>NC_135714.1:33740813-34100813 GCF_964656455.1 Halichoerus grypus
TCTCTCTCAAATAAATAAACAAATCTTTTTTAAAAAGGCACATCAAGCAGATAGTATCATATCAAAATGATGGGAGGAATGGCCTTCTCCAGCAAACAAATGCCTGGGTCTCCACAAAACAGCTATCGTCACAAACTAGAGCGGTGGTAAGAATGGTAACTACCATCATCAGATACTGACAGGTTGAATCTGTTCAAAAACTGTTGACAAGGACCTTAAAAATCATATTGCTTATGAAAATCATTTTATGGATAAGAAAATGAGCACCCCAGGAAGAGATGCCTATGTACGTCAAGGTCACATAACTAGAAGGGGGCGAAACCAGGACTGGAATGTAGGTTTCCAGTGTCTCTTCATTTTCCCTAATGAAACTCCTGGGCTCGAGGCTGGAAGTACACCTTAGTCTGCGGGCAGAAAAAGGTTTCTACGCAAAACAATTTTCTCCCCACCCCCACCCATTTTATTGAGATATAATTGACATATAACATTTTATTAGTCTAAGATATACAATGTGATGATTTGATACATGCATATATTACAAAATGATCACCACAGTAAGTTTAGTTATATCCATCCGTCCATCCACCACACAGTTACACATTTTTTCTTGTGATGGGAACTTGTAAGATTATTATGTTACCAACTTTCAAACATACAATACAGTACTGTTAAGTACAGTTACCAAACCGTACATTATATCCCCAGAACTTACCTTATAACTGAAAGTTGGTACCTTTTGACCACCGTCCCCCATTTCCCCCACCCTCACCTCAGGCAACCATCATATCTGATCTCTGTTTCTCTAAGTTTGGGGGGGTTAGATTCCATATATAACTAACACCTTATAGTATTTGTCCTTCTCTGCCTGACTTACTTCACTTAGCATAATGCCCTCAAGGTCCATTGCTGTAAATGGCAGAATTTCCTTCTTTTTTTATGGCTTACTAATATTCCATTGTGTATATATGCCATGGTTTCTTTATCCATCAGCCACTGATGGGCACTTAGGTTGCTTGTATGTCCTGGCTACTGTAAATAATACAATGAACATGGGGATGCAGATATCTCTTCTAGATAGTGATTTCATTTCCTTCGAATATATACCCACCAACAGAATTGCTTCATCATGTGGCAGTTCTATTTTTAATTTTTGGAGGAATCTCCATACTGTTTTCCACAGTGGCTACACCACTACATTTACAGTAATTCACATTCCCACCAACGGTGCACAAGGATCCCTTTTCTCTACCTCCTCGCCAACACTTGTTATCTCTTTTTTGGTAACAGCCCTTCTAACACCTATGAGGTAAGCACAAAACAATTTCTTGTCGGCTCTTAACTACATCAGTATATGGAAACCAACTCACCCCTACTCTAGGAAAGGAACCTTCTAGGATTACATGGAAGCTTCTAAATGATGCTGGACTTTTTGATAGCTGGCTAGTCCCATCCCATCCCTAGGGAAAGGGGTTAGGTCTGCCCTGTGCAAGGGAGACTTCCCAACATCGATTATCCTGGGAAGAGGCAGAGCCTGATATGAGAAATGGGAATGAGCAAGAAAGACTTGGCAGAAAGAAAACGGAAGCGCTCCCTCTTCCAGAGCCTCATTCTCTTGGATGCCCAGACTCTACATTCAGATGTGCTGACAGTCATTTCTGAGAGTGAGAAGTGGTGGTCTACACAGAAAGGTGGCCTGGTAGGTGGCCTGGTAAGGCTGCGGGTTTTGTTAAAAGTCATAAATTCAACTTTTATCTGCTTTAGATAATTAGAGTAGACAAGGAATGGAGTGGAAAATGGGAAAACAGAGTCTCCAAAGAGCTACCACAGTGCTGGCAGCAATGATTAGCAAGGTCCTCAACGTAAATAGGAACCTCTGAGACAGGAATCCAGGCATGAACGCTAGGCTCACCCATCCAGTAAAGATGGTATCCTTTCTTGATCATGGGAGCTCTGAGGAGGGGGTGTTAATTTTTAACTAGGAGACACAATGGGTTTGCTTGCAAATCATCACAGATTAAACACAGATTTTTCAACACCAACAATATAGGCTAATATTCAATGGCTGAGCACTGTGACAACCATCCAGAATGTTTACAGTCAGCGTCCATTCTGATTGGCCAGAAGCTGGGTATTAACTAGTTTGAGTCTCACGGCTTCCAACAGTAACGCCGTCTCCCCACCTTCAGTATCTGCTATTGATTCCTCAGCCTGGGAGAAAATTTCCTTTGTGTTATATGCTTACAGTTTATCCCAGATTCAGGAATGAATAAACATCCTGTTAATAAACTTTAAGCAATAAATCTCATTATTCCCATTTTACAGGCTAGAAAATTGAGGCTCAGAGAAAGAACTCACCCACAGATGGCCAGTGGCAGAGTCTGAATTTTATTCTAAAACAACCAAGTTTTAGAATTACAGAGGAATAATCCCTCTACTTCGAAAATCTACCCTCCTACAAAAGATAACGCTGCAGAGAACAAGAAACTATAGGCCCTGAAGGCAAATGCGTCATTGCCTCATAAAATATTAATATGGAAAAGACTGGTCATAGTATGATTTTAATCCTCCACCCAACTCTCATCCTGCAATCACTGTCAAGCATTACCTGAACACCTAAAACTTTTACATATATCTGTATGACAAAGTATTAGTCTGTTTCTTCAAAGCCCATGTATATGAACTATAAAACCAATTTAACCCTATTTATCAAGAGAAAACCTCAACATACTTCTATTAAAGTTTTGGGAGTCCCTATGTAAATGTCTCATTGGATTAAAATATTACCACCATTTTCAACAAACGACACAATTTAACAGTAGATTTAAGGGGAAAAATCTGAATTTAACAATTTTCCCTCCAGCCATTTCTTTAAGCCTCCAACAAAAACCTCTGTTCTCAGAAATTATTTCTTTTACCTTCTACTCAGAGAACAAATGAAAATGCAACTGAATTAAATTACCAGTGCTGTGGAAACAGGGAGACACTAAATCAAAACTAGTGATGATGACATGATTTTCTCCAATGATGCCAGATTCCCTAAACACTACCCATCATCGTGATAACCTTTAAATGCCCTTTCTCTTATGGCTATGCCAGCCATTAGTTGTAATTAAAGTTCGTTTTGTCAAAATCAGCTTATTTTGCTCAATATCTGATTTTTTTCAGTTACCACTCATTGGTTCTCCTTTCTACTTATTATAATAGATCAGACACTAGTCTAACAGGTCATTTTACTGATACTATATCCACATTAGGTGAATTCATCAAAGGAGTCTGAATGCTGTAAGACTTCTGTTTAAAGACACAGAAGGTCACCAAATTCCCTTAGTAGGGTGGCCATTTAACTTACCATCCACACCAGGACACTTGACAGGGAAAGGGGGCATTATCGAAAATGGTAAACAGGAAATAGGCAGAGTCAGGGCTGTCCCAGCAAACAGACACATATGGTCACCCAATTTATTAAAGAACCAAATACCAGACCTAAAAACCTAAAGTCTTGGGTGCCTGGGTGGCTCAGTCGGGTAAGCGTCTGCCTTCGGCTCAGGTCATGATCCCAGGGTCCTGGGATTGAGTCCCGCATCAGGCTCCGTGCTCAGTGGGAAGCCTGCTTCTCCCTCTCCCTCTGCCCCTCCCCCTGCTCATGCTCTCTCTCTCTCTCTCTCAAATAAATAAATAATATCTTAAAAAAAAAAAAAAAAAAACCTAGAGTCTTAAAAACTGAAATCAAGATCATGGTGGGAAAGGGGAAGGATGCAGTCTTTCTCAAGCATCCAAACCCAATGGCGTTTCCAGATTCCCTAAACATAGCTCCTCCCACCTTGACTCTTCAAACAGTTTGTACATGTGGGTTAAGTCCAGCACATGTCATGTGCTCTCTTTACCTATTTATTGGTTTATTTTATTGCCACCCTCACACTCCTCCTTGATATTACCTTAACTTATCCCCCTTCCTGTGAGACTCCTGTCCCCTCTTCTCCTTATTTTACTTTCCATCACTGAGCTAATCAACCAGAGTTACTGGGTACTCACTACATACCAGGTACTGTGCTAAGTACCTCCTACCTAAAATGGGGAATCCAAAGCTGGATATAGTCCTTGCCAGGTAATTGTTCACATTTTTGTTTGCAATACTTTGTTTAAAACTCAATACAGTTTCTCCAACCTCCATTTCTGCATATCCTAAGCAGCTCAAACCATGAGTACAATTGCAAAGTAGTCTCATGAAGCCACCTCTCTGTTTATTTGTAGGTAATTTAATATATGTACTGATGTAAAAGAATACTAAACTATTTTTTTAGGTGTCAAAATTTCTACATCTTAAAAAACCTTACAAAAGCTCTCCCAGCCAAGACACTGCTTTTGAGGGGAGCAAACACTCTTGCATCCCTATTTCCTCCATCAAGCCGGTGACAAACGGACTCTGTCTTGCCTTCCAGCGAACTTCCAGCACCCTGCAGAGTATCCAGCACAAAACAGGCACTCAATAAATGTTTACTGAGCAAATGATGAGGGGCTCATGGTTAACTACTTTTTTCCCTATATGAGCTCAACATTTTTGTTCCATTGATGATCTCTTAAAAAGCAGCACCTCTGGAGTAACAGGTTCGAGATCAGCCAAAATCCCCAGATCAAACTCCTAGCCACTTAATAGCAATGCAACCCTGCGCAAGGTTTCTAATCATTCCCTAAGCTTTATTTTTCTTATGTATAAAATAGTCCTAAGCATTCTATATACCTTATTTTTCTTCTCTATTCAATAGAGATAGCACCATCTAGCTGGCAAGGTTTTTGTGGTATTTGTGAAATTTGAAAAACAATTTACGTCGAGGGCCCAGCCGGAACCCTTGAGAAATGTGTACTGAATAAAGAATAAATTGCCATTCCATTCTGTGGCTCCAGATCAAAATGTAACCATCAAAATCTAATTTGCCAAAGCTGATCTTCATTCAAACAACAGATACGCATCAAGAGCTCTAATATACAACTGGAGTCTGTCTGCTGTTGAACATCAAAGGAAGAGCTTAACGTATGCTTTTAAATGCAGGAAAACAACAATTAGTTCAGAAGTAAAAGGGAAGGGTGTACAATCCCATTTTATTTTCCCTACCAAAGCATCCAAGTATTAAGAGCTTACCAGCTTACAGCAGGCTGAAGCTTTTTTTTTTTTTTTTTTTTTGCAGGAGTCCTAGAGTGGGGGCAGGCAACCCAGGAAAGGGTTTTTGAATTCAGCATTTATTGATAACCCAAGTTTTTCCCCGGCAAGAATGGACAAGGCCAAGTTTGCCCTGTACTTCAAAGTGCAAAGCTAAGCAGACAAAAACTGCAAGAACAAGATTGGGTCTGAAGAGTATTTTTATCCAGCTGGCTTGCTCTTCCCCAGCGATCTCAAATATAAAACCTCAAAGGAGAATAACATTGCGGGTCTTTGTGCCGCTTCACATTGATGAAAGAAAATAAACTCTGTGACAGAAAGGCCCACGCTTGTTTTTGCTGTGCAGCAATGTTTTGAGACCCATTCTGCTATTTCACTTCCCCTCAGGCGAAGCAGGGGCCACTGGGAGTAAGAAGATAAGAAGCTACCCAGTGCTCCATTTCCAGTGCACCTGAACTTAAACAGCCCGCCGAGGCCAGGGGAGCTATTTACAGACCTTGACTTCCTCTTTTCCAGTAACAGGGGCAGAGACAAGCTAGGAAACTTCCCTGGGGTTTGGTTTCCTTTCTCCCAGCTCACGTATGCTCCTCTCCTGGAAGATGAAAGAAACTCCAGAGTTTTTCAAAGCCCAGAGGCAATGTTGATCTCAAATAACATTTTCCTTTATTTATTTATTTATTTTTTTTTTAAAGATTTATTTATTTGACAGAGAGAGAGAGAGCGCACAAGCAGGGGGAGCAGCAGAGGGAGAAGCAGACTCCCTGCTGAGCAGACAGCCCGACATGGGGCTCGATCCCAGGACCCTGGGATCACGACCTGAGCTGAAGCCAGCCGCTCAACCGACTGAGCCACCCAGGCGTCCCTATTTTCCTTTTTTTAAAAAAAGCCATCATTTCCTACTCTCCTTGGGCATACAGAGCATGAAGCAAAGCTTAAACTCCCCCCTTAGAATTCACAAAAGTAGATGCAGTCCTTACAGCAAAGGGTCATCCTGGGGCAAACGTGGCCTATAATAATGAAATGTCTAATTCCATCCCATAAGCTCACAATTTTGCCCTTCTTTACAGAATATCTAAGCAAAAGTGGCTCTCATCTGAATGCAGATTTTTTCCCTTTAGATTCCCAATGAACCAGGCACATGACCCTATTACCACAGCCTGGTTTCTTAGCCATCTTCATTTATAGATGCTTTCTTGCCAAGGGCCACGGAGTTCATAAACCAAGAAAGTAGGATGCGAACGTAGGTAGTCTGACCCCAGGGCCTCTGATCATTGGCCCTGAACTAGGAAAGCCCTTCTCTTTGTTAGTCTGAGTCCAGCTGGGACCAAGCGAGAGTGACCATCAGCTCCAGGGTTTCATGTGTTTTTGCAAAAGGAGGTCCTTACCTGCATGAATGGCAGGGCAACATTTTTTATGGACTCATAAATACCATTTAAGACATCTGAGTGTTAGAGCTGTCACAGTTCTGAAGCGGCAAGCACAGCTTTCAGCTTCCAAATAGGACTGGAAAGAAGTGCAATTTTAGTCTTGGCCTTACTTAGCCTTTGACAGCAAATCACAAATTATTTTTGCAATCAATCTAGATATCAAATTAAAATCCAATGACTCCTTTATAAGTTCTACTTAGCTATAACTGCAACTGAGGCTTTACATTTATAATAAAAAAATTATTGAATTTTAGGAGACAGAAAAATTTTAAGAGATGATTCATCCTTTTTTTTTTTTAAAAGTAGGCTCCACGCCCAGTGCAGAGCCCAACACAGGGCTTGAACTCAGAACCCTGAGATCAAGACCTGAGCTGAGATCAAGAGTCAGACACCCAACCGACTGAGTCATCCAGGCGCCCCAAGAGATTTTTCATCTTATCAACGCATATTTTATTGAGCAAAGAGATATGAAAGACAAAAACAAAAAAATGAATGACACTGGATCCCAGTGCTCAGAATCTTCCCATCTAGTAAATTAAACAAAACATTGTGTAAATAACTGTGACCCACTTCAAGTTAAAAACAATAAAAAATAAAATCAGAAAATGTTACCAAAGAGATTCAGGTAGGGTATTAAGGGAGTTCAACATATAGAAAAGATTACTTCTAAACATAGCACAGTCATTAAGAACATAAACATGAGAGTCACAAAGACCCAGGTTCAAGTCTTAATGATACCCCTCCCTAGCTGTGTGAAATTAGACAAGTTATTTAACCTCCCTGAGCCTCATTTACAAAATCTTTAAAATGGGACAATAATATCTACCTCTCAGAACTGATACAGGATTAAGGAAAATAAAATCTTAAAACCCTTACTACAGTTCCTAGCACACTCTCAAGTTAACTTGAGTGGCTTCCAGTTCCCAGACCTACTTGTTCTCCGTCCCCCATGTCTAGTTCTTTCTCTTACCAATGCCCCTTAACCTGTCCAATGCCCTGCCAGATCCTATTATCAAATCTTATGTATGTATGTATGTATGTATTTATAGAGAGGGCAGAGGCAAGAGGGAGAGAGAGAATCCCAAGCAGGCTCCATGCCCAGCGTGGAGCCTGACATGGGGCTCGATCTCACAACCCAGAGATCATGACTTGAACCAAAATCAAGAGCCAGATGCTTAATTGCCTGAGCCACCAGGCACTCCTATCAACCCTCCTTTAAAGATGAGGAAATAGAGTTTGAGAATGCGGAACATGCGCAATGTCATATAGTTAGTAAACAGACCACCACGTCCACCTCCAGACTCCTAGGCCTTTGGGTACATGGTTATTTCTTCGTGTAATCTCTTCTATTATTTTAAAAGCAATTAAAAGGCAAGTAGAGCATTTTATTATGCAAATTTTAAAAGGTACCCTCTCTAGGCAGGCCCAGACCCAAGAGCACACAGTTTGTGAGTAACGTGGCAGATGGTTATTAGTCCCCACCACTCACCATTCACACATTCCCTTGTGCAGTGAACAATCTGCATGACCTCACATGGTGGCCCTGGGGCTCCAGTCTCGTTTTCTCTTTTTCAGTCTACATTCCACACTGCCACCCAGGTGATTTTTGTAAAACTCCCATCTAATTATGAACTTTCTTCTACCTTAAAATTTTTATGGCTATATATTGCTTAGAAACCCCAAGCCTCTAGCATGGCACACATGTGACCCTCCTCACTCTGGCACCAATGCCTTTCAAATCTCAGAGCCAACTCTGCTCTCCACCATGTCCCACACCCCAGCCGCAGTAGAGTTCTCACTACTCCCAGAACATACCATGAGCTTCCATTCCTCTACACCTCGGCACGTGCTTTTCCTACTACTTCCTCCAACTCCTCCCTGTCTTCTAACGCCCACAAGATTTATCTCAGGGACAGCTCTTCCATGCAATAAAGACATTTCCTGATTCCTCAGCTGAAATGACTGCTCCTTCCTCAGCAAACCCAAGTCCCCACCACCTCGAAGGAGTCAGGAGGATATTGCATGGGCTTTGACGTTAGATGGGTCAGAGTCAGAATCCTAACTCAAACATTTTCTAGCTGAGTGAGTGTGGGCAAGTTACCTTCCTCCCTCAATTTCAATAATCCCTACCCCAAGAATTACTGGGAAAATCAAATGGCTCCATGCTATGTCTTTCACACTTGCCCAGGCACTAAAGCCACCCTATGGGCAGAATGCATGAAATGTCAGTAACATTCAATTGTATCATGTGAACTAAGAATTACTCTAGGAGGAGAAATTATGACTACATTACATGTATACAGGTTTTCAAGTATAAAAAATATATATGTTTTTACAATTATTGCTCGAAGTTTATCAACTAAGTGCTTCAACCCTTTTTTTTCCATTTATTAATTTAACTTAACAAGTAGTTGCAGGTATTAGAAGTTTAAGAAAATATAATGGAAGAAAAAAACCCAAAGATTAGAGAATTCTATTTATAACTTATTTTGGAGGGAATGGGTCAGTAAGTATCATTACTGAATTTTCGTAATCAAAGACCTCATCTAAGAGCATCCCTCCCACGGTTTGTCACATGGTATAGGCTGAATAAATGTTATTTGAATCTGAATTTGAAACTCAAATTATGTTCCTTGAAAGCAAGGGCATATCAGTCATCTCTGAATAAGGAGCTCCTAGCACAGTGGTTGGTGCATAGTAGTTGCACACCAAATGTTGATTTAATAAATGAACTTAAAATTGAGAAAGTATGCAAAGGGCTAGAAAACATTCTGCATCTCCAATTAATTTAGATTGCAATTTACTCCAATAAATTCTAGTCCAAAGTCTTTGAAATGCTCCTCCCTTTGTACCCACCTCATTCGAGAAATTTAAGTTTCTCAGGAGGGAGAAATATGTAGGTGGAATCCTTCCTTCGGCACAGAAATATTGATGAAGACAACAAAGCGGGAGGAACGTGTCACCTGCACTCTTGGTAGTATAACAAAGGGACCAAAGAAGACACAGTGCTTTATACACCATACCCGTCAGACAGTGACACTTAGAGTTCTGAATACCCATCTAGTCCCACGAGCCTCCTATTCAGAACATGTCTGGTTACAGTAAACACTGTACAGATTATAGAAGGTGAATCCTAGTCTATTCTCTGTTTGCAGATGGAAAATTCACACTCTGTATTTCACATTTGTATTCTCCTTTGTAACGGAAAGCCACGATGTCCTCAAATTAAACAAAAAGCTAAGATCCGATTGTTTTACTTTCACTAAAAATGATATTGTAGATAAATATTTGTTAGCATGGGGATTCATTATTTATTGTTAAGTGGAAAAAGACAGGATACCGAACAGTTTGAAGAATAGAATCCTCTTTCAGTACTGACATAAAAAGAAACGTATGCACATGTTCAGTAGAACAGTAAAAGAGAAGCTATTTTTTACTTCTTTTAAAATAATCCATGGCTAATTTTTCAAAAGGGCATCTATACTTTATAAGCATTACAGACTCAAGTGTCCAGAAATCTACTTTAAATAATTAAATAAAATGCAAATGCAATTAAGAAAAAATAAAATTAGAGGATGCAAAGATGCTGAAAAGAAGTGTGGAGGTTCTTTCGGGTGCTGGCTTTTTCCTAAAATTGTGCTTGCCTCGCCCCTAAAGAAATCACTGATACATTTAAGTACCCATTCCAGTTTTCAAAGTACGGTCAGAAACATTCCCCTATGACTTTTGTCACTGTCAGAAAGGACGTCCTTCCTTCTCCCCTGCCCTGCCTCTTCCTTAATGTTGCCTTCCACCTAACCAGTTCCTTCAGGACTGGATTTATACAGAGTGTACTTAGGCATTATAACCTTCTTTTTTTCTTTCTTTTTTTTAACCTAAAGGTAAATTATGCACAGCCTTCTGTGCGTATAAATATTCACCTATACCATCAGTTTTAGGAAGCAGGGATCTTTTTGCCCTGGTCCCTCTGGTAACACAAGGGTTGTCTTTAGCTTATTATTGTGACCAGAGTTCCTACAGATGTCTTGCCTCTACAAAATGGAAATACAACTTTTACAACAATGGCACAAAGGGAGTATTTTGGTACAAGGGAAGGAAAATACCTCACCAGAGACTATATTAAATTTTAAAGAGATGCTAAATTATTTGAAAGACAGTTTCAGTAGCTTACCTTCTGGAGGGCTAAGTTATATTTCCAATCTAAACATCAAATATCTGGATCCTGAAGCCCACAGAATTAATCTTTTGCCCTTTTCATTCCACTTCTGTGGATAGACTGATGACTTCCAACATAATCCTCTTTCAAATACCGTTCCAAGAAGGAATAATAACTATACCACATAGGATTTCCTTTATGTTAAGGTTAATATGTGAATATAAAATTCAACTAAATAAATTGCTATCATTTTTTAAAATGCCACTGACAATAGCATTTCACTACTGCAAATATTCCACTGTAACATTAAAAAATTTTTGGAGAAAATTTACAAAGTCCTTGCTTTCAATGAATTTATATTGACAGCCCTCAGAAATTATATTTGTAGTGTGTGTATACTCTTTGTAATAAATCTTTCAGTACAAATATTTTATATAACCTAAAAAAGCTTCATAATTCATGACCCTTACCTAATTATAAGTATTATATAATAATACACAATTTAATTATAAGCAAATTTATAGTGTGTACAATATAACAATGAAATCTGATCTTACTATTTAATACTTCTATGGAACTTCTAGAGCAGAGTTGTCTTCTGCCTTGTTTTGTTTTAGACACATTTTAACTAGCTTATTTGTACGGTCAGAAATGTAGAGGAACCGTAAGACAAAAGGCATACAAAGTTTAGGAAACTCCCTAGGAATTTTATGGACAAATGGTTCCTATTGTCAATGATATTGTTTCTGGAACATGCCAGAAAAAACGATTTGTGTGTGTGTGTGTGTGTGTGTGTGAATGTACATGTGTATGTTTTGTTTTGCTTACATTCTTATGGGCCATTCATACTTCCACGTAAATTCAGCAATAAAGCAGATTGACTTTATTATCTTCAAGGCCCATTTTTACCCTTTCAAAAAGATCAGGGAATAAAACTGAACTTTATGGACCCAAGCAATTTTTTCTAAAAGATAGCAAAACCATTCACACAATGTCTTAATTAGACTATCTCAGAGTACCAACAAAAAGCTATAAAACAATAAAACTGACAGACACATCCATTCTTCTAAGACCAAGCTACATGAGGGACATATTGAACAAATGATTACACATTTTGTTTTCCTTTCCAGACAAGAAAAGAGCCAAATGGGATTTCATTCTTATTCTAAAAATTCAGAACCAAAGAGCCTATCTAAAAGTCTAAAACACTTGAAGCTCAGAAAACTGGACTCACTTTTCTGCACACCCTAGTAAATGCTTTATCTTTATAATTTAATTTGTCTACTGCACACCTGATAAAAGGTTTATCACAACCTTGAGGACTCAGTTTATGAAACCCAAAAGACTTGGCACAATGCAGACAGTCTTTTACTTACTTATTTTTTTTTTTTTTTAAAAAGAAGGTCTCTCGAGTTCCTTTCCATTTTTCAAATCCGTAAGAGCATATAAAACTTACAAAGCCAGGAAAGAATAAAAGTAGAAAAGCCACAGACCCACACTGTTAACTTTCTGAGAGAAGTATAACAAGAATTTTTTTTAAAAAAGCAAGTTAGAAAATTACTTACTTTTTCCCCAGGTCTTTGGTACAGAGCTCAGAAGGCAAATTTCCCTTTTCCCACAAAGTCTTGTTAGTTAATAGCAATCACTCAATGAGGTCAAGCAGCCCAAATATCTAAAAATTGTGCAGAGACAAAAAGTTAAAATTCAAAGTCAGCTCAGAAATTAAAAATCAAGACACCCCCTTGCTATTCAGGGTCTCTCTGCATAATTAGAATACACATTTCATTGGAATATCTAAATGATGAGCCATGTTAGTTACTTTTCTTTCAGAACAATACTAACAAGGCCTGCTAAATCAAGATGCTATTTTGATCCGTTGTCTTATTAAAACCACTAAAGGGGGATCCAGCAAAGGCTTCTTGGCAACCATTCACGGTAAAACTGTCCTTCTCGAGGAGTCATAAAAAATAACCGAGGGAGGATCCGGGCTTCTAATTATACTGTGACTTGGGAGGGAAGGTCTCCCGAAGTCACACTTGCCTGCTCCACCTTCCAAAGACAAGCTCATCTCACAAGCACAGAAATGGTTGTAAGTAGAAATGCACAGTAACAACCTAAAGAAAATCACCAACAACTTGTAAGCACCCTTCTCGTGGTTTCATTTAAGCACACTTCACTTTTGCAGGTGGGAATGAGGAGTTGTTTTTTCTAATCAAAGAGAAAATCCGAAAATTCTATACGATAATATCCTCATTTGAAACCAAAGTTTCTTCCCCAACAATCTCACAAATGAATACATAGGTAATAACTCATGAGATGACAAAGTTTGACTAGGTAAAACGGATGCCACAGGTAAACCATAACTAAAGTCAGCACGCTGCCACCCCCGCCCCCCCCAAGCTCTTCCATGCTGGGCCTTATGCTAGATGTAATTCTAAGCACAATAAACTCATTTAAAAGCCACAAGAGATTGAGAAATAGGTCAATTAGAAGGAGGCAGGAAGCAATGTTACAGGAGGCGGTCATAACTGAAAAACAGAATCCCACAAACATTGATAGGCATCACTCATTATTATTAGTATTGTCACTGTGACTGCCAACACTTAACACGATGCTCACTCGTATGCCAGATTCTTCTCGGAAGCATTCTACACGTATTCACTCTATTAGGGATAGAGAAAAGAACATCCCCTCGACGTCACTGTCTTACCACTCGGTACAATCAGTTCTGCTATAACGTTTGTGTTTGTTCCAAGACTGCTATGCAATCTCACATTTGTTGATGCGTGATTTCATTGCAGGAAACCCTAGATAATAGCAGAAGACTGCACCTAGGCAGAACGCAGCTGCGTAAAGATACATAGGATGTGCAAAGCCCATGCCTCCAACATCTACGGGCGACCCCAGTGTCCACCAGTGCTATGAGCTACACCCATCCACACAGGGTGCCCCGACTTCCCTTCTGATTTCAGGGAGCCATCCTTCCACCACTTCAAATAACTCACAACCCGCAACCTTTGGAAGGCCTCAGTCTGCAAGAAAACATCAGGATTTTGTCAAGGTAAAGTGTCATATTGATTGTACTATTTATTTCTTAACCACCTAATATCTGTAAAATTGTGCTACAATTTTTATTCAGTTCCTACCTTATTTTTTTAATGTGTCACTGATAAAGCTTTTTGAATGTTATGCCCTGACCCTATTTTTCCCATAAGTGCTGTGGGTTTTACTGCATGATTTTGCATAGCACAGTGGGTCTTAGAAACACCTGTCTCGGATTTTAGCAGAACTGACTATACGGTAACTAGTGTTCATAAAGATGCTTGTGATTTGAACCAGAAGGGGGTAAATTGTGATTTTTATAGCTTTTCATTATGTTAAAGAGGATAGCAATGTATGTAATACAATTTTAGAAAGATTCTCATTCACAATGTTTATAATTATCAAGTGTAGACACTTAAGGGACAGTTCGAGTTACGTGAAAATTTTATTTATGAGAAGTTCCCTAATGGTGTTAGATGAATAAGGCTACCACACCATTCTGCACAGATCAAGATGATGGCGTTATAAAGACAGATCCTGGCAGGCAAGAGGGCTTAACTGTAATTACTGGAAATGACAAACTGAACTGAATTACTTTTCACCCCTTGAAACCAGTAAATTGAAAAAAGACTCTGAATTTATCCTTTAAAAAGTCCAAGATATACATAAAAAGTATGGATATGTATGTACAAAGAAGTTTTCCTATGATAAGTAATATGACTTCAAGCAATTTTAAAAATATAAATGCCCAACAATGGGTAAACAGTTTTTTCTAAATCCGTAAATCATTTCATAAAATAGGAAAACGTTTCTAAGCAGTGTTCACTGGCAATGCAGACTATAAAACAGGATGTTCAGTATAGTCCCAATTTTGTTTAAAAGTATCTGTAGCTAGAAAAAAGGGGGGAAAAAAGTCAACATTTGTATAGCTGCTAATTAGAGGTAATGAAATTAGAGTAAAATAATTTTTAGTTTCTTTGCATTTCCTTGTGGTACCCAAATTTCTCAAAATAACCACATCTCTTTTACAATTACAAATAACAATATGCTAAGGAGCATCTGGGTGGCTCAGTCATTAAGCATCTGACTTCGGCTCAGGTCATGATCTCGAGGTCCTGGGATCCAGCCCAGCATCAGGCTCCCTGCTCAGCGGGGAGTCTGCTTGTCCCTCTCCCTCTCTTTCTGCCTCTCCCCCTGCTCGTGCTGACTCTCTCTCAAATAAATAAACAAAATCTTTTAAAAAAAAACACACAAATAACAATATGCTATATAAAAATAGAACTAAGGCATTTGATGGGAAAAAACCTCTTTTTATCCCCACTTTAAGTTCACATGTAAATCCAGCCAATGAAGGCCAGACCAAGAACAAGGACACCAGAAGCTTCCTTCATAAGCATTAACAGACCCAGTCTCATAACTGAACCCTTCAAAGTATTTTCTATCTCACAACTCAAGGCAAACACAGTCCCAACAGGGACATTCAAAGTATATAAATCCATTACAGAGGCCAAAATATAATTTGCTTTTACTGGCTAAAACTGTCATGTATTTAGTAAAATCCAGATGAAAGAAGATTTTTTTAAGTTATATAATTGTATATAAGCCGTCTTAATATCTGAAAGAAATTTCATTCTGAATGAAGAAATCGTGTTCTGGATAAAGCGCCTTTCAAACAAGATCAAGATTAAAGAAATACAAGGGGCAGTGGACTTGGGCGTAGGAATAACCGCTCCACTTGGTGAGTTTTAAATAGAAAGTACCAAGAGACAGAGGCTGATCTTTATGAGTTCCAAAAGAACTCAGTTATATTAAGATCTTCCCAATAACAACGAAACTTGACTTTGAAAATTGTCCATTTGCCAAAAATGGTGACTCCTTAGTCGTGAAGGCACTTAGTTTGATCCCATACATGGATATCACAAAAGAACTGAATGGTGAGGGTACTCAGGAGTCAAAGGACAATTTGGGACAATGTGGCCACAACACACCTGAGTTCACTCACCTATGCTCGGCTAGCAGCACATTTAAATAATGTGTTCCTTTCCATTTTCAGTTTAACCTTCCTGGTGTAATGCACAGCCAGGAACCCACGAGAACAGTTGCTTTAATACGATGACTCTGCATTCTCAAGAACGTACTGAGAATTCAAAGTCGGTGGTTGTGGGTGTGGGTGTGCGCTTCTGTTTCATGAAACTATAAGGCATCTGTAACATTCAGCATACGCATTGGAATAAAAACCATATTCCTGCTGGACAAAGTATACATGTAGTAGTCTTTATATTTTTGTTTTGTTTTCTTCCACTTCCACAAATGCTGACTTTGATGAAAACCAAACAAAAACAAAACCCTTATGTTTCAAATTTGCTTTGATATTTTTAAGCATTTTCATAGGTTCCCTATCAAATGGAAACGAAAGCTACTGGCTTCGTGTTTTGTTTTAAAGAATAGAAAAGGCAAAATGAACATTTAAATTCGTTATTATGTATAGAAAAAGATCACAGAGGACATACTGAGTTCCAAAAAATCAGGCGATTCAAGATACCTCTCAGAGGCTCTATCATCGTATCAAATGCATGCTGATTACTTTGGAAAATAACAGAAATTCTTGGCTTCTGAGTCTCACAAGTTGCTGCCTAAAATGCTGCACATATGCATCTCTAATAATTTGCAACCAGATATTATAATCAGTACATCAAGTCAGATATTATATTCAATTGTGAATATTCAAAATAAAAAGTATGAATTTTAATTTTTAAAGGCCATGCTGAAATATACATCCATCTCGGCATACCACATGCTGACCCTGAAAATACAGAGCACTTAGGAACTCTCAGGATGGAAACTATATTTCTTAAATTGCTCTAAGAATTAGCACATGTATAGCTCAGGGGAATATGCTCTCTTAGCATTACTGGATATAAAAAAGGGGCGACCGATTTTCAGAGTCTACCTAGAAAAAAAGCAGGAATTATTTCCTGGGGCTCTCTAGCCACTCCCTGGGCAGAATTCCAACATAATTTAAATTGGTCTTTGGCACCATTTCACTTCCCTTTTTGCCTCCCTGTGCTACCTCCAGTCCAAAGCCAGAGGACCTTCACTTTTGATGGCCTCTTCCTCTCAACTGGTTCTTTCCTTCCAACTTCTAAACAACCAGTGGCTCCAAGGGAATAGTTTAGCAGAAATTGGAGGATGGGAGAGCTTAAACAAATGACGGTTGACGTTTAACTTTCTCTAGATCATACGTATTTTTAAAGAAAAGCCTGAGCACCCAGATCTTGGCTTCTAAATACCTTAGTTCATTCCAGAAACAGTTGGGTCCAGGCCTGGGGCAAGGACAGCATAAATTTGCCTAGAATATCTTACTTTGCCAGAAACTAAGGAAATGCTCAAATATTAACGCAGACATGACAAAAGGACACGGCTCCCACTGGCCAAATGTGAGACAGTTTGAACAACAGCAAAAAAAAGAGAATGATATGGATGAATTAGAACATACTGAATAAAACAAAGGAACCATAAATCCAGACATTCATGAAATAGGGGATAGCAGGAAGCTCTTCTTTATGAAGAATGCCAGCTAATAAAATACCAAAGGAATAGCAGAAATAGAAAATCCCACTTTGCAACCACCCGGGCAATAATTGATTCAGTCAAGGATCATTAATGGATGCTAAAACCATTAGGGAAAGGGTTTTGTGGATCAGGATACTCACACAGTCTCAGAGCATCACCCCACAGATTACTTATCACTTGCCTAGGGGAAAGGGTGTCTTTATAATGGATAATTCTGGCAGACCACTTTACCCAAGTGATAGTTAGCATAATCAATTATGAGACAATTGAATGTCATGTGTCTCCACAATCACTGTGTCATATGTTTGTCAAAATGCTTAATCTGTACCTAATCATAAAGTAACAATCAAACAAATCCAGATTGTGGGACTTTCCGCTAGACAACTGTCTTGAAATCTTCCAAGATATCAGTGCCATGAATGATAAAAAAAAAAAAACAAAAACGGGGTGACTGCTCTAGATTAAAGGAAACTAAAGATACAAAATTCAATGAATGATTGTTGAGGATTCTTAGATGAGGAAAGGAATAGTTATAAAAAACATTATTGGAATAACTGGGGAAAGTTAAATAAGTATTCAAATATTATCTATATATTAGATAATACTTCTTAGTGATGGGTTATGTGGAAGAGTATTCTTGTACTTGGTAGATATGTGTTAAAGTATTTGGAACAAAAAGTTTATGATCTCTATAACTCAAATGGTTCAGTAAAAATTATTTAAAGTGTGTGCATGTGTAGAGAGCCAGCCAGACAAGACACAGAGACAGAGATAAAGCAAATCTGGCAAAATGTTAGCATTTTATATGGCAGGCTAGCTGTGATCTATAAAAACCAGTAACCATGATTACTTGCGGGCTGCTAGATCTACTCTGTATAAAGACAGATCATAAATGACTTGAAAGGAAACAGACACAGATAGGTATATAGTCCACTGGTGTCACAGCATTTAGCCTGTATTTCAAGAAACTTTTTCCAATTCATTTCTCTTCTGTAGCAATTGATTAATGATCACTAGTTGGGATGAAGGAAATTGAAAAAGAAAAATAAACTCAAGGAAGAGGATAAACATGAGCAACTGTTCTGTTCTCCTCCACTAATTGTGAAGAAGAGGTAGGTCTCAAGGCTTTAAAATTCTGCCTTGTGGGGAGCCTGGGTGGCTCAGTCATTAAGTGTCTGCCTCCGGCTCAGGTCATGATCCCAGGGTCCTGGGATCGAGCCCCGCCTTGGGCTCCCTGCTCGGGGAGAAGCCTCCTTCTCCCTCTCCCGCTCCCCCTGCTTGTGTTCCTGCTCTGTCTCTCTCTGTCAAATAAATAAAATCTTTAAAAAAAATAAATAAAATAAATAAAATTCTGCCTTGTTTCCCTTCCTGGTGAGAAAGGCTGTGTGCGTGTGGCCATTTCCACTGAGCCAGAAAGAGTCCCTCTGCAAGCTTCCTACTGAGCAAACCCTGAGGCGGGAAGGCTGAGCAGCTCAAGTCATCCCCAGCCCTGGTCAAGCCTACAACAGGCCGTGGGAGCGACAAGCCAGGGAGGCAAACAAACATGCATCCCAGAAGCACAGCTCTCTGCAGCTGCCCCAAGTTTAATGGGTTTGAAACAGAACTCTCCCCACCAAATGTGACCCCTCGTTTCTATGACCCCTTTTCTTAGTCTGTCCAGTCTCAAAATCGTAGCTTCGCCTTTCACTTTGGTTCCCATGGCCCATCCTTCATACCCGCTCCTGCTCGCTCGCATCCTCAAGACCACGTTGGCCACAGTTTCTCAGATTCCAGGCGAATGGCCTCTCTTTCCTCTGTTCTTCCTCAAAATTTCTGTCTATGGTACTCACTTGGCACTTTTTTAATATCTTTCTCATACAGTATCAATTCCACACCCACTGTAGGTAAGTGCTTTGCTATGCTATCTCATTTAAAAAATCACTGTAAGTCTGTGAAATATTCTTTTATCCCAACGTTACAGAAGAACGGATGTTCAGGGGAGACAATCTGTCCAAGATCACAGTTGTAATGCTGACATTCAGACCTGGCCTTCTGGTTCTACCCTAACACCAAGGGGCTTCATATTGTTAGTTACAGCTTTAAACACCATCCCCTGGCCTTAAATCAAGCAGATGATCCTCAAAGGAAAGGACCCATTTCATCCAACTTTGTGCTCTCTCTAGAGCCTAGCAATACTCATAACTCATGTTCACGGGTTTATATTTCAAGCCTCAGCTCAGAGACTATTTTTCTTGGTGACTTCCACCCCTGCAGAAGCAACCACTCAATCCTCCTTGCCCTCCATATGCTTCTGCAGGATATGCAAGCCTTACCTGCAGGGTCCGGGACTGCTACGTGTGGACCCAGAACACAGGAAGCCCTTCACGAATGTTCACTGAATGAAATGTTTATGTGTGAGACAGGTTTCTTGACAGGGTTGCTATGGCTTACTAAAAAAAAAAAAAAAAAGAGAGAGAGAGAGACCTCATTTTTAGCTTTAGCACATATGAGGCGAATTATTTTAAGAAAACATGACAGAGGGGAAATGGAGAAGAACAGAGAGCACAGGTCTTGGCTCTTTGAGCCATATCCACTTCACTTGCTGCCCTGAGTATACCGTGTTATAGAGCTTCCAAATTTTAATGTATATGTAATATCACTCAATACAAATTATGATTCTAGGGTAGAGCCCAAGATTCTGCATTAGCAAGCTCCCAGGGGATGTCGAGGACGCTGAATCTAAGGACCACACATTTGAGTAGCAAAAAGTTCTAGACAGTATAGTGAAAGTCTGCCCGTTTAGAGAGATGTAACACGTAGATTAAAATAGCGAGACATAAATTCACAGAGTGTTAATGCTAGTTATCTCTGGGTTTCTCCTTTCCACTTTTCTATAATTTCCAAGAATTTTATCATGATTCTTGCTGATGGCAATAAAATTTTAAATCCTATATATACAATTGCACTTAAAAACTGTACATTTGGACATTTCCACTCTGCACGGCTACATCTTTATTTAAGCAACAAATAAAAGGACTAGACTGGGGAGAGAACAGGTTGGTGAATTAGCAATTCCCTATCTCCTCATTTAAACACTTAGATTAACATAAAACAGCAATTATCCTTAACAATCACCACAAGCATTGTTTTTCTCAGGTTCCTTTCCCTTAAAAGAGAAAGAATCCATTCAGTTGGAAGACAACAAAAGGCAACCCAAATTAAGGACAGAAGGAAAAACAAGCAGGCACTACATACTGGATCTTTTCCAAGTGGGTCAATGGAACCGCATCAAAGTCCAAACAGAGGTGGAAATACGGTTCCCCTAGAAGAGGCAGGGTGGGCTGGGTTCCACTACAAGGCTAAATGGAATCATTTAACGTAGCACTCACCGTGCACCTGCCAGTGAGGTGGAAAGAAATGATTCCCAGAGGAGCCCCACTTCCACAGTGTAACAAGGAGATGTCATTAGGAAAAGGCAATGAGAGGGTGCCCCTTTGGAGGAGAACCTTGCTCAATACCCATCTCCTTCTCTTGCATAAGAGTCTCAGTGCTGGCCAGGGTATATTCTGTGAGTTGGAGAAGTGTAGCCGGGGGGAGGGGGAATTTTGCACACCCACCCCAGGACTTAGAACAATTCAGACACTTGCCCAGCCACAGGGGTCTGTGAATCAGGGTGGGCCAAAACCAAAGAAGGAGGCTCTGTGCCCCAGCACTCACAAGGTTCTGCTTCCTCTGCTTTCCAAATCTCTTCCAACTTCCAGGGAAGACTTTCCCGTTGCAAGCTTCAGGCTCATACCACAATTCCACCCGCAGTCCTAACGGACTTCTTGCCTTCCAGAAATATTGTGAAACTACTGTGAAATTACCCACCGGGATTGGAACCGAGTATCCAAAAAGCTTATCGAGACAACGGAACCAAAAATCACTTCTGTGTGTCTACACAGAACATTCGGGATGTCTTTTCACATGGGGGAAGTTTCGACACTGGGCTCACCCGAAATCAATGTGTCACTGTATCTCTACTGAATTCTATGAGTCTAGTGCTGGTCTACTCAAGGCCAGTAGGCAGATGCGGAGTTATTTAAAAATGCGATCACTTGAAATTTCAAAACTAACATCAAAGTCATCATCTTGATGGGGGGAATCTGAATCTATTTGGATTTAACATTTATTTATTGATATTCAGTAAGGCAGTTTCCTTATTTCTTGGAGATGCATGCTCAAATATTTTGGGGTAAAATGTCATGATATCTAGAATTTATTTTTAAATGGTCCAGCAAAAGATAACCTATGAAAATTTATACTGATGAAGTACATAGGGAAGAATGTTAATAATTATTAAAGTTAGGGGCATCTGGGTGGCTCAGCCATTAAGCGTCTGCCTTCGGCTCAGGTCATGATCCCAGGGTCCTGGGATCCAGCCCAGCATCTGGCTTCCTGCTCAGCGGGGAGCCTGCTTCTCCCTCTCCTCCCCACATGTGTGCTCTCTGTCACTCTCTCTCTCAAATAAATAAAATCTTTAAAAAAAATTATTATTATTATTAAAATTAGATGGAGATTCTATGGATGTTCACTGTGGTATTCATTCTACTTTTTTCTATATTTGAAAACTTTTAAAAGTTTAAATTTCTCTTAGTCCATAATGAACACAGGGTACTATATAAGACTGATGAATCACTGACCTCTACCTCAAAAACCAATAAGACATTATATGTTAATTAATTGAATTTAAATTTTAAAAATGAAAAATAAATTGATATCGGTCAAAAACATTTATCTTACAGTTTTATCTCCCTTGTCCTATTATTGTCCTACCATCTTACACTATGGTCCATCTACAGTAAATAATTTTCTTTCCTCCAGAAGACATTTTCCCAAGCCTTCCCACTCTCCGTACCTTTATGTATTACAGTCTCTCAACCTGGCATTTTCTCTCGATGGTCACTGTGCCTCTGGTTAGAGCAGACTTAATCCTTTTAGATCAATCTCAAATGCTGCCTTCCCCAAGAAGACGTTCCCATCCACCTCCCCCCGCGCCCCACAACTTTACGCATCATCCTTTTCTGACTCATCACACTTAGCACAGTCCATCCCCCGTGGTCAAACTTGAAGCTGACATTGACCGACAGCTCCCTATGTTAGGCCCTGCTCTACACACTCTCATGTGCATTCTTTCACTTACTCATTCTATTCCTACCCCAGTGAGGCAGGAACTGCTACTGCCCCCTTCTCACGGGTGAGAAAACAGGCTTTGAGAGGCTGGGTGACTTGTCCAAGTCACAAGGGTAGTAACAGGCAGTGCTGGGCTTCATCCAAACGTAGCCCTCTCTGCTTCCAAACTCTCCAACACCAAGGTGCATGTCATTTGCACGGTGTGTTGGATCCTTCCCTGCCACACTGTAACAACTTAAAGGCAGGCAGAGCATGTGATGTGTTTATTCACTCAACAGACAAAACTAATGGAAAGTCACTAACTGTCCAAAACAGTGATGGGACACGGCGGGGAGTAAAAAAGGACAGTTTTTGATCCAGGTATAAACTACGAAAATCTGAACACATTATGGACTTTGGTTTCATCACTATTGGTTGATTCATTGTAACAAATGTACTATATTAATATAAGATGTTAATAATGGGCAAATGGGGTGGGGGGGGTACTATCTTCTCCATTTTTCTGTAAATCTAAAAATAGTCTAAAAAATAAAGTCTATTTTAAAAAAGGAAAAAAAGAGAATGACCATGAGGTTGGTTTTCTGGATTGGCTCATGTTAATAATGGGCAAATGGGGTGAGCGGCGGTACTATCTTCTCCATTTTTCTGTAAATCTAAAAATAGTCTAAAAAATAAAGTCTATTTTTAAAAAGGAAAAAAAGAGAATGACCATGAGGTTGGTTTTCTGGATTGGCTCATAAACTGCCAAAGGGTGGTCCAGTCCTATTCAGCAAAGGGAACGCATGCATGGGGTCTATCTGGGGAGTGACGTGGAACTAGATCTCTGACTAAACGTGTGGCGTATGCTTTTTAAACCTAATCTCATGCATTCATATCCCTCCCCTCATACAATCCTAACATGTTTCAGGCTCCAAGTTCTCCAGCTTAACTCACGACATTTTATTCATTCCCAGGAAGGGATTTACCGCATCTCCTACTTCTCTAAGTCAATTCAAAGTTCTTCAAGTCTCAGAAAGACTCTAGGAAATTTTTTAAAAAAATTTTTTTTAAGCGTTGATACTTATTTTCTTAAAAAAAAAAAATCACAGAGTCCTAATTCCCAAATTTCTGTATGGCCATCTCAAACCCAGGACTTCAGGCATCTGCACATTAACACACTCAACCATCCCACATATGGTTCTTCCCTAAAGACACGAACTTGGCCTTTCTCTGTCCAGGGACCTCTCTCCACTATGAGAGCGGACTCTCTCCACTACATTTATGAGATTTGCTAGACTCCCACACAGAAAGACCTTCCTGAGTAGAGCTAGCCTAATAAGTCACCAAGAGTAACGGTAACTCTTTGTGAGATCACCCTCCTGGAAAACTACAGAAGAGCATCTCAGACATGTAAATATTTAACAGACATCACCCGATAATATTAAGCACAACAGTAAGTAATAGCATTAAGAGTATTTTACTGTGGGTGGTGCATTTTATAATTTAGCCTCCTAAAAGTACTGTGATATGGGTGGGAAAGATAGCACCATTTTACAGATGAGGAAAACTGAAGCTTATAACTGAAGTCAGAACTCCTTCAAATCCACCACGGATCTGTTCCACCCGGGAGCCTTCAAGGCCTGGCTCAGTGGCAGCTGTGTTTTTGCTCTCTCTCCAGCTGGAAAGACAGGACCTCTCCTGCCTTGTAATTTTCCACGGCACTCTCCTCATCCTGAGGCAGTCTTTCTTTCTCTGCAGGCCACGTGTCTGCTCATGCACCCAATCTTCCAGCAGAATTATATAAACCAACTCAGGACTAGGGCACTGCCTCACTCATGCTTACCAGTCCTAAATGTGAACACAATGCCCCACACAGTGGGGGCTCCCCAAATCCAGTGGCCCATAACCACATGAGTGATTCTCTGCGGCATAGCTTACCTGTGGGCAAAAGCCACGAAACAAAAACATACGCTGTTCTGGTTCTTGAAAACTAATGGGGAAGTTCAAGAGGACTTTTCTTCCTTGACCTTAAAGCAAAATAAATTACATTTATGTTTTACAACATGGCTGATAACCATAAACAGAAAATAGAGTTTTGTTTTCCCCATGAGTCCTCAGCTAGGCCTCCAACTTGGGGCCAAGAACATTCAGCAATGTGCCACAGGGCTTGGTTTTCATCCAGACTCCAGAAAAACGAGGAGAGGAAAATTCATTTTACCATCCATATAGCTTGAGTTCCTCTTACAGGAACCACACTCAAGAAATTAACACCTAAAACTGGCTTGTGCATATTTTTCTTCCTATAGATTTGTTGGCCATGTTGACCATTTTATTAGAACCTTTGACTCTCAGAACCTAAATCAAGTGAAAAGTCACATATTTACAAAAGATCAAATCATTAAAAAAAAAAAAATTCCTCTCTGCCCCCTGGTATGGAATAAAAAGCTCCTGACCTCGCACAGAGAGTGACTAATTCAGAGTTAACCGCTTCTGCCTGAAAGGATACCCAGGCTTCTAGAGCACCCGGACATCACAGAAGTTGCTGAAAGAAGCAGTTTACTGAATGGTACTTCTGTGTCTTCAAAGTTTTAATATGTCCAACGGTGGAAAACTAAAACCATCTGGATCAAAGAGGCTAAAATTCAATGCTTGCTTTGTTTGTTTTTAACCAGAATAACCAAAATTGAATATAGCTCACCAAGGTTTTAAATTTCTGCTTTGGTATTTTTCCTTCTGTGTCCAGCTATAAAAGAGACTTTAAAAAAAAATAAAATAAAATGTTTAATTCTACCATCAGTAACACATGTGCTTTGAGTTTTTTTTATCAGGAATGAAAGATAGGATGTATAGAGTTATCCAAACCCTTCCCTGTATATCCCATGGCATATGCTGCACACCCAAACACCACAGAAATAGTTAGAAATGTCCTCAGACTTCAGTTAATGAACTGCTTC
Source organism: Halichoerus grypus (assembly GCF_964656455.1). Classification (NCBI taxonomy): domain Eukaryota; kingdom Metazoa; phylum Chordata; class Mammalia; order Carnivora; family Phocidae; genus Halichoerus; species Halichoerus grypus. Next base: position 33,766,251 of record NC_135714.1, read on the forward strand.
TCTGCCCTCCCAGAAAAGTGATCACAAAATGCCAGAGGGGACTTGGTGTGTGTGTGTGTGTGTGTGTGTGTGTGTGTGTGTGTGTGTGTGTGTGTACACACACGTTTGCATGTGCTCATCTGTGGTGTGTATGGGTGGAGTTAGGGGAGGGGAGGGCAAGCGAGAGAGAGCTGGAACTCATAAAAAGTATCTTAGGTATATCCTAAAACCCAACATTCCACTCCTTCGTTTTCCACTCTGTTCTTTGCTCCAGGACATTGATCCACTTAATAACAGGCTCCCTTGCCCTCTGGCTCCTGGTTGGCTTTGCCCAGTGGAGAGGTTCCCACAGGCGGGTGGGCACCCACAGGACAGCAGAAGGAAGAAGAGATCCCCTGCCTGCAGGGTCCCACCAGGTCATAGGTCCTCTCAGGTGGCCCCCTGCACAGAGCTCTCTGTCTCCCTATAAATGGTCCCTCCCTCACCCCTCAGGCCCTGAGTGGAAGGAGTTTGGCTGCTTCTACCCCCAGCGCACCACTCTATCCTAGTATTTCCCTTAGACCCTGCCCAAGTTCCCAATTTGAATGTGCCACCTGTTTCCTGAGGGAACCCAGAAAGACACGGAGACCTAAAACCTTTGAATGCTCACCTAACATGACAGTGCCCTGTCATTACTACTGTTCTGATGCCCCTTTTATAACAGCCTTACATCCATCCAAAGAAGAGTCACTACAATATTTCAGGATCTTTTATAGCTAATTGTTTTGGCTGCTATACTGACATGTTTTTTGCTTTTTTTTTTTTTTTTAATCCCCAAATTGCATCATGAGCAATAAACTACACAGTAGAGGAAACATCCTTGTAGCTTAAGTGATCCCTTTGTTCAGCCTTATTGAGGTAAAAGTGACACAGACAATTGTAAGATATTTAAAGTGTACATCGTGCTGATTTGGTGTATGTATTCATTGTGAAGAAATTCCCCCACCTGGTTAATCACCGTATTCTATCACCTCACATATTTATTTATTTAACTCCCCCCCCTTTTTTTGGTGAGAACATTTCATTTCTACTCTCTTCGCAAATATCAATTATATGGTACAGTATTATCAACTACAGTCCCCACGTTTTACATTAGATCCTCAGACCTTATTCACCTTATGGCTGCAAGGTGGTACCCTTTTACCAACCTCTCCCTAACCCCCCTCACTCCCTGCCCCCAGAGACCACTTTTCCACTCTGAGTTTGACTTAAACAAACAAACAAAAAAAAAAAAACAGACTTCACATGAGTGATACTATATAGTCCATGTCTTCCTCTGACTAATTTCACTTAGTATCATGCCCTCAAGGGCCATCCATGTTGTTGCAAGTGACAGGATTTCCTTCTTTCTCATGGCTGACTAATATTCCATTGTAGATACAGAGACCACATCTTCTTTATCCATTCATCCACTGACGGACACTTAGGTTGTTTCCGTGTCTGGGCTGTCGTGAATAACCCCACAGTCAACGTGGCAGCACATGGACCTCTTCAAGATCCTGCTTTCCTTTAGATATAAACCCAGAGGTGGGGTTGCTGGGTCACACGATGCTATTTCTATTTTTAATTTTTTGAGGAACCTCCATGCTGTTGTCCATGGTCGCTGCACCAATTACATTCCCACCAACAGCGCACAAAAGTTCTCTTTACTCTCTTGCCAACCTTTATTATCCCTTGTTTTTTTGATAAAAGTCATCCTAACAGGTGTGATATCTCATTGTGGTTTTGATTCTCATTACCCCGATGCCGAGTGACGCTGAGCATCTTTTCAGGTACCTACTGGCCATCTGCATATCCTCTTTGGGAAAACATCTATGCAGTTCCTCTGCCCATTCTTTAATTGGATTGTTTGGTTTTTGGCTATGAATCATGAGAGTTCTTTATATATTTTGGATATTAACCTTTTTATCCAATACATGATTTGCAAATATTTTCTCCCATTCGGTAGGTTGCCTTTTCATTTTGTGGATGGTTTCCTTTGCTGTGCCGAAGCTTTTTCATTTGATGTGGTCCCCCTTGTTTAAGTGATCCTTTTAAAGACATAAGTCGGATCAAGTCAGGTCTCTGCTCAAACCCCTGTCATCTCTCTTAGAATGGAATATTTTTCAGTCCTCCTTCTGCCCTGCAGCACCCTTTGTAACCTACCCCTCACTCCACCCCCATATTTGTTTTGCTTCACCTCTGCATCACTCTTTCCTTTGTTCACTCTGCTCCTGCCCAGAGGGCAGCCTTACTGTTTCTGGAACATGCCAAGTCCGCTCCCACCTGAGGGCTTTTGCCCTTGCAGTTGCCTCCACCTAGAATGCCACCTCCTGGGTCTTCCTGTCACTGCATGTCACTGATTCCTGCTCACCTGTAACTGCCCCAGAGGGCTTTGCCCGTCACTACCTCTCAAGCAGCCCTCTCTTGCCTCCAGCTCTCTCTCTCTCTCCCCCCTAGATTCATCTTCACTGGGCTTATTACCCTGATATATTACATATTTATTTGTTTATGGTCCACCTCCTCCTCTGAGAACACATGGTCCCAGAGAGGGGCCCCGTCGGTGAGGATTACCGCTCACGATGACGGCCTCCAACAGCGGGTGACATACAGTCAGCACTCACTAAATACAAGTTGACTACATGAGGGATTTGGCCAGGAAAAAAATTTGTAAACTGCCAGTCTGCTTTCTTCTTGACTGCATTAAGACGTTCAGTGGCCATCTTTCAGAGATGCTACTGAAGGGATCCTGTATAAATTAAAAGATGAGTTTATGGGATAACCTGCCATCCCATGTGAGGTTTTCCACACTGCACATTGGAACCCATCGAATTCACAGTAAACAATAAAAAAAAAAAAAAAAGGAATAAATTTAAATGACTGTTTAAACTAGGGCAGCACAGATTCTATAAAGGAGCAGACAATAAATAACTACACTTTGCAGGCCACAGAATCTCTGTCACAACTATTCAGCCCTGCTGTCACAGCATGATGGTGGCCAGACACAATACACAAATGAATCAGCATAGCTGTGTTCTAATAACCCCTTACTTACAGACACTGAAGGATGAATTTTGTAACATTTTAAGGTGTCAAAGAATATTCTTCCTCTTTTAATTTTTTTTTTCATTGAAACATGTGAAAAATATTCTAGGTTCATGAGCCACATAAAAACAGGCAGGAGGCCAGATTTGGCCTCTGAGCTGTAGTTTGCTGACCCCTGATTTAAATCATTCCTAAGGGTGGCTTTTTTCTACAGATAAAATACATTCTGGTCCATGAACCTGTTCAATGGTCTACAATTAATTAAGCATGGAACAATCACATTTGTTAAAGAATAATAAGCTGGATCAAGTTTTTTGGGTGAGCAAACTTTACTAATTCCCTCCTCTACAACTGTTTTCCTACCCAGATTTGGGTCATCTTGAAGCACAAGCTATGGTAGCATTTTTTCCTCAACTAAGTATCTTCATTTTCCATCCTCATGAAGAAATCTCATCCAGCTTCTTCTTCCTTTATAGAAAGGGGAACTGTCACAAAATCTTAGGATAAAAAGAAGAAGGTGGTTTCCCAGGCTCTGGGGCAAGGCAGATTTCCACATAATGTTTTATGACTAAGTGTACAAGGTGTTGCTTACACTTTGCTTTCAAATACTTTCAAACACACCCCGTTGTGTGGGCCCTGGAATGAGAACTATTTGGGTTGCAGGTGCTGCTAGGATCTAGGGTCATCCATCCCCATGAGCCACAAATCTGCTGAAAAGGACAGGCCGGAAGATGGCATGGCTAAAACATGTTATTTCAACATCTGAAACTAAGATAACACTGTGTGCTAACTCACCGGAATTAAAATAAAAACTTAAAAAGAAAAAAGGAAACATACACACAAAGTCAATTAAAAATTTTTGAAGAGAAAAAACTTTTAAAAATTAAAATTTTTTAAAGAGATAAATAGGTAAAAACAAGTTATTTCATGACTTGAAGCAGAAGATTTTAAATTTCACTCAATTATCATGACAGTCTCATCTCTCTTACATAATAGCAATATATGAAAATAAGGAATTTGAAGAAGCACTCTTCATACGATCACTTAGAAGAGTCGACCAAACCTAGGAAAGAGGTGTAATTTTAACATCAAACATGTCTCTTTGACCCTAGATACACAGGAGAGAACAGGAACACTTCACTTCAGGTGTCCGGATATTTTAGATATCCTGATGTCGGGTGTCCTGGAAACCCGATCAAGAAAGAATTCAAAAGGAAAGTTCTCCACATTTACGCCCCTCATCTTCTCCAAGCCTAGGAGACATGGAACAAAACCAAACAAAACTCATTATCACCTAATTAATTACAGACTCCACTTGCCCTGCCCCTTTTGAAAACAGATCGATCGAAATGTGACGTGAAAAATTCTAAAGTTCTTTGAAAGACCTCTCGTGCTCTGCTTCTTGAAGAATTTGTTTTCCATCTCCCACTGTAAGTAACAGCAGCCTTCAGACTGACTGGGAAAACCAGGGATGAAATCGGGCTTCAGTTAAATTCCAAGCTGCCAGGGTCAGTCTCCGGAGAGAGCGGACATGGCTGGAAACCCGGGCATCTCACGTCCATGGTCCAGTTCACGCCACAGACAGCCATCCACAGAGCCATCCCGTCTCCGAAGGAGCTGCCTCCGTTCGGCGGAGCTGGGGCCCATCCACATAAGTGAAAGCTGAGACATCACATCACAGAAAGTGGTAAGAGAAGCGCCTCCGCTTCAGCTCACACTCTTCATTCAGTTTCTGAGGGAGATGAAAATGCTGACAAGGCAAGCGGCTTCAAACAAAAATGGCCAGCAATGAATGACTATGCCAAGGAATCCCAGTCGTCGTTGCCTGGCAAGCCGGCAAGCATTCAGACAGACATTCTTTCGGGAACACCCAGGGCGCCACGAAATCACCCTCTTCCAAACGTCCAGGGAGACGGGGATGTGGACCCCAGGTGAGAGATGAGATCTGCTGGAACAGCCTTTGGCTTCAGCTTGTGTTTGTTTGCTAGGGCTGCCATAACCAACACCCACAGGCCGTGTGGCTTACACTCGGAGATCTCTAAGTCCGAGATGCTGTCAATGTCAAGGCTTGGCAAAGTTGTTTTTATCTCTGTCCTTGGCTTATAAATGTTGTCTTCTTGCTGTGTCTTCACGTGGTCTTTCCACCGTCTGTATGAGTCCAATTTCCTCGTCTTATAAGGACACCAGTCATATTGGTTAAGGTCCACCTGAATGACCTCATTTTAACTTCATGGCCTCTTTAAAGATCCTATCTCCAAATACAGAGTCACGTTCTAAGGTCCTGAAGGTTAGGACTTCAATATGAGAATCTTGAGAGGACACAGTTCAGCCCTTGACTCTGTCAGAACAATGGCCATGGCAAAGCTCTATTTGTTCGTTCTCGCCAGTGCCAGGGCTAGACTTAATAGACAGGGAATTCTCACTCTTTTTGAAAATTAACTACCTTTCCTCATGAAAGAATATTGCATTCGACAATGTCCCAACACCATTCTGATTTTGATGATCAAAAAAGAGCAACGTATCATTTTTAATGCCTTTATGAGAGACTTCATTACATACCAAATCCAGTCATAAAGTAGGGGTAGGGGTAAATCCAAAAGATTTCTAAGCACCAGCTGCCAGTCCACATTTTATAAGCAATTTTCACTGCAACAAAGATCCAAACATGGAAAAAAATCAGGACATTCACTTGACATTCATCATAATGAAAGGCAAGTGTAAAAAAAATACATTTTCACTCATTTCACGTGTGCCTTTTCACATAGGCATTCACGTCTTTGCATGAAGGATTACCTATTCCTGTGTTAATCTGTACTGCCTGCTCCCGATATCAAAATGGGTTTAAAAAATAACACGGAGATCAAGACTTCTATTCAAACCAGGTGCATGGCCAGGAATATCATTAGCTATATGTAATATTGTAAAGACCTATATCTAAAGAATCACCAAAGCCATTTTTTTAAAGAAATACTAAAAACAATATCATTTATATGATTTAATCTCAATTTAAGCCTTCTAACAATTTATGACCTTATAACCTACTTTTATCCTTCAAGTTTGACTATGTTACTCATTAATTCCATAAATGTTTACTGAGATTGTATTATGTAGCAGGAAGCATTCTAAGTGCTGGAGACAGATCATTAAATAAACAAAATCCATACCACCTCACACCAGTCAGAATGGCCAAAATTAACTCAGAATGGCTAAAATTAACAGATGTTTGCGAGGATGTGGAGAAAGGGGAACCCTCATACACTGTTAGTGGGAATGCAAACTGGTGCAGCCACTCTGGAAGGCAGTATGGAGGTTCCTCAAAAAGTTAAAAATAGAACTACTCTACGACCCCGCAATTGCACTACTGGGTATTTATCCAAAGAATATATAAACAGCGATTTGAAGGGACACATGCACCTCAAAGTTTATAGCAGCAATGTCCACAATAGCCAAAATATGGAAAGAGTCCAGATGTCCACAGACAGATGAATGGATCAAGAAGATGTGGTGTATATATATACAATGGAATATTACTTAGCCATCAAAAAGAATGAAATCTTGCCATTTGCAACAACACAGATGGAACTAGAGAGTATTATGCTAAGCGAAATAAGTCATTCAGATAAAGTCAAATACCATATGATTTTACTTATATGTAGAATTTAAGAAATGAAACAGATGAATATAGGGGAAGGGAAGGAAAAATAAAATAAGATGAAAATTGAGAGTATAGAGAGGCAAGGAAGGATAGAATGAAGGAAAGCAGCTAGGAGATCCCTGGAATAATCCAGACAAGACAGAATGGTGGCTTGGGTCAAGGTGGCAACAATGGATACGTTCTGAAGGCCAAGTCAAGAAGGTTTTCTGATGGACTGGAAAACATGTCTCCATTTCTTCCTTTTCATTGATAATGACTAAGCCCCAGCCCAGACCCTCTCCTCATTCCTAGATGGCTGGGAAAGTTTGGAATTTGCTCTCCCTGTCCTCAGTGCTCCCCCTTCTCTCTCTCTCTCTCTTTATCCTACAAACCACAGCAGGACTGGTGTTCAGAACACTCTCCCATCATCACATCCCTTGCTCCCCGTGGGTCTCTCTCCAGAGCACAGACCTGCTCCGAAGCCCTCCTCCTTGCGTGCGTACACCTGCCCAAGACCTCATACACCTTCCCATCACTCCACCTTGGCTCTCCATTGTCCTAAATCTCAAGACCCAGGCCCTTCAAGGTTCACAGCAGATGCCACTTCCTTTAAAAAGTCTTCCCGAGACGGTCGAGCTCATACTGACTTCTACCCCCTCGGGGTTCCTGAGGCCTTTACCACCGGTACCAACTGTTCCACATCATACTGGCCCAGCTAGACTGGGCATCCCTAGAAAGCAAGGGCCATGCCATACAATTCTCAGCCCCATGCCACCTACCGTATAGAAAGCAATTATAAAACTTGCTGAAAAGAACATCATAGCAGAGCATGAAAGAACAGGTTTTAATTATCATAAATGTATTTTCAACACTTAAAAAAACTGGGAGCAGTCACATAAAAATCCACATTTCTGCCCTCTCTTGAAATAGTGGGACATCAGGCAACACTGGACCCTCATTCTTGAATAGCCAAGTGGTAACTATGCTCTTTCCCCCCACCCCCTTTATACTCCAGTTCACTTGTTTACTTTTCTGTCAAGTCCTGGTAGGTATTTGAGTTTGTAATCCCCATATTACACACTGGTTACCGTGAGTTCTTAAATTATCAGGTTCTTGTGGGAACTAAGTATTTATTGAAGGTTATATCGGTTTTTCTCTTTCATGATATCCAGTGTCATAGTTATTGTTTCAGACTTTTCTATATTATAAACATAATCAATTGCATACAAACATCACATACATATACAAATATAGACATACATATGTATTTTGGAAACTGTCTCCTTAATCTCCCTAATAGATTACAATTCCTACACTATGGTTCAAAGTACTTTAAAACATGGGGATTATATTTCCTGACATGACTTGGCATAAGACGGACAGATATCAGTACATAATCTATACAAAAAGAAAGGAAGACAAGGCGAAAATAAATATTACTGACCCTGATGAGCTATTCATCAAACCATTTTAGGAAAAAAGAAGTTACTAAAATTCTTCTGAATCTAGAAAAAATACATGGCTCTGTTTATTTTTTAAAAAATGAAACATCAAGTATTAGAGATTGAAATACATATAGATAAGGGGTATTACCATGGGCTTATTCTCCAGAGTACCACTGCCTACATTCTTTAAAAAAAAAAAAAAAATTGTCATCTTCCTCATTATTATTAAATTTCAGCAAACTGGAACCAAAGGAGGCAAATCACACCCTAGAGAAACAAATCAATCAGTCTTCAGACAAGCCTATCAAGAGCTGAAAACTTAAGCAGTAATTGGGGTGCCTGGGTGGCTCAGTCAGTTAAGCGTCTGCCTCAGGTCAGGATCTCAGGATCTCAGGGTCCTGGGATCAAGCCTGGAATAAGGCTCCTTGGCCAGCGGGGAGCCTGCTTCTCCCTCTCCCTCTGCCCCTCCCCACTGCTTGTGCACTCTCAAGCTCTCTCTCAAATAAATAAAATCTTTAAAAAAAAAAAACCTTAAGCAGTAATTATTATTGGAAGAGTTTAAAGAAGTCATCTCCTTTGACCTATGGCCCGTGTCTAGGGGTTTTAATTAAGAGAAAAGCAAATCTAGACACAGAAGTCCAAAGATATTTAAAAGGCACACTGGCTTTATCTATGCATCAGTCATTACTTCTACTCCAAGCAGGCGTGCCTTTCTTAGCAAACAGCTTTCCTGATTAGCAATCGGATTTGAGAGACTTTCATGACCACCTCCAGCCTTGTGGTCTGAAAAGCAAACAGAGTTCAGTCCAAAGCCCATATTTAAAGCAAACAAACTGAGCATGAAGGTACACTTTCAGACACAAGATGGGATTCTTGTCCTTCAAATCACCTTTGGTAAATATCTTTCTCCTTTCTCTTGCTCAACTCAGTGTTTTAACTAATAAGCTTTCAAGGGAATGTTTGCTGGCTTAGCACATACTTTACCACTTTTCCCACAAAGATCACCCCCTTCCTCAGCATGCAAAGAGGACAAGAAAGTCTAACAAATGAATATTAGAGAAAAATGTATTGTGTTTTTAAAAACAGTAGGAAAATAAATAAAAAATAAAAACACTTAGTAGGGTTTTATAAACTACATTCAAACACAATGAAGGAAAATGGTCCGTGACCATACTTCCCAGTTAGCTCCTGATTCTTTTTTAAAAGGAAGGAAAATGAATAAATAAACATGGTGAGAAAACTCAAGTACGTAAAAGAAAGAAAAAGAAAAATTTTCCAGTGTATTAACATTCATATCTTTTTAGAGAAAAAGTATATGTGCCAGCATATATATCTTTTTAAAAAGATTTAGACAAAAGAGAACGGTATTCATATGATTCTGCAAAACGTTTTTTCATTTTATATAGATACATGAACATATGTATAGATAAGTATGTGTATGTACATATATATTATTATATTATATATTATATTTTATATATATAAAATTATTTCAAATCAGCACACATACTTCATTCTATAAACATGCTATATTGTAACTTGTACAAATATCTTGGCATAGTTGTAAGTGAGCCTATTTATAAAATTGCTGGTGATTTTAAATTTTGAAATATATTGCCAAATTGCTCTTCACTGGTATCTATTTTAGAAGATAATTTAATCTCAAACTGTAGTCCCTTTTCTGCATGGTTACGGGTATCAAAACTGACCTGCTTTGTCTCAAACTGAATCACAGGTCAGACAACCAATCCATCGCAGACTAAGCCAAGTTCTTCTAGACAACAGAGATTACGTGAACCAAACCAGAAACATCTTACAGCAAAGATGAAGGCTGGGGATTACAGCTTCGTAAAGGCTCTGTGTGGCTGACCTTTTACTTCTTTCTATATTCTTTGTCTAAGATACAAGCTCAGGAAAAGAAAGGGGCTAAGGTTGGGGATTAACATCTCATAGGTACTTGTCTTATCCCTTTGGGCTGCCAAAACAAAATACCACAGACTGGATGGCTTATAAATAACAGAGATCTATTTCTCACAGTTCTGGAGGCTGGGAAATCCCAGAATATGGTGTCAGCACAGTTGCCTTCTGGTGAGGGCCCTCTTCCTGGTTCATAGCTGGCCTTCTCACTGCGTCTTCACCAGGTCAAGAGGGCTAGGGATCTCTCTGGAACCTTTTTTGTAAGGCACTAATTCCATTCATGAGGGCTCTACCCTTCTGACTTAAGTACCTCCCAAAGTCAACCCCTCTTCATACCATCATCTTTGGAAGTCAGGATTTCAACATATGAATGGGGGGGGGGTAAGAGGAGGGGGACACATTCATTTAGACCATAGCAGTACTTAACTATGAATACTAGCAGTTGAAAATACCAAGAAAGCAACAGATAGACTGGAGTCTCAAACCATCATAGAGTTGAACATTTTGTTGGTCCTTCACCATTGTCAAATTCTAGGGAACTCCCATGATAGCACAAAGAAACCTGAAGTTCTCAAACAATGAGTGCAGAGTGGGGATGCAGGGATAGTTAGGAACGTCCACGGCTTACCTAATTACTTCCTTCTCTAAGTAGCTGCCTGGAGTGTCTGATTCCCCTCACAACCAGATCCCTCTGGGTAATTTACAGCAAGTTGATAAAGTGTGTTGGTGGGCCACATCCCTTGGCTATAAAACCTAGGACTTCCCAAACATGCCCTGCATTTTTATTTCTGCCTCTGAGAGTCTGGTTAGATATTTTCCTCAGGTAAAAAGGCTTGAAAACGCCCATCCACTGACAACTTCCTACCTCCTAATTTATCAAAAATAACAAAAAGCTCCAAATTAATCACATCCATATTAATCACTCTCTCCTTGGAAATTCCAAAGCATCCTACTCATAGTTCTCTGGGCCTTTATTATCTCATTAATTATAAAAATAATGAAAGATACATAAAGAAAGAGATACATATAAAGAGAGTTTTTCCATAGGCAGGGCTTTCATTTATGCATATACACAATGGAGCTCAAAAAAAAAAATTATATTCAAATTTAAATTAGGAGATGTGAGACTTTGATAAGACCATTTGATCTCACCGATCCTAAGTTCCTTTAGCTATGATGTAGAGTAAAACTGCCTCTCTGTCATAGGACTGTTGTGAGGATCAAATGAAGTCTCCCACCCCACCCCATCGAAAGCTGAGAAAGTGCTTAACTACTTAGCATACTGGACATACTCAAAAAAAAATGTTAGCTCTCCCAAAAGGACTTCTATTCTGGCTGTCTTTCCCCCAGGATATTTCATTTTATTCCCTCCAGCAACTACCAAAGTAACCTTCCATACAGGGCACTTTAAGACGCTCATTTGGAATTTAACTGAATTGTTCTGAACTAAGTAGAATTAATTCAGCATTTCTTATTACTCATAAATTCAGGCCTGCTCAAGAACAGCAGTCATTTTTGATCCAATTTTAGAACCACTGAGGGCCCAACGTTGTGATTGGAACTCTCCACTTTTTATTTCTGAGGTGAGTCTTTGGTAAAATCACTAGTATCCTCTTACTTTCCTAGCTACTGTCACGCTTTAACCAGACACCAGAAATGAACCACAGCATTAACAAACCATCTGCAAACTTACATCTTCAAAAGAATCTCCCTTACGAAACCAAACACAGAATAGTTACTAAGATTCTAAAATCTGTCCTCGAAGGGCCTCAGCTGCATGATGACTGCAGGAAAAACCATTTTCTTCAATTCTTAAAAAGGGTACACTAGCAAATTACACAGAGCAATTTCCTAATGCTAGCTAGACTGATGTTGATACTCATTTTTTAAATAAATTACTGGCTTGGATACCGTCTATATATAAAAACATCCAGTAGACTATTTTTGTTTATGAATAAAGGGGAAGATCAATTCTTATTGGAGCAGATAATAATCAATTTGGAAATTTCCGAAGTCATGAACAGTTATCGTGTCATGAATATAGATCTTATTCAGACAGTGTAATCAAATTAAATGTTTTATTCATTACAGGTCAATATAGGACTGAGAAACTACTGCTTGTTCTTATATTAGTAATTACATTAAAATAAATAACAATTGATTATATGTCACTCAAGTATGGTATCTTCGAAGGCTTTTAAAGGAAACCTAATAATTCACAGATTATTTCACATAAAAACTATAAAGACAAGCAAAAAAATCAAAAGATGTAACATGTCAAACTCTATTAACATATTTATCACAAACATCTCCACTGCAGACTTACACAAAAATGTGTTTCCTCCTAATGAAAGCAAGTTCTGGATACTCTCTTCATTCTTGTACTGGTTCACTGAATGGGACGAAGCTGATTTGATTTTGCTTCATCGGCAACCACATGATAATAAACAGGCCGGGGTCTTCACAGATGTCACCGTACCACAACTCAAACTTCAGGGGTTCAATCATTCCCCGAACATCAGTCAGCACAAGGCTCTCTATAAACTTAAGAAGTTACTATCTATCACCCAGCCATATTTTGTTTCCGCTCCCTAAGAAAAACAAGACCAAGACCGTATTTTCCTAGAATATTTTAAGTACTATATGCCTCACAGGGTCCATTCATCATTCTGCAAATGGGTCACCAAGATTTTTAAAAGGCATCAAAGAGAAAGAAAAGATTTAAAGGAATGGCAGGGTTAAAAGATCCACGATACCCACTTCCTGAGTCCTGGAGTTGTAAGTGAAAGCTTACCTATGGCTTTTTCTTGTATGTTTTTATGAAGATTTTATTTATTTATTTGAGAGAGAGAGAGGGGGGAGAGGAGAAGAGGAAGAGAGACAAGCCGACTCCGCGCTAAGCACAGAGCCCAACGCGGGGGTCCATCCCACAACCCTGAGACCATGACCTGAGCCGAAAATCAAGAGTCCGACGCTTAACCAACTGAGCCACCCAGGTGCCCCTGGCTTTTTCTTTTAAATGAACAATAAAAAGAATAATTCCACATTCTCTATGGATGCATTTTTATGCAGTGACATTATCAGCCAAAGAAAGCAAACGGGCAGGTAACACATATGTCCACTCCCATCAAGGTGGTCTACCCAGGCTGAAATAAGAAGACGTGCCGAGAAAGAGCAAAAAGCAGAGAAGCCATCCTGAACGGGGCCCTCCAGAAACTGGGAAGCATGGCTTGACCTACTAATAGAACTACAAAAAACATATTCTAGATCTAATTTTGATTTTAATACTCAATTAAACCCCCAGTAGCAGAAGTCAACTTTCAGCTGTATGTCAGAGAAAGGAAATGTCTCTGAATTTCACCAAGACCAAAATTTTATGTTTTTTCACATTAAAAATAAGTCATCCCCCAAACAAAATTATAACTTAACAACAAAACAAAATGGCCAACTAGAATCCAAATGTCACCAAAGAAAGCACTGACCTTTTTTCCCTTCTAAATCACACCTATTCACAATTTTTACACAGTTGTAATGAAGGAAGAAATAAAAATTTGCAGTCTTCATATTTCCAATCCAATTATTTTAATGTCTGCACAATTGCTTATTGGGAACTATACTAACACAAAGACAAAAAGAACACGGGTAAATATAAAAAAATACAGGTGGCATTTTAATTGTACTATGAAAAATGTTCAGTTTTTTTGAAACATAAAATCATACTATGTTTCCAAAACCCAAAATATTTTAATTCATAGTTTCCATTTAATAAAATAATAGTTTTGTGAAATTTATCATTTTGTGTAAAAAAAGACCCAATTCATATAATCATTAACGAAAATTCTTGAAATTCTTGAGACAATATACCAAACTTGCAAATCCTTCAGTCAGTAGTTATTGGTAAAGATTAAGACAGAAGTAATGGAAAATTTTAATCTGTTTTATTCAAATGGATAATGGGCATTAGAATGCTTACCATCTTTATGAAAAACAAAGCATTTTTTTATTTAAAGTAATGCATACAGTAATCTAGAAAATCCATCTAAATTGGCTTGCATTCTCATCCACCACTTCAAATTTCCACATTTATCCCAAAGAAAAATAACCAGAGACTAGTACTTTTAAGAGAGTGACTCAAATAGGAATGGAGAGGAAAAGTAGCAAAGATATGATAGTAAAAATAAATAGAGACATATTGCGACTTAACCCTATTTCTTGAACAAAACTTTTTCACAGAAAAACTGCACTGCAAACCTAAGTAAAGTATAATATGGAACAAGCATAAGGACAGGCATAAATAATCAACGAAACAGAACTGAGAGTTCTGAGATAAACTCTTACATTATGGTTAAATGATTTCCTACAAAGGTGCTAAGATATATCAACAGGTAAAAGATAGTCTTTTCAGCAAATAGTTTTGAGACAATTGGATATCCATGGGAGGAAAAAAAATTAACACACCCAAAACTTAACCCCAAAGGGACCAAAGCCCTAAGTGTAAGGACTGAGACAACAAAAGTTCTAGAGCGAAACATAGGAAAAAAATTTCAGTGACCTTTAGTTAAGCAGAGAATACTTAGAAACATCAAAATCATGAACTTTAGAAGAAAAGACTGAATAACTGAACTTCGTTACAATTAAAAACTTTTAAAACACAACACCTAAAAAATGAATAATCTAATTAAAAAGTGGGCAGAAGACATAGAAATGGCCAATGGACACATAAAAGATGCTCAACGTCATACAAATCAAAACTATAATAAGATATCACCTCACACCGGTTAAATTGGCTAAAATCAACAACACAAGAAACCACAGGTGTTGGTGAGGATGCAGAGAAAGGGGAACCCTCCTGCACTGTTGGAGGGAATGCAAGCTGGTGCAGCCACTCTGGAAAACGGTATGGAGGTTCCTCAGAAAGTTGAAAATAGAACCACCCTATGATCCAGCAATTGCACTACTAGGTATTTACCCAAAGAATACAAAAATACTAATTCAAAGAAATGTACGTACCCTGATGTTTATAGTAGCATTATCTACAATAGCCAAATTATGGAAATAGCCCAAGTGTCCATCGACTGATGAAGAGATAAAGAAGATGCGATATACAGCGACGATGGAGTATCCCTCAGCCATAAAAAAGAATGAGATCTTGCCATTTGCAATGATGGGGATAGAGCTAGAGAGTATAATGCTAAGTGAAGTAAGTCAGTCAGAGAAAGACAAATACCATATGAATTCACTCATAGGTGGAATTTAAGAAACAAATGAGCAAAAGAAAAAAAGAGAGAGAGAGGCAAGCCAAGAAACAGACTCTTAACTACAGAGAACCAAAGGGGAGGTGGATGGGGGATGGGTGAAATAGGTGGTGGGGATTAAGGAGTGCACTTGTTGTGATGAGCACTGGGTGTTGTATAGAAGTACTGAATTACAATATCTTACACCTGAAACTACTTTCACACTGTATGTTAACCAGAATTCAAATAAATTCTTTTGAGCTTTAAGGACAGCCTTAGGAAAATGAAAAGAGAAGCCACAGACTGGGAGAAAATACATGCAAATTATATATCTGATAAGGGATTTACAGACAAATAACTCAATATGAAAATACGCAAAGAATTTGAATAGGCACTTCCCTAACGAAGATATAGGAGTGGCTAAGAAGCTCACCGATTGTATAACTTGTATAACTAACTCGATAATAAGGAGATAAATTTCATAATTATCATCTTTTGTTCTTTTCAAAAGCTACATAATAGGATCATTTCATCAGTAACTCCAAAGCACGTTACTTTGTACTTCTCATATCACAGCCAAGTTTTCAAATCACTGTAAAAAATAATGGTAATAACATCCAGACTGAACAAGAAATGAAACTATCTCTATTTGCAGATGACATAATCTGGTATATAGAAAATCCTAAGGAAGTCACAACACAATAAAAAACTATCAATACTAATAAACAAGTTCAAGGCTTAAGGAAACAAGATCAATTTATAAAAATCAACTGTATTTCTATATACTGGCAATGAATACTCTGAAAATGAAATTTTAAAAATGATTCCATTTTATGAAGGTATCAAAAAGAAAAAATACTTAGGAATAAATTTAATAGCAAAGGGCAAGATTTGTTGCCTAAAAAAAACCAAAACACTGCTGAAGAAATTTAAAAAGATCTAGGGGCACCTGGGTGACTTAGTCGGTTGAGCATCTGACTCTTGGTTTCAGCTCAGGTCATGATCTTGGGGTTGTGGGATCGAGCCCTACATCAGGCTCCCTGCTCAGTGGGGACTCTGCCTAGGATTCTCTTTCTCCCTCTCCCTCTGCCCCTCCCCTGTTCTCTCTCTCTAAATAAATCTTAAAAAAGAAAAGGATCTAAATCAATGGAAACATATCCCATGTTAATGAATCAGAACTCTTTTTTTTTTTCCAGTTTTTTTAAAGAGAGAGCAAGCGCGTGTGCACGCATACATATGCATGTGGGGGGGGGGGGCGGTAGGGCAGAGAGATAATCTTAAACAGGCTCCACGCCCAGCATGAAGCTGGACTCAGACCTCAATCTCACAACCCTGAAATCATGACCTGAGGCGAAATCAAGAGGGTGGACACTTAACCCACTGAGACACCCACCCACCCTGGATCAGAACTCTTAATATTGGTAAGATGGCAATACTCCTCAAACTGATCTGGAGATTCAACACAATCCCCATTAAAAGGCTGGTTCAACATTCAAAAATCAATTAATATAACCATCATATCAATAAGCTAAAAAAGAAAAAAATCACCTGATCATATCAATAGATGTAGAAAAAGTATCTGATAAAAATCCAATACCCGCTCACAAAAAGAACTCTCAGCAAACCAGGATTAGAGGGGGAAACTTCTTCAACTCAATAAAGAACATCTACAAAAAACCTATAGCTAATCTTATACTTAAATGGCGAGAAACTACATGCTTTCTCATGATCAAGAACAAGGCAAGATACTTCTCACCACTCCCATTCAACATCATACTAGAAGTCCTAGCTAGTGAGGTAAGACAAGAAAATAAAAGGAAAAGATTGAGAAGGAAGAAATAAAACTGTCTTTGTGTTCACAGATGACATGACTGTCTATGCAGAAAATCCCAAAGAATCAATAAAAATACTCCTGGATCAAATAAGCAATTATAGCAAGTTTGCAGAATTCAATGGTAACATACAAAAGTCACTTGCTTTCTTACACACCAGCAATAAACAATTGGTATTTAAAATTAAAAATATAATACTGTTTATTCTAGCATCAAAATAAATGAAATACTTAGATATAAATCTAGTAAAATATGTACAAGATCTATATAAGGAAAACTATAAAACTCTGATGAAAGAAATCAAGAAGTTCTAAATAAATGGAGTGATTCCACATACATGGATAGGAAGACTCAGTACTGTCAAGATATCAGTTCTTCTCAACCTGACCTATAGATTCAACACAATCTCAATGAAAATCCTGGCAAATTATTTTGTAGATATTGATAAACTGATCTAAAGTTTACAAGGAGAAGCAAAAAGTCCAGAATAGCCAATACGATACTGAAGAGGAAGAACAAAGTCAGAGGACTAACACTATCTGAACTGAAGATTTACTATAAGCTAGAGTAATTAAGACAGTGTGGTACTGTTGAAAAAATAAACAAATAGATCAATGGAACAGAACAGAGTCCAGAAACAGACCCACACAAGTACAGTCAACTGATCTTTGACAAAGGAGCCAATGCCCTTCAATAAAGAAAGGATAGTCTTTTCAACAAATGGTGCTAGGATAACTGTAATTTCATATACAAACTATGAATCTAGACAAAGACCTTAACAGCTTCCACAAAAATTAACTCAAAATATCTGTAGATCATAGATCTAAATGTAAAACATGAAATTGTAACACTCTAGAAGATAAGGAGAAAACCTGAATGACTTTGGGTTGGCAGTGACTTTTAGATACAACAGCAACAATCCATGAAAAAATTAATAAGTGATAAGTTGGACTTCATTAAAATTAAAAATTTCAGCAATGAGAAAGACATTGTCAAGAGAATGAAAAAAACAAGCCACAGAACTGGAAGAAAATATCCACAGAAGACTCATCTGATAAAGGACTGGCATCCAAAACATACAAAGAACTCTTAGAGCTCAACAATAAGAAAATGAACAATCTGACTTGAAAATGGGCAAAAGATCTGAACAGATACCTCACCAAAGAAGATATACAGGTGGTAAACAAGCATATGTAAAGAGGCTCAAAATCATACATCATTAGGGAGCTGCAAATAAAAATAACAAAGAAATGCCACATATACCTATTAAAATGGTTAAAGTCCAAAACACTGACAATACTAAATGCTGGCAAAGATGTGGAGAAACAAAGTCTCATTCATTCCTTTTGGAAATGCAATAGTGCAGGCACTTTGGAAGACAGTTTGGCAGTTTCTTACAAAACGAGACATACTTATACCATACAGTCCAGCAATCATGCTCCTTGGTATTTACTCAAAGGAACTAAAAATTTATGTCCACACAAAAACCTGCACATGAATGTTCATAGCAGCTTTATTAGGAGTACCCAAGATATCTTTCAATAGGCAAATGGATAAATGAACTGTGGCACATTCAGACAATAGAATATTATTCAGCACTAAAAAGAAATGAGCTATCAAGGCACAAAAAAACACGGAGGAATCTTCAATGCCTATTTCTAAGTGAAAGAAGCCAATCTGAAAAGGCTACATAATGTACGACTCCAAATATATGACATTCTGGAAAAGGTAAAACTATGGAGATAGGAAAAAGATCAGTAGTTGCCAGGAATTCAGAGGGAGGGGAGGATGAACAAATAGACAGAACACAGGATTTTTAGGGCACTGAAACCATTCTGTGTGACTCTATAATGGTACATACATATCATTATGTATTTGTCAAAGCCCACATAATGTACAACACAAAGAGCGAACCCTAATGTAAACTATGGACTTTAGTTAATAATAATGTATCAATATTGGCTCATCAATTGTAACAAATATACCAAACAAATGCAAGATGTTAATAGGGAAAAGTCTGAGTGGTAGTGGGGATATGTGGGAACTCTCTATACTTTCTGCTCAATTCTTCTGTAACCTAAAACTACCCCCAAAAAATAAAATCTGTTAATTTAAAGAAGCAAATGGGCACATAGGTGGCTCAGTCGGTTAAGCGTCCGACTCTTGATTTCGGCTCAGGTCATGATCTCAGGGTTGTGAGATCGAGCCCTGCGCCGGGGCTCCAAGTGGGGCATGGAATCTGCTTAAGATTCTCTCTCTCTCCCTCTCTCTCTGCTCCTGCCCACCCCCTAGCCCGTGCACACTCTACCTCTCACTCTCTCTCTCTCAAAATAAATAAATAAATAAATAAATAAATAAATAAATAAATAATAAAAATTAAAAATAAGAAAGCAGTGTCAATTATAAAAAATAATAATAAAGTCTAACATAAGAAGAAGAAATAAATCTTTAAAATTCATGACATGCTTGGAATTCTGCTTGAACAGAAAGCCAACTGAGGTTTTAGTGAGAAGAGCAGCTGTTACCCTGCAGTGTTAAAATAAACTCTGGACAGCTTTCTGATAACCTCTCATTTGGCTGCTCCCAAAACAATTGTGTTTACAGTAAACACCAGGATTCTACTACTCGTGAAGCTCTGAAATTATCTTCCTTATCTGCTATTTACTTTAACTATAAGCTCTGGAAAGCCTCTCTTTCTTTCAGACTCAAAAAGCAAGTAATTGAATTAAGTGTATTTTTTTTTAATATTCCTGAAGACTAAATTCTACTTCTCCCTTTGTTAAATCATAGCTCTCTGCCAGTCTCTCCAACACCCAGCAGAATTCATAATTGCACCTCTACTCCCACAGAGCTTAGCTTTTACCTCTAGTGATACATTTTTCACATTGTGTGTCAGAATCCCGATCCAGCCCATCCCCTCCATTGTGAGCCTCTAAAGACAGGGAGTGCCAGTCATCTCCCGCTAAGACCTCACACCTAGAAGGCATTCCCAATCAGGACCTGTTTGGATCTAAGTGACGGATATCTATTTCAAACTAACTCCCTAACCTGCCATGAAAGTGAAACCAGAGTTGCTGGCTTTAGATGGTACTGCCTCTGGGGTCATAAGGTGTGTGTGAGTCTGTGTGTCTGTGTGTCTGTGTGTGTGTGTGTGTGTGTGTGCACGCCCCCCTCCCGCCTCATCTCACTTCCTGTATCTCCCTGCTCTGATCTCCTCTGTGTTAACTTATTCTCAGAAAGGCTTTCCTTAAGCGGTGGCAAAGCGGGAAACTAGCAGCTCCAGCTTAACAAACCCACGAAAAAGGAAAAACCTCTTCGCAACGGGGTCAGTGAAAATACTGGGTCCTCCATAAATCGATCCTTGGGACCCTGACTAGCCAAGCTTATGTCACATGCCCATAACAGAGGCAGTGAGGTCACTTCCTCCGACTTACAGGCTGAAAACAAAGGAAGGGTGACTAACTGCCCAGGGAAAATCTGGGTGATTTATTGAAAGGAGGAAAGGGATGCTGGGTGGGTGAAGTCAACAGACATTCACTACTTTACAGGTTCTCAAGACTGCTGACCCGCTCCTGTCTAGTGAGTATTTATGAACTGTTCTTGATACATAATGCTGAGTTACCCCCTGAATATCCAATAGGACTTGTTTGTCGTGCCCCTACTTGTATGTATAGTACACGTTCTCAAAAGGAATTCTCCCCACCGCACTGCTCCATGTGAGGCTGTTCTGTTTCATTCTCCTGGTCTACCGTTAGGCTATTTTGCATTTATCTACATTCCTATTATTTTCAGGACACTTCTTTTCTTCTGTGCTATAGGAGTATCTTCATGCCAAATGCACACACTGCCAAAAATGAACATGTTGCTAGCTTTTGTCTAAGGGGAGATAAGAGTAAGTAAAATCTCGCCAAGCAAACCAGGGCCGGAAGCGCCCCAACAGAAATGGCAGGTCTCCATGACTCCCCCCTTCCCAGTGTGAAAACACAAATGAGGGCAAGTCTGAAGGCACCAGCGCAAGCCCGTGCTCTCTCAAGAAGAGGGTTTCTCTCCAAAGTCAAGCCAAGATCGCTGCGGTTGTTATGGGGGGCCTCTGGTTGGGGCCTCTTACATACATTGTGCTGAAGACTTTCTCTTCTCTGCAAGAGGAGAGGAAGATGAGCAAGAAGATGGGGCAGAGGAGACAAAGAAAGGAGACAGCGATTCACTGCACACGGAGATACGTCAGGATCTACCGGCCATCTCTGCAATGCTAGGAATCTCTCGAATAACTGGGAAGGACTATTTGGGGCTGTTTCAGAAACACTTTATGGAATAAACAAAACCGCTTTTCCCTAGCTGACCCAATCCGCTTCATCCCGCCTCTCTGATACTAACCTGATTTTACTTAATTAGCGTCGGTCTCCGGCTTTCACAGGAGCTTTCTTTTATGGATTTTCCATCCAGCAAATGTTTCTGTTCCACGGCTGGGCAGATCCGGCCACAGCAGCATGCTTGGCCACAGACCACAGCAGCTCACCCACAGCAGCTCCGACCTGCAGGGGAAAAGCCAGAGCCCATTGGAGGGATTCGTATTCACAAACTCTCTCTCTCAAGAGTCTATGTTTGGCAGGATAACCCCAAATGTTTTCCAACTGTTTAAAATCATTAATGAACAGAGACAATAGCATATAAGGTGTCCGAAAGATAAGTTTGGGCTATCCTAAAGAAGGACTGGGGCGTTTAATCATTGTTGAAAAGGTTCGGCCAAATGATTATACTCTGTTTGTGGAAAATGCAAAAGCCAGATGTTTTAATTAACCACAGAAAACACAAGCTACAACTAAAATTTCATGAACACAGTGATCTGCCCTGTGGAAAACCACAGGAATGTTCTGGCAAGGCTCAGTCTGAATTCTTGGGACACAGAGGGCTAGAATCATTCCCCTTAGGAACTCGAACAGAAAATTAACTTGCTCAATATGTTTTAAAAAAGTAAAATGAAACCCAGATTTAATCTCAATCAAATATAAAAACATTTCAGGACTTCAAAGGGCACCACCGAAAGACACATAAGGGGAAGGTCATAAAGAATTCCAATGTGGTTCAGGATTTAGAATGCGTTTTCAATGCAAAGCAAATGGTGTAACAGAAAATTTTATAGGCTAAATAATCCAAAGGGGAAACTAATCATCTGTCATTTCCTACTAGAGAAAAATGATATATGAAACCAATATTCAACTAGTGAATTATAAATATTATCAAATAGGGGCGCCTGGGTGGCTCAGTCATTAAGCGTCTGCCTTCGGCTCAGGTCATGATCCCAGGGTCCTGGATCAAGCCCCACATCGGGCTCTCTGCTCTGCCGGGAGCCTGCTTCTCCCTCTCCCACTCCCCCTGCTTGTGTTCCCTCTCTCTCTGTGTCCCTCTCTGTCAAATAAATAAATAAAATCTTTAAAAAAAAAAAAAAATAAATATTATCAAATGCACCATATATTTGGGCAAAAGGAATCTCTTAACCACCCTCCTTCATGCCAAACCTGTGGCCTGGCCCACACCAGCTACCATGCTTCAGCCTGAGAAATCAAGGCATCCAGAAAAATAGTGTTAAAATAACTTATGCTCACTGATATTACAGCTAGCAATTCCGGTACAGAAAACTAAAGTGAGGAAACCTTAGAAAAGCAATTAGTGAACAATTAAGAACTAATAAATTAAGAAGTCCTCATTTGTTCATTATAGTATTCACTATGACAGCATCTATATATGCTGAATATTGAAAGCCTGTTCAAGAGGGAACAGGACAAATGTTATTTTCAGATACTAGGGCTACAATTCTATTTCTGTAAGGCAAAACAGACCCTGTCACACGTGTGCCAAGCATAATATTACATTAATCTCCACCTTCATCTGAAAGCTCAGGCCCAAAAATCATCTCAAAAGGAACCCAAGAAAGTTATATATGTATGGTATGATCCCAATTTTGTTCTACAAACTAAGTGTATATAATTAAAGACACAAAAGTATGAAAAAAGAACTATTTCTGGGTCATGGAATTAGAAGCTATTTGTCTTTCCTTCTTGGTGTTTTCCAAATTTTCCACAACTCATATGTATTACTTGTAGAATCACAATATTTTTAAATAAGATTTTTATTAAACTGATGGGGATACAAATCAGTAAGCGGATGTCTATCCTATATTAGCCTGATCTGTGGGTTTCTTCTCATCTGAACAGTAAGAGCTAATAAATTAAGAAGTCTTCATTTATCTGAGCTCAATAATTCTTAATTTATAAGTTCAAAACCCAAGTGTCCAATAACATTTCCAGGGCTGAATAACACTACTTTCCTAAAAATAAGAAATTTGTGTTTGTTTACTGCCAACTTGCCACAAGGAGACAAGAAAACCATAGTTATTTCCCTCCTTTAATTAATGCATCCAAAACTCTCTATCACTGACCATGCCATATTATTTTTTGCTTAATTAAAAAGAGCGCCTCCTGGTGTTACTTATGGTCTCACAGGAGCCCAGCCCTAGTGAACACTTCACCCACTCCATTTTGACATCTTGGCATCCCAGAAAACACAAAACACAGTGGTGGAATCTTAACACTGGAGGACTTGGCAATCCATCATTCCAGGAACCCCAAAACTCCCTCAGGTTACAAATGAAGACCCCGGATGCCCAGAGAGTTTCAATATCTTTCCTGAGGCCACACAGCAGGGATGAGAGGATCGGGGATAAAGGTCCAGATCGCCTGCCTCCACTCTGACCCAGCACTCTTTCCACCACGACGATACCTTGGCACGCACTCTTCGAAATACAAGTTTGCAGGAAACACGTACACGTTAAATTCATACCAGCAAAACCAGAAGAACAAGACAGACATTTGTTCCACCAAAAATGAAATGCACACGGAAAAAAAAAAAACCAATAAAAAAAAAAAACCACCAAAGACTCAACTGCGGGCTAAAAAAGATGTGGTGGCTGTGCCCAGAGCACGTTCAATCTGAGAAACAATGGTCGCACTGTGCTCAGGCAGCAGGTGTCCTGACCAGAAACTGCCGATCACACCGAAAGCTTGCTGGTCCTACTACATGCCCAGGGCTCAAAGCAGGACAAAAGGTTTTCAACGAGATAATACGACACTTGCACTGAGCCACCTGTAAGAGACAAGAAGGACGCACGATCATCCCACCAGTTGGAAACAAGTGATTTATGGCATCAGGTCCCAGCCTCTTCCTGACCAGATGACCCAAAGCTTAAGGAGGCGACATTAGTGGTTTCAAAAATTAAGTAAACAACAGTCGCTGAGAAATATCGTAACATAATCCTAATACTTCCTATCTTATGTCTGATACAAACCTCGGAGAGGGAGCAAGATTTTTCTCTTTTCTGCTCAGTTATTTGAAATACTGCTCACCTCCACTGCTTTCTTAGCATCCACCTATGGTAGTATCCCCGCCACCCCAATCAGAAACCGAAGAGTCGAACACAATGTGGATAGTCTGAAAAGCCAGGGGAGAGAAGAGGACAGATGGCAAAATGACAAACTCAGAAACGCTCCCTGAAAAGCCTGTATGGATCCAGCGCACTGCTCGTGAGCCTGCCCTACTGTGCAGCAGAACAACAAAGCCATGGGTTGTGAAGCTGCGAATGAAACAAGCCGCATCGAGGGATGATGTGATCTCGCTTTGTAAGAGCCAGAACAAACACAATAGCTTGTCCCGCCTCATTTGAGAAGCCAGGCACCCAGCGAAAAAAAAGAAAATGCAGGGGTTTTTTATTTTGTTTTTGTTTTTCCATGCAAAACTGCTCCTCAAGTCCCTACCATATCTTTCCACGGCTGGATCCTGGAGGAAACACAATACTGGCAGTTTATTTATTCCCCTCGATGCCTCTGTTCTAATACTAAAGGTCAATGTCCACAGTGGGCAAAGAGAATTCAATTTGTGTTGCCATGTCACAATGAAATGAAAGCTTTGGGGTATTGTTCAAGTAACTCTTTAAAGTTATTTGTGTGTGTGTGTGTTTTATTTGGTAAGATAATTATTCTTTTTTTTTTAAGGTTTTTATTTATTTGATAGAGAGAGAGCGAGAGCGGGAACACAAGCAGGGGGAGTGGGAGAGGGAGAAGCAGGCTTCCAGCCGAGCAGGGAGCCTGATGCGGGGCTCGATCTCAGGACGCTAGGATCATGACCTGAGCCTAAGGCAGACGCTTAACAACTGAGCTACCCAGGCACCCCTCTTTAAAGTTATTTGTAAGGTAATGATGGTTAAGTTCAAATTTAGTGGTCTGGGAGGACCAACTCTCACCCACTAATCAAATCGGATAAAATCTTGCTGGAGCCACCAAATGATCTTTCTCAACAGAGACAAAACATAAATTAGAATTAGATCAGACTCATCTATTTTGAAGTCCTTTCTTAGAACCTTGGCTGTGTGTTGCTTGGTCTTTAGCTTCAGTGAATGCCTTTGGCAAAATGTGCACCCAGATGTTTGCCACCATTTGAGACTCTTAAATGTTTGGTCGGTGTTTTATTTTTTCTATCCTAATATCAGAGGGAAGGTTTCTCCTTCTTGAGCCTGAGTCCAGAAATATCAGCCAAGCCAATTCAACACTTCAGAAATTTCTATCTCGGGGCGCCTGGGTGGCTCAGTCATTAAGCATCTACCTTCGGCTCAGGTCATGATCCCAGGGTCCTAGGATCAAACCCCGAATTGGGCTCCCTGCTCGGTGGGAAGCCTGCTTCTCCCTCTCCCACTCCCCCTGCTTGTGTTCCCTCTCTCGTTGGCTCTGTCAAAAAATAAATAAAATCTTAAAAAAAAAAAAAGAAAGAAATTTCTATCTCAAAATGATCAGGAGGACCAGGCAAAAATACATTGGAGAACATTCCTCTCACCACTTTGGAAATTTTATTTTAAAGACTGATTGACTTGAGAGAGAGAGAGAGAGAGTAACAGAGGGAGAGGGACAAGCAGAATCCGCACTGAGCTCAGAGCCCGACATGGGGCTCAATCCCAGGACCCTGAGATCACGACCCGAGCCAAAACCTAGAGTCAGATGCTTAACCGACTGAGCCAACCAGGTGCCCCTGGAAATTTGACTTTAAAAACTTAGATTCATAGTATTAATAAATTTACACCTTAAAATGTTTGGGAGAAAAGAATACAGCATTAAAATTGTTTTATTTTTTTTTTCAAAAAGAATGTACCATAGGCACCCATCACAGGCAACTTAGAAGAATCTATTATGAATAATCCAAACTGGCACCCAACAAGATTGTAGATGATGGGGAAGA
The DNA here is from genome assembly GCF_964656455.1 of Halichoerus grypus. Lineage (NCBI taxonomy): Eukaryota > Metazoa > Chordata > Mammalia > Carnivora > Phocidae > Halichoerus > Halichoerus grypus. The sequence goes on from NC_135714.1 coordinate 33,792,634, forward strand.
CAGTAGGTAATTCGGAAAAGGTTTCATAAGGTAACTTCCCCTGTCATGCTCTCAAGTAGAGAGGCTTTTAACATGGGGAGCAAAGAGGGGGAATTTATGCTTATTAATGTTTTAAAGGCTGTTCTGGAAAGAACAGGGGATGAAGAAATGAGCAGATTTAGAGCTTATAGTCCTAGCTCTGCTACTTAGGCCTGAGGCTTTCTGGGATAACTAATTTATTCTCTTTAACCTTCGTTCCATCATTTGTGAAACTGGGGTGATACTATCAGCCAACTTCCTGGGATTTCCAACTGATAAAACCAAATATGAAAGCATTATAGAAATTTTAACACTATGTGTTCATTCAACAAATATTTACTAAGAAACTGCAATGCTGCCAGATAAGGCACTGAGGACCCAACCACGGACAAGAGACCCAGTCCTTCCTGCAAGGACTTAGGTTAAGGAATGCACTGTGATGTGTGTGAGGCACAGGGAACTATGGGAACATGTAGGTGGCCTCTAATCCAAATACCAGACAAACATCAGGTATTGTTACCTTTACGAGTTCTTTTTTTTTTAAGATTTTATTTATTTAGGGGCACCTGGGTGGCTCAGTCGGTTAAGTGTCTGCCTTCGGCTCAGGTCATGATCCCGGGGTCCTGGGATCCAGCCCCACATCGGGCTCTCTGCTCGGCGGGGAGCTTGTTTCTCCCTCTCCCTTTGCTGCTCCCCCTGCTTGTGTTCTCTGTCTTGCTATCTCTCTGTCAAATAAAAAAATCTTTTTTTTTTTAAAGGTTTTTATTCATTTGACAGAGAGAGAGAGCACAAGTAGGCAGAGCGGCAGGCAGAGGGAGAGGGAGAAGCAGGCTCCCCACTGAGCAGGGAGCCTGATGTGGGGCTCGATCCCAGGACCCCAGGATCATGACCTGAGCCGAAGGCAGACGCTTAACCGACTGAGCCACCCAGGCACCCCAAATAAATAAAAATCTTTAAAAAAAGAAGATTTAAGCACGGACCAAAATTTCCACCCTGACAAAGCTGACATTTCAGTCCTTCCTCATTCACATGAAATGTAAAATATATGAACTAAATCGAGGAAGCAGCAATGCTACTTCTGCTGCAACACAGGGATTCTTTTAACCAAAAGACCTCCACACAAAAGTTAAAAGGAATATTCTAATTGATCTAGATACAGTAAACATGTTCCTTCTTCTTTTAATCTCCAGACCACATTTCACAATACACCATATAATTTACTGCCATCATATGAACTGCACTGTTAGGTGTGAGGGACTACAATCTGTGTGTGTTGGCCTCTGTGTGAGCACTCTCCCCACACTGTCCCTGTCCTCTCACCACCCCCACCCCCCCAGGAAAAAGAACACTCACTGGAATCCATCCAATAACAACCCCGGTTTTAACAAGGGGAATATAGGTTATTTTAGAAGCATTTCCTGGAGCAGTCATTTTTTAAAGAATAAAAAAAGTGGAATTATTTATTTTAGAAACTAAACTGAAGTTCAATTTTAACATGCCAAATGTCTGCCTTAGCAAAGTTTCTTTTTTAAATCTGTTTCATTACAAAAATAAATAAAAAGGGCCTGAGAACTAGGCTGTCCAGGACACTGTCAACTCAACTGTCTAAAAATTCAGTATGGGACAGTGGGGAAGGGGACGAGGAAAGAGGGAAAAAGAGAAAAGAAGGGAGGCAGTAAAGATCCACACACTGACCAGGATTAATAACCTGAAAGCTCACATACTCAACAAACGGGAAGAGCCAACATTCAAAATATGGGTTAGCAAGGAAGAAAGTAAATATCCAAATAAAAATGACCAAAATGATACACAACTCCAGAGGAAGCCTTCCTAAACCTGGAGTTCGTACAAAAAAATACAAAGCCCAAAAGCCCAAGTACCCTGACATACATACCAGGTCTGGGGGAGTATCTGGGCAATCTTAGGTTTTTTAAAACTATCCCTACATGATGCTTGATGCACAGTCATAATTGGGAACCACTGGTTTTACTCTACTGCCTTATAGAAAAAGGTACCGGAATACTTTTTTTTTTTTTAAGAGATTTTATTTATTTTAGAGAGAGAGAGAAAGAGAATGTGCACGTGGTGGGGAGGGGCAGAGGGAGAAGAGAATCTCAAGCAGACTCCACGCTGAGCGTGGAGCCCAAAATGGGGCTCGATCCCACAACCCTGAGATCCCGACCTGCACCGAAACCGAGAGTCAGACCCAGAGTCAGATGCTCAACCTACGGCACCACCAGGCGCCGCTGGAATACTTTCGTCATAATAATGGGTAACTGTTTTGCTAAGTGCTTTCCACGAATCCTCACATTCATCCTGAAGTAGGAACTATTATTATATGCCTATTTTTAAATAGGGACATTTGAGGCATAAAGAAGTCAAGTAACTTGACTAATGTTACCTGGCTTTTCAATCAAAGACCTGGGATTTTTCACCCAAGTCGGCCCCATATTTTCTCAGCACCTGGTGAACGTCAGCAAGCCAAGTCTCTTTTCCACTCTGTAGTCTCAGGATGTCCTATGACTACCTCATCTGTAATGGAACGTAGGCATTACAGTTTTCCACACAGAGCTTAAAACCCGAAATTCAGAAATAAATTCTGTATCTAAGATAATGTTCTGAAAATCATGCATAACGTATGGTCTATTTAGAGCATTGGGAGGTATCTGGTCAGGTCTGCAGAGTTATTTTAATTACCTTCCAACCAGACCGGAGATGAGTAAAAGGTGTGCTTCTGATCTTAGGGAACATAATTTCCTGCATCAGCACAAGACTTTACCTACAAAGAAGTTGGACACAGTGAAGTCCAGCTCTTTAGGAATTACTGCCTCCTCACAACTTCAGGCTTTCGTTCGTGTTACTCCATCTGCCCAGACTGCCCTGCCCTACCACTCAGATGTGCCAAAGCTTCGTCCTCTGAAGCCCAGCCCAAATATGACCTCCTTCTTGAAGTCTTCTTGGATGCCCTGGCAGAAATAATTATTGATGCTTGGTGATTGTCAATGCTTGCCCCTATCACACAGAGCAGGCTGACACTTAACTTCAGGAATACATTGGCCTTATCTCGTCAGGGTCTCTGCAACATCTCACCTCCTCACCCTTTAGTCTCAGGTGGCCCAAAGTCTTCCTGGTTCTTCCCCACCTCTCTCAAGGCTCTTTCTCAGGTTCCTCCCGAGACTCCCTTCTGCATGACCAGGAGAATACCAAGGGTGTTCATAAAGGCTTCATCCTGACTCTCCTCATACTTCACACAAATCTTCTGGTGACTTCAACCACATTGCCAGGCCCAGCTACCGGGTATTCTGATGACTCCCATATACCCGTGCAATACATCCCCCGTTCATTCATCAAACATTCATTGAGACATACGCTATGCAAAGTACACACCACGCTCTGTCTCCAGGCCAGACCTCCCCCTTGACCACTCTATGTGCAACCTACTTGGATCACCACTCCTGGATGCCCATGCCATTAATACTCTAACCCCAAATGGCAACCATCCTAAGAGGCACATTTCTTCACATTTTCACACAGGTAATATTGAGATATGTCTTTTAAAAATGGCATCTTAAAAAATTCTGGCAATAGGGGTGGGTGCCTGGCTGGCTCAGTCCGTGGAGCATACAACTCTTGATCTTGGGGTTGTAAATTTAAGTCCCACCTTGTGTGTTAGGCATTAGAGATTACTTAAAAATATTGGCAATGTTTTTCCTAAAACGTTTTACACATACATAAAGGTGGCTCTTACAAACAATGGCATCTTATAACGAACTGCAAAGATTATCTTAATGTATTTCCCTTCATTGTTCTACAACAGTGCTGTTTACCAGAACTTTTCTTCAGTGATGGAATTGTTATTCAATACAGTAATACCCACTGGCCACACATGCTCTGAAGTGTGGCTAGTAGACCAAGGACAATTTTTAATTTTTAATTTTTAAATTTTAAAAAACTTTTATTTCATTTTCATCTACATGTTTATCAATTTCTTCATCACTCCTTTTTGCATCTCAGCCCTTCCTCCCAGAACCACTTTCTTCTTCCTGAAGTATTTTCTTTAAGCAGTTTCTTAATAAAGGTCTGCTGTGGCAAGATTTAGATTTTTGGAAAGCATATTTTGCCTTTTTCTTGAATGACAGTTTTGCTGATATACAATCAGCAGTATTTTCTTTTAGTATTTTGAAGATATTTTTTCCAGCCTCAATCACTGCTGTTGAGAACTCAGCTCATTATTCCCTTGATGAACAATCAGCCTTTTCTTTCTGGGTGTTCTTAAGATCATCTTTTTTATTTTGGTGTATTGAAGTTTTCCTATTTGTAGACATGGATTTGGTTTTATTTATCCTTATTAGTTTATGTTGTGCTTCCCTTATCTGTCCATAAATTATTTGAATTTAAGGAACACTGGTCATTTATGTCCTTCATAAACTCTCTCTGGATATGATACACTAGATCTTCAAATATAACTTCCCTCCATTTGTTCTATTATCTTTCTGGGGCTCTGAACAGATCTCCTTATAGCCCTTCTACCCTTGAACTACGCTTTCATGTTTTTCTTCTCATTTCTATGTTACATTCTGGTTAATTCCTTCAAGCTTTTTTTTCTAGCTCATTACTCCTTCAGCTGTTTCTAATTATTGAATTATTATTTCAACAGTTACAATTTTTTCCTTAGGTGTTGTTTTTGTTTGTTTGTATTTTTCCAAATCTGCCTGGTCAACAAAAACACCTAGATTTATACTGCTCTTGTACACAATCTTTCACCCCACCCCACCCCATTTTATTGAGATATAATTGACATATAACACTGTATCAGTTTAAGGTGTTTAAGATACAACATAATGATTTGATATTTGTATATTGCAAAATGTTTACTACAATAAGTTTAATTAACATCAATCACCTCCCATAGTTACCACTTTTTTTCTTCTGATAAGAATTTTTTAAAAAAATATTTTATTTATTTGAGAGAGAGAGAGAGAGAAGGCGAGCATGGGGGCAGGGGGGAGAGACAGAGGGAGAAGCAGACTCCCCACTGAGCAGGACTCTGGGATCATGACCTAAACCTAAGGCAGAAGGCAGACACTTAACCGATTGAGCCACCCAGGTACCCCCGATGAGAACTTTTAAGATCTATTCTCTTAGCAACTTTCAAATATAAAAAACAGTATTGTTAACTCCAGTCACCATGCTATATCATATCCCCAGAACTTATTTGTAACTAGAAGTCTGTACCTTGACCACCTTCCCCATTTCCCCCACCACTCTCCTATGGCAACCACCAATCTGTTCTGTTTCTATGAGTTTGGGTTTTTTTAGTTCCACATATAAGTGAGATCATATAATATGTGTCTTTCTCTGACTTATTTCACTTAACATAAAGCCCTCATGGCCCATCCAAGTTGTCACAAATGGTAACCTTTCCTTCTTTTTATGGCTACATAATATCCCTGGTCAATTTTTATCTCATGCTCTTTGCACTTATCTGTGATTAACTTTTATTTCTTAAAACATTTCAAACATTGTTATTTTATATCCTGTATCATAATTTTAATATCTAAAGTTCTCAGGGTTCTAAATGTATTGTTTGTTTCTGGTGACTCTTACTCTTGGTGGTTTGTTTTCTAGAAGAATTGGAGATCTTTTATTCTGAACTCATATTTGGTTGATCTTAGGAGAATCCTAAGGTCCAAAGAAGGAATGCCTTCCTCCAGAAAGGAATTGTATTTGCTTCTGCCAAAAGCCAATGGGCACTACCTACCCGGGCCACCTTAGGTTCTTTTCGAGGTCCTGGTGGAATGCAGGCTGCTCCCACCTTGCCACTGACCAAAGGCTTAGTCTCCAACCACAGTTGTGATATCAGCATTTGCCCCAGTGGCAACCTATCTTTTGTGGTTGTTTATACACAAAGCTCTCAGCTTTGGTTTAATTTTCCCTTTGATGGTTGATCTAATTGAGGTAGGAGATTTTGGAAATGTCTTAGCTTCTGGGATCCCAGAAGTATATTAAAAAATATTTTATCCAGATAACAATGGGGAAGTGTGTTAGAGTATCCTATCCACTATACTCCTAGAAATCTAAGTCCCCTACTAATGATCTTCCCTCAAAGCCTACTTTTTGTCCTTTGTTTTATATTTTGCTCAGTGACACCATTCACTCTCATCCAAATCTGAAACCCAATATGGCATGTACCAACGATCCCTCTCTTCCCTCCACTGTCCCATGTGCAACTAGGTACCAAGTTCCAAATTTTTGAGTGATCAAAAGTGAGCTTGCATTTATCTTTCTGATTGGCATGGCATCTAGTAGTATAATTTTAATCATCAAAGGACAAGTAAGAAAAATAAATGAAAATAAAACCCAAATCATGCATTCCTGCCAAAAGACGGTGCTTTATATGAAGGAAGCTTTGAATACAGGGAAGAAGACAGAGAACTGAGTTTCATACAGATCCCAAAAGAACTAGAACTTTGGCATCAGAACCATAATCACATTTCCAAGGGGAGGTTTTATTTTAGTCAAACAAAATTATCTGTCACGATAAACTAATGTTAATTTGCATTTTATTGGTTTTGTAGTTTTGCTTGAATTTACTCTATAAATTTGTCATTGTTTTATAGTTATATAAAGAGCTGAAGCGTAAGGAGTTTATACCTACTTTTATGTTTGAGCATATTTCAACTACTTCATAATAAAAATATTTATGTCAGTACAGTGGATTTGTGAGAAATTATTTCCTCTAAATAAAGAGGTCCATAAATTATTGAGATTTAAGGAACACTGGTCTTTATGTTCTTTGCCACCTTTGATATTCATCATTCTCTCCATAAATGAATACAGAAAAATGGAATACAACAGCATAATCAAGACATCATTGACTAAACTCGAATTTCTCCCCAATTCTCCAGCTGTTGGAATTAGCTTCATACGGATGAATCTTTTAAGGCAGGATGTTTTGTTTCTTTCCTCCAATAGTGGCAGTTTCTAGGATGTAAGACATATGCTCTCCCCAGGTCCTACCATCACCCACTTCTACTCGAATCTATAAAATGGCACAAATGTACCTGGCAACAGCAAATGAAATGTGTCAAACAAAGGACGGTCCTCGCCTTAAGGAAGTCCATTTCCTGATTGAGTTTCAATAACCGGGAATTCGGGTGAGTACTGCATTGTTGTTCTGAATGAGTACAAGAAATTCCCAATCATTTCTTTTTAACTTCAATATTTTTATTCTTTATGGACTGATGGACTCTGGTTCCTTCAGTCTTCATGTATTTCATTTTTAAAAGTCCCTCTTACCAAGATAAAACTTTCTCTCCAACATACTGGCCTATCTGTCAACATCTTCTATTTCTCTTCCCACAGGGTCCAACTCCATCAGAACCAGAAGGGAAGTCACTGCATATCCATGTCATCTGTTATTAGACAGAGAACACTGAGGCCCAGAATGCTGAAAGGCTCTGATGGGCACAACCCAGAACCTGGTTCTACTCAGTCTTGCCCACCCAGTCCAACTCTGTGACTCCTCTGACTCATTTTAAACCATAAGTAGCTTGAACTAGGACTTCAAATTAATGACTTTGGTCACCATTAAACTTTTGTTGTTTTTAAAAAGTCAAAGAATTGGATAGTTTGCTAATAATAGCAATTTGAGGATATCCACACACGGTATGTGAAGGAACAACTTGAGTTTCAGTAAAAATCTAAAGAAAGTTTCTTAAATTCTGAAACCTAATTCCAGAATTCTTTTTGGAAGTGTGTTTTGTTTTTTTTTTTTATTGTTTTCATCTTTGTTTTTTAATCAGAGCACATTAACTCAGGGAGAAAATGAGATTGCCTGTTTATTCAAAGAGAGAAATAGAACATTCTACTGCGAGTTTTAAAAACAATGCTGTGACTACATGTAACTCTAATTCAGCAGTTCTCACATTCAGATCCGGGCTGGGGCACAGGAATATGCATTTTCTAATTGAATTATAGTTGACACACAATGTTACCTTAGTTTCATGTGTACAACACAGTGATTCGACAACTCTGTACTTGATGCTCTGCTCACAAGTGTAGCTACCGTCTGTCACCACACAACACAATCACAATAGCATTGACTATATTCCCTATGCTGTATCTTTTATCCCTTTGACTTATTCATTCCATAACTGGAAGCTTCCACCTCCCATGCCCCTTCACCATTTTGCCCATTCTCCCACCCCCCTCCCCTCTGGAAACCTTCAGTTTGTTCCTTGTATTTATGGGTCTGTTTCTGCTTTTTGTTTGTTTATTCATTTGTTTTGATTTTTAGATTACATATACAAATGAAATCATATGGTATTTGTCTTTCTCTGACTTAATACACTTAGCATAATACCTTCTAGGTCCATCCATGTTGTTGCAAGAATATACACTTTTTTTAAGATTTATTTATTTATTTGGAGGGGGGAGGGGCAAAGGGCGAGGCAGAGAGAGAGTCTTAAGCAGACTCCACACTGTGCACGAAGCCCTACACGAGGCTCAATCTCACAACACTGAAATCACAGACTGAGCCTGAGCCAAAATCAAGAGTCGGCCGCTTAACCAATTAAGCCACCCAGGCACCCCGCAAGATTATACATTTTTAACAAGCACAAGTGATGATAATGTTGATGGTCTGAAGGCCACTGGATGGAAAACACGGATCTATACAATTTAAGTTAACTTTGGTATTTCTACCTAATCAAGAAAGGAAGGCAAGGAAAGGAAGGAGGAGAAAGGAGTAGAGTAAGAGAAAATGCGAAAGACACAGTACACAGCCGACAGACAGACGTGGTGTTACCCTTCAAGCACGTGGAAAAGCGGCTTTCATGGAATAACATTCCTAAACTCTGACCTAATAAATTACGCCGAGGGCTGCTGCAAAGAATGTTTAAAACCAACTCAGAGCAGAAATGGCATTCCCACCCAACAAACAGGTGAAATTAAAGGCTAGTACAGGGTTTGGCAGATTTCAGGCCCTCATGAAATATTTGTTTAATTAAGAAGCAACTCTGGCTCTAGCTGGAAATCTATTTAACCACAGAAGTGAAATCATAATTAATATGATCATATCTTATTTTCCCCCTGTGTCTGTTTCCTCAGGGCATCCATAATGTCTGAATTGAAAATGGAACAGTAAGTATTATAATAACAACATTTGTTGGAAAGCTCATCCTAATTTTCATAGTTCATAAATTGATGGATATGTCTTTATTCTTTTCAGATTTTTTCCAAAGGAATCTGAACTTTTAAAATTACATGTGTTATCCACCTTTGACCAAATAATCCTGGCAAGCAAAACCTTCTGGAAAGGAGAGCTGGGAAAAAAGAAAAAGGGATGAATAGGAGGAATAATTAATTGAAGGGAAAGAAATCAAGGGTAAAGAAGTCAGGAATTAAACGTAGCTAAAAATACAAGCTGCTACTTCAAGGTCCAGACATGATATCATTTTAACCCCAACAGACTTGTTTAAAAGAAGATGATCAGAGCTCCTGAGTATCCTGGGAGAGGGGACCCCCCGAGCTCTACATATCCACCACCAGTCCAGCTCGCTCACTCACTTATCCATTCATTCATTCAGTCAGTCCTTTTTACTTCCTTCATTTCAGGACAACATTTAGCAGTGTTTATTTTATTCCTTCTAGTCAAAAGAAAATCCTGGTGTTAAATCAGGAAAGAAAAGTTGTATTTACAAATTAATGTCTGCTGTGAAGCTGAGTGCACAGATTTCTTTCACAGATGTAGGGGTGAAGCACCTCAGAAAGTTCACAGGCTTGGGACTCTGAGAGAAATGGGTTCAAATCCCGACTGCGTCACTTACCTGTGTGACCATGAGACTCATCATTTAACTTTCTGAGTTCGTTTCCTCCTCCATAAAATGGGAACCGTACCATCCACCTTCTGGATGCAATGAGAATTAGGGACAAAGTGTCCTAAGGGATCTAGCACAGTGCCCGGCCCACAGCAAGTGGCTGTTCTTACTGTTAATTTGCACTGGCTGCCTTGGCCTGAGGGCCCCACAGTTTTCTGTCCGGGCAGGTGAGTCTGAAGCAAGTGTCCTCCAGGCTATTTTATACCCTTTTCCTGGTGGCAAAGAGCTCCCACGTGAAGCCCTCCTCAAACGACTACTCAGCACCAGGCCCTTGGGAACTGGGTTCTGTTCTCTCTTGAGGACAGAAGAAATGAAAAGTCATTCTCCTCAGGCTCTCTCAAAGGGGCCTTCACCTTCAAAAAGCAATTATTCTATTGTTTTCACTATAATAAAAGAAGCCAAATAAGTGACTCCCAAATTGTCACTCTTGGAGCGAGTTAATCCCAAACGCTTGAATAAGTGGGAGAGTGGAAGGCGTAAATAGGAGAGGTGCGGTTGGCAGTGGGCTCTACCCGCCTGCACCCACAACTGCTGTGATGCATGATTCCTCCTGAAATCGGGACCCCGCCAGGATATGCCAAGAAACAACATAAAGTCAGTGGAGAAGAGGCTACTGGTTCTTACCAAATTTCCCCAGCCCTTGGGCAACAGCCCACATGTTCCAAAGCCCTTTTCCATGGCAGTCCTATCTGGGATTAAGAGAGATGGAGAACATGAGGGACAAGGGCACTGACTCCAGAGCCAGGTTGCCTGGGTCCAAGACCTGGCTCCATCCCAGACTAGCTGTGTCACTTTGGACAGGTCATGCCAAAGGGGCATAATGATAGCACCTAACTCACAGGACTGCAGCAAGAACTGAATGGTTTAATATATGTAAAGCACCTATGTTAGCTATTATCATTACTATGAAAGCATTACCCCCGATTACCAAGGCCAAGAGTACACTCTCTTCTCAGAAAAGGACTGCTGTATTTCTTCAGAAAGCTACACCCAACTAAAGGTCTCTAAATTGAATTGTATTTTAGATACATGAGAAAGTCATTCTGGTTTGTCTAAAGCAGTGGCTCTAAGCCAGGGTGGCATCAGGAGCACCTGGAAAGCTTTTCCAAAACGTGCATGTCTGGGCAGTGGGTCTGGTTTGGAGCCCAGAATGTGTATTCTGACAAAGCAATGTCACTCGAATGCCCACCTGGAGGTGAGAAGCACTGGCTGAAAGCAAGCTCCAACTCTACAAGACCAACCTTTCTTGGCAGGGTGGGGAGAGTTCAGGGGTGTTTCAAGGGTAGCACTGCCCACAAAAATGCTTCTGGAACCTGTTTGCTGCTGCTTGAAATTCCTTTAGCAGGAGGTTCCCATTGCATAAATCAGAAATATATTTTAAACTAGAAAAGGAACCAACCGTGGTTGAGTGTCTATAGCATGGCAGGCCCTTTACGTACATGTCCCCCTCCTGAAGGTCACCTTGTGGCACTTACTGTACAAAGAAGGAAACTGAGGAGCAGGGAGGTTCTGTAGCAGAGCCAAGATTCAACCCCAGGTGGGTCTGCCCACTACACCACACCACCTCCTGGCCTATCAGCTGCACTCAGGAGCCCTGGACACAGTTCTAAATCAAGGACAATGAAACAGGACTGGAGGAGGGGCCTCACATACACAACCCAACACACACACACCGCACCCCACCCCTAGTCTTTTCAGGTTGTACTGAACCAGGAATACGTTGAATTTAAAGATGCAAGGAAGGAGTCCTCCACTCACCCGTCGCCTCCTCTTCCAGGAGAAGATTTTAGGGCAAATCTCAAACTCACCAAGTCTTAATGCTACATATGTACAACTGAAAGGTGTTAGCTTTAAATCTCTCTTTTTTCTTCATAGGCAAAGATAAATTACTGGAAATAGCTAAAAATGGGAGAAATTGTCCAATATACCTCAAAACAGCTACTATGAAGCTCAAATAAGATCACAATATCCACAGTAACATGAGCTAGAACTTATTGAACTTAATCAATGCCAAGAATACATCATCTTCCGACAACCCCTAGAGATTCCCATTTTTCAGATGAGAAAACTGAAGTAGGAAAAAGGTTTAAAAAAAAAATTGTCTGAAAATCGGTCTGTAAATGGAAATTAAAACCCAGGATAAAATCTAGCCTTTTCAACTCTTAAGTCTAGTACATTATTTTGTCTATAAAATCACTATGTAATCTGTGAAGTCTTATAAAGATATTACTTTCCCCCTTATTAGAGAATTTTCATGAGCCACCAAGTGCCTCAAAGCTGCAGAAAAAGCAAAGGGAGCAGATAATCTATAAACTGGAATCTCATCCCTGGAATAAATAAGAGAAGTTAATAAACCTATTTTCAGCTTAATGAATAGAAAATAAATAGAAGCATCCAAAGAAAATGAAGGCAATCAAGAAACTAAGGAGAAAAACAATAGGCCTGAGGAGAAACAATGCTATTTACTGAGAAACATCAAGGATGAGAACAGGAAGTGATTCACACAACTATAAGACAAAGATTCAGGGCCCAAGGCAAGCTGGTTGTAAGGAATGGGGGAGAGCGGGGTGGGCAGGAGACAAGGCTCAAGGTGCTGCCTTCCTGGACCAGAAGGACAAGGGCTGAGGTCACCAAGCCAGAGAAAGGAAATGACGGGAGCCCTGCTGCCTAAGTGATTAGTCAGAGTGTGAGGAACACCACACTTCCTCCCATTTCCCCTCCCTGCAAATGCTAGAGAATTACCAGACATTCCTTCTTAACAGAGGGGATAATTTTTTTTAATACCAGATAGAGCAGACAGAGATTTTCCTCTCCATACTGCATCCCAGTCAGGAATTAGGATGCCAAAGGAGACTTCAGGAAGCTGAACCTGGCCGCAGAAATAACCAGCAGTCAGGAGCTGGGATTCCAGATTCGGTTCCACTAATGCCCTGGCTACGCCACCTCGGGCAAAGCCCTCAGCAACCAGAGCATCAGCAACCAAGTGAACAGCAGGCAGGGTGATCTCTAAGAGGCAAATTCTGGTCACTAACTCCCTTCCCAGATTACCTTGGTGTCCCTCTCACCTACCATGGACTATGGTGAGCTCTCCAATGTGCTTCTAACCTGAAGAAAGGGAGGGAGGAAGAAACTGAAAATGACGAATGTGCTTAAGCTTCAAAAAGTCTCTAAGAACTGGAAATCCAAAATACAAACAAGACTAATGGACCTGGTAAAAATGATATCTACCATTTATTGAGCCATTACTATGCGCCAGGTATGTATCAGCTGATTCAATCCTCACCACAACCCTCTGACCAAGGCAGGTGAAGTATCCGGTCCAGGTGACACAGCTTGTAGTTAAGCTGGGATTTGAACCTGGCCTCCAGAGCCTGAGCTCCTAATCACTAGACACACAGAAATAACTCAGGAATAAGACAACCCAGCTGATTGTACGACTCCTTGCTCTATGGCTGAAATCCTATCAACTCAAATTGACAACCTGTATTACAGAATTCTGCCAGTTTCCCTAGGGAAAAGGAGGTGACCGGTTTGGAACCAGGATCTGACAAACAGCTTGAGTGAAAAACCAAGCCCTTTATGGACATTGCTCCTTGATTCTAGAATCTTTCTCCCGGAGAGCACGCCCCAAATCTCTTTCAAAATTGTAGCACTCCAGGTAGCCACTGACAACGAGGATCCCATCCAGTGAACTCATTTACTCGGGGAGAGTCTGTGGAATCCAGAAATGTTAAATGGGCGACTCCAGGTCATTCAGGTCATTGGAGGACCAGGGCTAGAATCTGAGCTTCCCAGATCCCAGTTTCATGTTCTTTCAATTATTTAAAACCAAGACCCATGTCTTAGCCCTTATTTAATTCTATACCTTTTATCACAGAAACTTTCAAACACATAAAAAAGTAGAAAGTATCAACTATACTTCAATTAAAAAAAAGGAAAAAACTTAAAATATCAACTATACATCAATAAAAAAAATTTTTTTAACTTAAAAGTGGAAAGAATGAACCCCCACACAGCCATCTACCAGCTTCAACAATTACCAACTCACAGCCAGTCTTGTTTGCTCTCCCATACCCACCCTACTTCCCTTCCCCTCCACCGCCACCCCCAACACCAGGTGGTTTGGAGGTAAATCCCCGACATCACAGACTTTCATCTGCAGGTATCTCAGTATGGACCTCTTAAAAATAAGGTTACTTTAAAGCATAAATGCATCAGCTTGATCACACCTATCCAAATGAATCATAATTTCTTAACATCAGTTATCCAATCAATCAGTGCTCACATTTCCCCAGCTGTCTTGTATCCTTTACAGTTTGTTCAAATCCGAATCCATAGGAAGTCCACACGTTGCAATGGAGTGGTGTATTTCTTAATCTCTAGGTCCTCTACTCATCTCTGTTTTCTAACAATGTAGTCACTGAAGACACCAAGCCAATTGTCCTCTAGGGTTTCCCATAGTCTGGATTTTGCAGAGTTTTCTTTTGATCTCCCCACAATGCTCTGCCCTGTACCTGACATAAAGGAAGTATGCTGGGACTCACCCATGTGTGTTCCCTCTCTCTTCCTCTCTTTTCCTCCCTCCTTCCTTCTGTTTTAAAAGAATAAATTCCATTTAATTGTTGATTCAATTCAACAACTATCTATGGAATGTCAATAAGGGCAAGGCTGATGGAATACCAAGGTGAATAAGACATGATCCTTATCTCAGGGAAGACACACAATCCAATGAGAGTGATAAACACCAGCTGAGAACTACCTGAGAAGGCTCTAGAAGAATTTCAAGGATGAGGTGGGACCTAAACTAGACTTTGAAAAATTTGGTTTGGGCCCACACGAAGCAAAAGGCAATAGGACATAGAGGTAGCTAGGTCAATGTTAGCAAGATGGGAATGTCTCTGGCATATTTTAAATGGACAGCAGTGCTGACAGGGAAAATATCTTATGGGAAAAGAGTTTGGTAATGAAAGATCCTGAATATATGCTGGGGGTCCGAGAATCATCAAGCATGTTCGAAAGTGGAATAGCACTCTATCTGTATTGGAGAACATTAGCAACAGCACCGAGAATGTATTAGAGGTGGGGAATCCAGTTTGGATTTCAATAATCCAGTTAACGGGACCCTGAACTGGGCAAATGGGGATGACCAAAGAGAAAAGGAAGTAACGTGGTCTGTCGACTAAATACCTGGGGACTGAAGGCAGGAAGAGCTGAAGATATGAAAAGCTGATCTGCAGCTTTAAGAGAAAGGAAACAATTTTCTTGAAGAAAAAATACTATTTCTACAGTACCTCAAGTAACATACTTTCATAGCTGTGTACTAAAACCCACATCAAATATAAAACATTCTCTAATGTTTCAGCAACAAGGCTTGCAGGAGGAAGAAAATTCATGGTAAAGAAAAGATAAGTTCTAAAGGGCTTTATATTTATTTAGGGATAAAATGCAAGCAAGTGTTTAAGTCACAAATTCAATCTCTGATTCACAACCCATTTTGAATGTACACACAAATTATGATCAGTACAAATTGCTAACACAGTGACAACAGGGCACGGAGAAAGCTCCTGTGATTTAGAGAAGATCTCAAGACACATAATTTCCTTTTATCTAATTAAGAGGACACAATAGTTTCTGTTTGTACCAGACAGCACAAACCCAATTAAGTTCTTAATAGATACCTTCCTTTGATGATAAATCCCTTTAAAAAACAAAAACCTGCTTATAGAGTGCCTAAAAAAAACAGTATCACCTCTCCTTAAATGTTAACCTTTACATAACTGAAACAACTATTTTATCCTCTGGATTCCAAATCCTGTATCACACTAGATTTAACATAAGCACAAAGAATAAATCCTAGATGTTTTTAGAACCAGCAGGAAGTTGTAACTTAGAAGTTGATTATTTTCACTTAGGAATATTCTTAAGTGATCCCTAAAGACATGGCTATTTTTTTAGAGGACTAGATTACATCCGGGTGTTTAAGTACATACCAGGGTTAACATACTGTCTACCCTCTGCAAATAATTCTGGATCTTCATTTTCATTCTTAAGTCTTATTTTACAAAGGATTTTAAGTGGGTATATTTTCCCTTTAGCCCCATCTGCAGAAAGTTTCACCATCCGAGTCATAAACCGTTTCCCTTAAACCATTAAATCTCTAATGCTTCCCTCACAAAAATATCAATTGTTTAATATTTTATTTGATCATTTGAGAAGTCTGCAACACACCCGTGTAAAGGAAGGCAGTCTGAGATTTTGAATTCAAAAAACTCTAGGTGTGCAACTACTAGCTATTTAATGAGTAAGTCGCTTATCTGTTTCCTCACTGTATACTAGGGTCATATTAGTACCCATCTCTCAGGAATGCTGTTAGGACCACCTCTCCTTCTCCAATCCTCCAACACTAGCTGGATGTCCTACATTCAGTTTGAATGTGACATGAACAACCCGGAGGGAGCATCAGACTCCACAGGTTCAGGGCTCAGTCCTACGAGACTGTACTCACTTGAGATGCAGTGACAAGCACCAGGTCCCCAGGTTACCTGCTTGTCCGACTTGGCTATACATATGGGGGTTTCCGCAACTTCCACCCCTTAGGTTTACCAGAACAGCTCACAGAACTCAGGAAAACACTTTATGTCTCATGGTTTATCATAAAGGATACAATTCAGGACCAGCCAAATGGAAGAGCTGCATAGGGCCAGGTATGGGGGAAGGAGGTGTGCAGTGTTTCCATGCTGTCTCCGGACATGTCACCTGCCCAACATCTTGATGCGTTCGCTAACCCAGAAGCTCTCTACACACGGTAGTTTAGGGGTTCTTATGGCACACGACTGATTAAATCATTGGCCAATGGTGACTGAACTCAGTCTCCAGGCCCTCACCTCTGCCCTGGAGTCCAGGGTGGGGCTGAATGTTCCAACCATCTAACCATGGTTTGGTCATTCTGGTGACCAACCCCCAGCCTGAAACTATCTAACAGAGCTGTCACCCTCTATGCAGGAGTCATCTTATAAACATACAAAAGACATTCATCACTCAGGAGATTCCAGGGTTTTTTTTTTTTAATTTTAAAGATTTTTATTTATTTATTTATTTGACAGAGAGAGACACAGCGAGAGAGGGAACACAAGCAGGGGAAGTGGGAGAGGGAGAAGCAGGCTTCCCGCCGAGCAGAGAGCCCGACGTGGGGCTCGATCCCAGGACCCTGGGATCATGACCCGAGCTGAAGGCAGACGCTCAACGACTGAGCCACCCAGGCGCCCCGAGGCACAACACTTCTGAGCAACAGTTGAAAAAACTCTTTCCTAGATGTGAACAAAGATACACATCATTCTAGAAGCTACTGGCAGCCATTTTGCCACCCTGAGGCGAACCACAAAAAAAGCTGCCGAAGAGGCCAGCACCAAATCAGAGCTTCTCGGTAGCCTGCAATGGTCTATAATAAGGTCAGGACAGAAACTGAGAATAAGCCTGTTTAAAGCAATTATGACAGAATAAATTTATATCTATTGAATTTAATAATTAAAATCTAGGGCTTTTACGTGTCTTTTATGATTTCATTTTTCTAGTAATTCATTTGTACTGTATTTTATAAAAGTATTGGTCTATACTGGTTTAGAAAATTTTTTTTAAGTTCCTGATCAGACCATACCTAAACCTGATGCTTAATCTCTACTTTCTTGATACTAGAAATCCTTTAGATATCTAGGATATCTAGATACTAGATACTAGATATCCTTTGTTGCTTAAGCCTGTTTGGGTTGAATTTTCTACCATTTACAATCAAAACCATTCTACCTGATACAGGAAACTATCAGCCCAAAGTAAAGTCAGAAAAAGAACAAAGATGGAAATAAGATACAGTGCAGACAAAGGTATTGAGAATTCCAATCATTACATAAAACCGTACGTGAAACTGAAGAAGAAAATATCCATTCAAAGATGCATAGTCAGATAAAGGCTCTTCTCAGCCCTGCAAGTAAACAGCCACCTTGATGGATTTCCCTCCTTCAAACAATGAACCCATGCAAACATTTCATTGTTTCACTCATTTCAGCGACTGCCAATTTTGAACCAAATGAATTATCTTCAAGCAAATGTCACACACAGTGGGTAGTGATTTCATTTTCCTAAACTGTTGTCAAAGCTTTGCATACTGAAGCTTCCAAAAAGGAGAATTGGAAAAATGACAATTTAGAGGTGGGAAAGAAACATGAGTTATTTCAAAGCCACAGCCGGCAATACGCTGGAATCTTTCTTTTAAAGTGTCTCTATCTAACATTTTCCAAACTGCAATCATTTCAACTGCTGGCTTTCACTGTATTTATGCTGAAATTTAGCTGATTTATTTTTATAGTATTTTACCAGGATGAAAAGCCAAAAATGAATAGAGAGGGGGGGAAAAAAGGAAAATAGTACTGTAAGGTTTTTTTTTTTTAAGTAGAGATTAAAAACTATAAATTGGAGGAATTAGGAAAGAATAAAGAATGAACTTTAAGAAAAATGCTGATTAGTTTTATTACTGTTTTGTTAATCTAAAACAAGGGAGAGTTACTCTCAGCTAAAAGACCATGTGTAATAGGTGAGGTGAGTGAGTAGGCAGTGGTGTGTGTATTGGGGGACAGGGGTGGGTGGGATATCAGTTCAAGGCCAGGGAACTCCCAAATCCCTTAACAAGATGGTACGGTCTGTAGTGGGTGAGGCAGTTGGGAAGGGTAAAGCCACATCTCCCACCAAAGTTTCCCTAACTGTGAGGTCCGGGGACATTTTCCCAGGAGTCCGAGATTCAGAAACTTTCTATTTTCTTTTTCTATGATGAATTTTTAAATTAATATACAATAATATAAGCATATCCGAGGCCATTCAGATGCCAACCTTCTCACAGCCAAGTAATCTCATTCCTACACTTGCATTTACAAGCACACTGATCACTTAAAATGAGAGCATTTAACTCCAGTCTTTCTCAAGCTGCTGATGCCCCAGACAGGGTCTCAGAGGTCAACATTATCTCAAGTTAAAGAAACTGAGCCTAGTTAACTGCATCCTATCCATTTGGAAGGAAGAACGAGTAAATTGCATTATGATGAAAAACAGAGAAGACTTGAATGAGACGCACACAACATCACTTCCATAATACTGTGAACAAAAATGCATAACTGGTATTCAGTCATGAGGAAACCACCTCCCCAAACGAGGGGCACTTTACAAAATAACTGGCAAGTACTCTTCAGTGTCAAAGTTATGACAGACAAATAAAGGTAAGACTGTTCCATATTAAGAAATGTGAAAATTAATAAAAGGAAGCGTCATTTAAAATGGAGTGCAGTGGGGTGGCTGGGCGGCTCAGTCAGTTAAGCATCAGACTCTTGGTTTCGGCTCAAGTCATGATCTCTTGAGTTACGGGATCAAGCCCCACATGGGGCTCCGTGCTCAGTGGGAAGTATTGAAGATTCTCTCCCTCTCACCCTCTCCCCATTGGCTCTCTCTCTCCCCATCCCTCTAAAATAAATAAATAAATCTTTTAAAATTAAATAAGAAAGAAAGAAAGAAAGAAAGAAAGAAAGAAAGAAAGAAAGAAAGAAAGAAAGAAAGAAAGAAAGAAAATGGAGTGGGGAGAACAGAAGGGGGAGCTCTCTCAGCCCCCACATTGGTTGTCAATGGCAGACCCAACAGGAAGAGACACACCTTGCAAGTCAGGACTACCTTAGCTACCACTTTACTATCCCAGCAGGAAAAAGAAAGATTCTTCTCCCCTGGCAACAACCCAGCCAATGAGAAGCCACCATACTTCCAGCTCCCAGTTTACTCCAACGGATTTTCTGTTTATAACAGTCCTTCCCAACCCCCTCCTTTCCTCTATAAATGAGCATTTCTCTTCTTTGTTCTCTGGACTTGCCTCTGGTTTTGCCATAGCTCCCTTGTCCTCCACTGCAAGTCTCTGATATTCCCAAATAAATCCATTTTTGCTGATAAAATAACTGGCAGTTTTATTATTAAGGTTAACAGGTTAAGGCACTATGACAACTAAACACAACATGTAATCCTGGATTGACTCCTAGACCAGAAAAAGAACATTAATGGGATGCTCACTGGCAAAATGTGAACAAGGCCTCCAGATGATAGTATTAAATCAGTATTTGCTTCCTGGTTTTGGTCACCGTACAGTGATTACGTAAGATATTAGCATTTAGAAAATCTGGGAGAAGAATGTAAGGGCATTCTACTTTTGCCGCTTTTTTGAAAACCTGAAATTATTTGAAAATAAAAGGTTAAAAACAATAAAAATTTTTAAAATAGACAAGAAAAGGTATAGACTGATAAAGAGGAAACCCAAACAGCAAGAACCTATACAATATCTATTGATGTCAGTGGACTAGAGTGTCTAGTCCCCCTCTACTGAGACAGCCCTTATGAAGATCTAACCAACTCGCTACGTCAGGTTCTCATCTGGTTTCCCATGCAGGTATCCCTCCAGCATTCATGTCTAGCTCCAGCTCCAGCCTTGACTTTGACATTACCCATCATGTATTTTAGTTTACATGAACCTCTTGTGATTTGGGTTAACACAACCCTGGCAAGAACCCAACCCTCCCCCACCCACCCACCCAGCCCAATCACTTCACAGGTGTACTGAGAAGAGAACTGATTTCCCAGATTATCAAAGTTGAGAGCCAGACCCAGGACTATGGTGGTGGTAAAGAGCTATTTGCCCAGTAGGCCTTGCCCAAAAACAATTCTGCAAGGCTGTAACACCCACAGATTGTTAGTGTTCCACAGGTTCTTGCAAGGGTAACAGGCAGCTCCAGCAAAAGGAATGTTCTCTAGGTACAGTCACCTTGTAAAGCAGGGGAAAGTGTCAACAGCAAACTCTGAATCTTGCAAAAACAAACAAGATTGTGAGGACAAAACAGCCAAAGGCCAAGAGCCAAACTCATGCACAGCTCAGGAAAGGTTTAACAGATGGAGTTGAGTAACCTTGTTGTAAGACTCCATGAGGAGCTGTGTCCATACGTGATCCAGAATGATCCTTATAAAACATATATCTATCCATGCCTTTCCCCAACCTAAAACTCTTAAATAGTTTGTCACTGCATGTAAAATAAAGACCAAAATCCTCATTGTGGCCTGGTGTCCTGGCCTCTGCCCACTGCTCCAACCTCTCATCAGTGTCCCTCTCCCCCTTATACACTGCAGTCCCTGGGTCAGCCTTGATCATCACTTCAAAGACTTAGTGCAAACTGCCCTCTTTGTCTGGAATGTCTTCCCACCTCCCATTCCACCCCCCCCCACACACACACACTCTTCAGCTTAGCAAACTTACACTCATCAATATTCATTCAGGTTTTAGCTTAAATATCACTTATCCAGAAATCCTTCCCTGACCAACCCTGGGGACTAGATGAGCACCCTGTTTTAAATTCTCATAGCACTCCATAATTTCTCTTCGTAGAACCCACCACCATTTCTAATTATGTATGTGTAAGGCTCTTTATCTTCCCCATTAGATTGGAAACATCCAAGAGCACAGCAATTAAGGCTGGTTTGCAAGCCACCACATCCCAATGCCTGGCACAGTACTTTGCACTTTAGACACTGAGGGGGATGATCCCACTCAAGTCCTCAGCTTATTTGGAGGATTAAATGAAATAAAGTATGTCAAATGAACAGATACAGTAAGCACTCAATAAATGCTAGCCATTAAAGTCATATCAAAATAAGATCACTCTAAATATGCTTGAAATTACCACTGCTTTTTCTTTCATCTAAATGGAGGGGGTGGAGTTTAGCAAAAGATGCCAAGTTATCATTTTTTCAATAATACTTTGTCACATCAGCTCATTTTAGGATACTGAAAAACTTCAAATTACAAGGTATAACATCAAGAAAGTAAATGCTTCTAAAATTAACACACTACACTTTTTTTTTTTTACTCTGAGATAAATCTATACTCATCAGCACATTTTCACTTCCCCCTGCAGCCTTCACTGTCACCTGCTCTTTCAAAATCCTAGTTATTACCACCTCCAGGACAACTGCTCCCTTTTCAAACACCAAAGACTCTACTAGTAACTTTCTTGAAAATGAGTTTCAACTATGGCTAAAATTTCATTTGCTCTAAAAAACATAAAAAACTTGCTTCTATCTCAACAATGAACTGATAAAGGCAGGATAAATCACAGCTATCCCAAGTAGTCCTTGTTCATAAGGGGATTTAAAGTAATTTAAAATCAAATTTACTTAAAATATAAAAATGAAGGATTAAAACACCCACATTGATCCTTTTTTCAGGTTATGCTTCACTGGAACAGAAACTACTTCCTGCTGGGCCCAGGCAATATACTCAGGGAAAGGAAACAGGGACCAAATACTGTGGTTTCTTAAGGGATAACTAGGCGGATTCCAACTGAACAGAGAAGAAATGAGAATTTAAGAGTGTGTTGTTTCCTTAGAAGAAAACACTTTAGAGAACTTGGCTCTAGACCACTGAAATGGCTACATTCCAGAAATATGTGTTATATACGGCAATACCTAGCAGTTACACGCAAAGCCCAGTGGGTAATTCAAAGTTGGATGTGTAGGGGAGGAAAGATGTTCCTTCTACCCTCCTAGATTAGATAGCTGAGTCTATGAAATAAACTGACAATAGGCAGATAAACAGGGGGAGAAATATACAAATTTATTAATTTTTAATATTACATGCAGGGGGAAAAATGAATACCCAAAAAAGGAGATTTGAGAGCTTATATACCATCTTAATACAGGAAATGGAGCAGGGCATGTAGACCTCTCAGGGGAGAGTAAATGGTTTTTAGGAAAGACAAATGGGCCCTCAGAAGAACAGATGGGAGATATGATAGTTTGTTATAAAGTCTGTCTGGGTATGGAGTTTGATTAGAGTCCATTTTTCCTGGTTGATGAAATTCCCAGGGAGGGCATTTATGACAACAGGGTTCCTTTTTAGAGGATCTGTTTTTAGGCAGATAAGAGACATTCAGACAAAGCCTCTCATTGCATTTGCCGTTTTTTCAAGGGCCTTCAGTTTAAAATAATCGATATAAATCAATATAATCAATTACATTATTATAATCAACATAATAAAGCAGCATAGTTTGGGGGAGCATCTCCTGAACTCCTTCAGATGAAAGCATGATCCCTACCCTCACAATCATGGAATAAACAGATAACATAATACATAGAAATATGCACACATGTGCATCTGATACTTTGAATCTCACGAAAGCTATGAACCTTCTCCCTAGGAAGGAAAAAAATGTTTACACAAAAGAGGATCTCTCAACTTATCTGTTTAACCACCTTGCCAAATAAACCAGCACATTGCACTCCCTCTGTAGAGAATAACGACTGATGTTTGAGCACACGACCAGTAGGGGACGCTACTTGAGCGCAGGGCTTCTCAAAGTGTGGTCCAGAGAGGGATGCCAGTCTACAAGCTGTCAGTTACCAGCTGCTCAGGAAATGCAGAATGAGCATTGAGAAACAGGCATAGCCATTAGGCATGACTGCAACATCCAAATACATGAATAGGGAACTGGTCTCATTGACCAGTTCCCATGTTGTTGACCTTACAAGGTGAGTTGGTACCACATGCCCACTAATTAAGCACAGGAGAACCACAGATAATAGTTTAAGTTTACCTTGTCAATTTTTTTTGACAAGTACAAGTATTAAAATCCAGAAATCATTTCCTTCAGCCAAAAGATCATCCAAATTTAACCACAAATTTAAAGGATAAATTGTTGGAATTAGCTACCAAGGTGGGATTGAAGGTGAATTTTGACACAGCAGCAACACTTGCTTCATTTTCAAGAAAAGTAGAAAATGAAGATCTTGAGCTTGCTGAATTGCTTTAAGATGTCTTTTTCATTCTCATCAACATCTCTTTGTAAGACCAGTTCGTCCACCATGAGTGTTATTAAAACAAAACCATGAACAATTTAGATATACATTATATATTAGCCCTGAGATAAGCTGTCACCAACCCAACCTAAACAGGTTAATAAGCAAAAAGTATTTGTGACATTAAAAAAAAAAAAAAAACTTAGGGGCGCCTGGGTGGCTCAGTCGCTAAGCGTCTGCCTTCAGCTCAGGTCATGATCCCATAGTCCTGGGATCGAGCCCCACATCCGGCTCCCTGCTCCGCGGGCAGCCTGCTTCTCCCTCTCCCACTCCCCCTGCTTGTGTTCTCTCTCTCTCTGTGTCTCCCTCTGTCAAATAAATAAATAAAATCTTAAAAAAAAAAAACTTAAATACTGCCATAGCAACATTTTTCTAGGTATGTGTCCTGAGGCAAGGGAAATAAAAGCAAAAATACATATTGGGACTTCATCAAAATAAAAAGCTTCTGCACAGTGAGGGAAACAATCAACAAAACTAAAAGGCAACGTACTGAATGGAGAAGATATTTGCAAATGACATATCTGATAAGGGATGAGTATCCAAAACATATAAAGAACGGATACAACTCAATACCCAAAAAATAAATAATCCAATTTAAAAATAGGCAGAAGACGTGAACAGACATTTCTCCAAGGAAGGCATACAGATGGCTAACAGACACACAAAAAGATGTTCAACATCATTCATCAACAGGAAAATGCAAATCAAAACTATAATATCACTTCACACCACTCAGAATGGCTAAAATCAAAAACACAAGAAACAGCAAGTACTGGCAAGGATGAGGAGGAAAAAAGAACCCTCTTGCACTGTTGGTGGGAATGCAAACTGGTACAGCCACTGTGGAAAACAGTATGAAGTCTCCTCACTAATTTGAAGGGATACATGCACCCCCATGTTTATAGTAGCATTATTTGTAATAGCCAAATTACAGAAGCAGCCCAAGTGTCCATCAATAGATGAATGGATAAAGAAGATGTGATACAAACACACACACACACACACACACACACACACACACACACACACACACACAGTGGAATATTACTCAGCCATAAAAAAGAACTAAATCTTGCCATTTGCAACAACATGGATAGAGCTAGAGAATATAATGCTAAGTGAAATAAGTCAGTTGGAGAAAGACAAATACTATATGATTTCATTCACATGTGGAATTAAAGAAACAAAACAAACAAGCAAAGGGAAAAAAAGGAGAGAGAAAGAAAGACAAACCAAGAAAGAGACTCTTAACTATAGAGAACAAACTGATGGTTACCAGAGGGGAAGTGGGTTGGGGGGGATGGGTGAAATAAGTGATGGGCACATTTATCATGATGAGCACTAAGTAATGTATAGAATTACTGAGTCACTATATTGTATAACATCATATGTTAACTATACTAGAACTAAACTTAATAAAAAAACATAAATATTGGGGTGCCTGGGTGGCTCAGTCGTTAAGCGTCTGCCTTCGGCTCAGGTCATGATCACAGGGTCCTGGGATCGAGCCCCACATCGGGCTCCCTGCTCGGCGGGAAGCCTGCTTCTCCCTCACCCACTCTCCCTGCTTGTGTTCCCTCTCTCACTGTGTCTCTCTCTGTCAAATAAACAAATAAAATCTTTAAAAAAAAAACATAAATATTGATACACATACATATGGAGTTTTTTCAAAGTATACACAGAAGTATTTAATATGGGGAATCACCATTTCACTCATAACTTTTTGTTTAGTTATGATTAGAATAACAAATTAACAAGAGTAATAGTGACTCTATGTGAATTGCCTATATGCACACTTTTGAAGAAAATACAGATTTTTATAATTTTCCCCTATATTATGTTGTTCTAATTATATTTACTGACATGCAATTCTATTTCTGTTGTTTTTAAAACATTAAAAAAATTAAGGCTTTATTTTATGTCTTTCTCATTTATTTTTTTCATTAATAAATATACAGGTCCACAGCAGATTGAAAATAAAAAGTACTACCCCTTCACTACACATCAGTTGGGAAGCAGTGATCTACACCTATCAATCATGCTATATCCTTTCCTAGGATCAGATGTGTTAATTCCTAACCTATTTATGCCAATAGTTCTTATAATTTAATTACATATAAACACACAGTAAATTTTATGTAAACATATAAAATGTGAGTTCAGCAAAACTACTGTTTCTATGAAAATGCAGTTGAATATCTGAATAATGTGGAATAATTCAATAAAAGTGAAACACTAAAACAGCCATTATTTAGGTGTGAGGCAAAGGACTGGGAGGCAAATCACAAAAATCTGGAAGGATTTTGCACTCAGAAAGTTGACAAGTATCTTCAAGTTCTTGTAACAATTTGAAGCAACCCAAACTGAAAACCAAGTAGACCATGCATCACAGGTACAGTTCTATGTACAAAAAACAACATGGAAAACACATATCAGGTTTCCATCGTTAATCAGCAAATGGCTATACGTTTATGTGTTTGAGTTTTAAAATAAAATGTTTAGGATATGAATTTAACTTTTTTTTTTTACATTTCTCCACTTTAACTGACTAGCTGCTGGTCATAATCCCAGATAAGAGAGCTTATACTATAAACACAAAATTCTGTACAGAATATTCAAGAGATTCTGGCCTCCTGGCTCTATTACTGAGATATACATAACTGCTGGGTGATAACACCAATCACAAAAAAGCATAAGGAATCCAAAAAGAGATTCCAACCAAATAAAGAAAATGAAACAATTCTGCAAAGCATATGTCTCTTACTTAGTAAGATTACATCCACACCCAATTCCTGCAGAGCATGTACTTTTTAGCAGTTAACAGCATTAACAAAATTAAAGCAGAGCCTTCAGGGGACAAACAGCGTTATGCTAGGCAGAAAGAGTCATTCTTCCCTGGCTTCCCTGGCTGAGCCCAAAAGTCAAGAAACAAAACAGAATCAAAAGCAATATATAAAAACTCCTTTAGGAGTTACTGCAAAAGATTTTCTCTTACTATCACTGCAAAAAATGTCAGTGATTCTGAGCCATAAACCAAATTAAATCCAAAGGTTTAGTTTAATTCTGAATTTAGACTTTTTGTAGCTTATCCACATTGACCCATAGCTCAGCATTAAAGTTTTAATATACTATTAGGAAAAATAAACAACACAAATGAAAAACAGAATAGTGTGATGACAGAAATTAACACAGGAAAGCTCATTTAATAAAGCATTCTGGGTTGACAAAAATTAAAATTATAGGGAAATTTTTAAAGATTTTATTAATACTCAAATTGAAATTATTTGAACACAAACTCATTCTGAACTAACAGCCAGAGGTGTGTCCTACCCTGACTTCACAGCATCAGGACTTAGTTTAATTAATACAAAATTTCACTGTCAATTATAGTATACAACTGAAATAGAATGGAAACAAATGCCCAAAAAAGGAGGGTGGGGCATAGAAACATTTGTACGGGAAGAAAATAATTTTCCCTCTACCCTTCTAAGTTCTTATTTGAGACCCCTGTAATAAAAGACAAATTAACAAGAGAAAAACAAACAAAAGTTTATTAACATGTAACCTCATTTAACATGGAAGATACCCAGGAGAAAATTAGTAACTCAAAGAGGTGGCTTAGAATTCAGGCTTAATTATCATCTTAATAGGGAAAGGGGGAGGGTGTAAATGATTTTTAGGAAAGGTGGAGTGGGTCCTGAAAAGAACAGATGGGAGGTATGACACTTTGTAACAAAGTCTGAGTGTGGTGTCATTTCTAGTCTCCTTTCCTGTGATTAGCAGTCAGTCTCCCCTGGCTGATGAAACTCCAGGGAGGGGATCTACAACAACTAAGTTCCTATCTGCCTAAAAACAAGGAAAGGGAGTTTAGAGAAAGCTGCTGCTAGCATTTGCTGTTTTTCAAGTGCCTACAGCTTGAAGTAATCAACATACCAAAGCAGCATATTTTGGAGTGACACCTCCTGAGCTCCTACAATCATATACTGGGGTGGCATACTCTGCTACCCTTCATAGGCAAGTATGTGAGGGAATACTGGGCTGATGTTCTGGGTCCTGCTCTCTGGTCTGGCTCTGTCCATAATTGACACCAAGGCCCTGTGGAAGTGACTCACCTTAATTTTGGAGTCCCTGTCTGTGAACTCAGAGAGTCAGCTATGTACACCCCACAGGTGCTATCCGTGCTTTGATTCTACTGCCCTACAACTAAATATATACCCGACACTGATCTGGGCTTTTATAGGCAATGTAAGATGGGAGGCAAACATAAGATCTACCACAGAGAGCAGATCTGGACACTCTGACATGGCTAGTAGTTATTCTAGTTATGAACAAAGTAAAAATGGGGAGATATGTAGTGCACAAAGCAACGTCAAAGACTCTATTACACTTTTATAATTCTTCATGACAAAATGCAAAAACCACAAAAAAAAATTCAAAAAAATTTTGCCTTTTAATAGGTTTCCTTCCTAATTTTATAATTAACAAAAATTTATTTTTAAAAAACAGGAAGGAAATATATTGAGAGGAAGGGATTCACAGCAGTTATTTAAAGACTGCTTTACTGGCATCTTTATCTTCTCTCACAGGACGTTAAATTAATTCTTTTTTAAGTGAAAAGATGATAATGAAGTGATTAAGAACACACACTTGAAACTAGATGGCCTGGGTCCAAGTCCCACTTCCCAGCTGTATAGCCTTGGGCATAGTTTACAGTTTCCTCATCTGTAAAATGAAGATAATACGGATGGATAATATGGTCTTGACACCACACGTGGTTGTTGAGCGTTAACAGGGGATAATATATATAAAGCACTAAGTGCAGTGTCTCTGGCACACAGAAGAACCCATAAAAACATCTGCTAATATTTTATGTCAACTTCAAGTCTAACTAAAAATAGAAGTTCACTAATATACCAAATGAAAACCATATAAACAACAAGACCCTAGAAAATCCCACCTAAAAATATCAACATTAAACATTTAAAACAGTAAAAACAATTCTAAGAACATATATGATGTATACATGTCATAGGACAGATATGGGATATACAGGACGGTAGCTTCATTTAATTGTTCTCCCAGACCCCAATCCTTCTTCAGTCTATTCTCCATGTAGCCACTAGATTTAACTTCCTAAAGCAATGTTGGGTTTAGGTCACTCCTTGCAAGAACCTTTAAAGACTTCACACAGTACAGGATAAACTCAAACCCCAGAATGATGTTCCACCCCCAGCCCAGGCTAGAATGAGCTTCTAGCATGCTGTACTTCACAGTACTTGTTAATAGTCGGTAATTACAGACTTGAGCGATTATTTGGTTCATACCTTCGTCATCCACTAGAATGAAAGCCCGGGAGGTAAGGCCTGTGCTCTACCCACCACTGCTTATCACAGGCCATGGCCTACTGTAGGTGCTCAGTAAATATTTGATGAATAAATGAACCTCATCATCCATAAGGCTCCAACACCATCTAATATGAATGACCCTTCACAGTTCACAAAACTGTCTCCTGTGAATTTTCTCACCTAAGCCTCAGACTAAGACTTCAGGGAAGGCAGGACAGATGAGAAAACCAAGGCCCAGAAGTTCAGAGTCACCCAAGGTCACATTCTTAGTAAGTGGCAAAGAACCAAAGTGTGTTAACTCCTAGTCTGGAGTTCCTTCCAGAACATTCAGCTGCCTGTGTTAAATCCAATACAATACACTCAAGCCTTGGCCTTGCCTCACACTTCCCAGCCTTTGTAAGTTTTACTCTTCCTTTCTACCCACGTAGAACTGCCTCCTACCTCTTTTCCCGCTTTTCATCCATTAAGCAAATATTTATGAAAGACTTTGATTGAGAGGCAAACTCTCTTTCTTTCGGGGCCCACTGCTGTGACATACTGAGCCATTTTTATTGCGCAGACAGCCATGTATTCACTAAACGAAAAGTTTTCCATTATACATTTATTTGTTCTTTCAATACAACAGTGAGCACCTGGTAAGTGTCATATGATGTAAGGTTCTGAAGAGAACTGTGCAGCATCACACAATAACTGATAAGATACTGTTGTCCTAGTGCTCTGAAAAACTACTGAAGTTTCTGGAAGAGAATAACAATGTAAATCAACCTGCTTTAATAAGCAATACAACTGCTGCCATTCATACAGGCTGAGATGTCCCAGGTACCTTAATAGAGAAGTAAAGCAAACACTAATACCCATTAAATAATATACAGTATATCAGTTAAAAATGAAATACAGATTAAATTTACTACTATCATAAAAAAAATAGATCGACATCCTCAAGCAAAGTATCCCCAGGTCTACTCCACCAAAATAGTTTTTATCCATCAGGTCGGTTAAAGAGTTAACAGACCTTCTTAAGCTTGTCAGCTCAAAAGTACACACAATTAAAATGGAAACAACAGATTCAAGGATCCTATTTCTCTGAATTACTAGCACAGAACCACAACTCCAAATACAACAGCAATAAACCTGCAATAATCCTTGTGAAATACAGTATCAATTAAATGTTGGTGCAAGAAATGTAATGCAGAATTACTGCCATATTAACACTCCCTGAAGATAAATCACCAAAGACTTTAAACAAGTGAAAATCGATTCTATGAATATTTAACACAGCAGGCTTGATTTAAAATTCTCCATAGCAGTCATATACGGGCATGAAGAGGAGCTATGAAGGGTTAATAATGCTAGATTATATATGGATTCAGAAGAAATGACAACTGAGGCCAGGGACTCTTCCTTATCTTGGAAATGGCAATACTTTACGGGGGGGGGGGGGGGGGGAAGCATACAAAACACTATTCAATAATATGCTAACTCATTACCAGATTTAATAGAAACAATACTCAACTAATCCTCCTTTCTTTCCTATCTAAATTTCAATGCTGAATTTAAGAGGCCAATCTCAGATAAGACTAGAGAGAAGCTGCAAGAACAAAATAACGCTCGGAATGGACAGAAATCTGAGAAATCATTTGTCTCCACGGGCAAAGGTTTGGGCCCTTGAAGAACCTCCAACAGGATAAGGCAGCACATGTCTCCCACCTCACTCTCTCCTACAAGGACACACTGCTTGCAAACACTGTGGTCCCCTGAGGCTTGAATAAGCCTAAGAAAACCTACAGGATGGTGGGGTTGTGTTTGCTTGCTTGAAGGTCTTTAAAAGTAGCGTTAAATTTGCCCAGATGTTTTCTTGCAACATAAATGATTCGCCCCACTCCTCCTTAAAGGTCTCCTGATCACTCTGCCTTTCCCACACCTTGATCATCTAGGAGGGAATGATTTACAAATCCTGCAGGGAAGCCAGGACAAGCCTCAAGGAGCCTCATTAGGAAAAGCTTCCCTTTTATTAAATCTAAAGCTCTTCTCATTGTACAGTTTAATTCTACTTCCTTTTCTTTTTTTTCCTACATGAACTTGGTGGAAGGTAATGCACCTTTGAAAGAAAAAGTCTGTTTCATCTCACAGAAATAATCACATTTGGTCAGATGAATTCTGTGAGTCAACAGAACAGGCGCACTTTTTTTTTAAAGATTTTATTTATTTGTCAGAGAGAGAGAGAACACAAGCAGGGGCAGTGGCAGGCAGAAGGAGAAGCAGGCTCCCTGCTGAGCAAGGAGCACTGTGGGACTCAATCCCAGGACCCTAGGATCATGACCTGAGCCGAAGGCAGGTGCTTAACCGACTGAGCCACCCAGGCGTCCCAAACAGGCGCACTCTTAACTAGGTGCCCTCCTCAAAGCAGGAAGAGCATCCAGGATCAAATCTCATTCTATCATTTATGTTAAAAAAAATTTTTTTCAGACCTAATACAGCCTTGTAAAAACTAAGTTTAATAACTCCTTTGATTCTGAAATTATACACGTCTCCCTGAAAGTTGAAGCTCACACCTTCACCCACATTCAATTCCAGGCATAGACAACCTTGTCTAAATGGTTTCTGAGCACCTGGGGGACAAGGGGAGGATAGAACTCGAAGCCCTTGTGTTTCACTCCACTCTTTGGGTTGCCCTTTTGGGTCTTCTGCTCCCTTACCTTGGCAGACTGGGAAAATGACAGGAGATGAAATTCAAGTCTGTTAATTATACTTTGCTCATAACTCTTGATTTTAAGATATGGGAAGGAGGAAATTGAAATGTGGCTAAAATTGTTTTTGGATGCAAATTACCCTGAGAGCTAATTATGTATAATTTCTTCATTTTCTTTATTCAAGCAAGTGAATCCTGGATACATTTCCTTTTAGGTCAAATATTTCTTCCCTTAGGACTTCATGACTAATCCTCCATAATCCTAACACTCCCTTACTCACCCCTCAAGAACTCAGTATTACTATACTACCCTGTTAGGAGGAAAGGAGATAAAACTTGTCTGAGAGGGGCTAACATTACACACTTTGGCATGAAGTTATCATTAATGGGCAGAGTTAAAGTTAAATACCCCTGCAAAAGAAGAGGGGAGGGAGTCGGAGAAGTACCTGACCTCCATTCTAAGACAGTCAAAGAGAGGCTTCCCAAAGGTTCTTCCACCTCTAGGATCTTAGTTACTCTGCACCTCTGGGGTGAACAGGAGTCCTCAGCAAGCTAGTCAAAGAGCTAGTCATAAAATCAACAGCTGTCTGTATTTACAGTCTCTACTTTCTCTCTCCTCCCCTTGAGTTCACTCCAACCAGGCTTTCATCCCTATCACTCTAGCAAAACTGCTCTTGTCAAGGTCACCAATGAACGCCATGCTGCCCATGTCAATGGTCAATCCAATCCTCATCCTACTGATCTTGAAACACACTTATTGCATGCCTTCTGAGACCCTTCCTTCATCTCAGGTTCTCTTCCTATCTCACTAACTTCCCCTTTCCAGATCTTCTTTGCCGGTCCCTTCTCATCTTTGAACTCCAGATTCCAGAATCTCTCATATGTCCAATTGCCTACTCAATATCTCTACATGAATGTCTAATAGGCATCACAAACTTAAGTCCTAAATCAAATTAATAATGTTACCCCCAAACTCCTCCCAAAGCCTTGCCCATCTTAGTAAACAGGACCTCTATTCTTCCAGTTGCTCCTTGCCTCTGCTCACACTCTCTCCCTCTCACTCCACATCAAATCTAACAGGATATCAGCTCTACCTTGTACCTAGAACCTGACCACTCACTACCACCATCTCTCACTTCCTGGCCCAACTACCTTCATCTCCTGCCCAGATTACTGCAATGGCTGCTTCCTCCCTCCATTGTTGTCTCCACAAAACAGACTGGTCCTTTTTAAAACATAAATCAGATTATATTATTAATCTGTTCAAAACCCTCTAATGGCTTCCCACCAGTTGGGATTGAATTGTGTCCTCCCAAGAATTCATATATTAAAGTCCTAACCCCCCAGTACCTCAGAATGTTACTGTATTTGGAAAGAGGGTCATTGCAGATGTAATTAGTTAAGATGAAGTCATAAGATTAGGGTGGGCTCTGATCCAATACAACCAATGTCCTCATAAAAAGGGGAAATTTGGACACGGAGATGCACTTAGGGAGAACACCATGTGAAGATGAAGTCTGAGATCTACAAGCCAAGGAATGTCAAACATTGCTAGCAAACCACCAAAAGCTTGATGAGAGGGTAGAACAGTTTCTCTCTCACAGGCACAAGAACCAACCCTACCAATACCTTGACCATGGACTTCTAACATCCAGAATGGTGAAATAATACATTTCTATTATTTAAGCCACCAAGTTTGTGGCACTCTCTTATGGCAGTCCCACAAATTAATACACCACCTCACAGAGAATAAAAGGTGAACTCCTCGTCATAGCCAAAAGGCCTCACATGATTGCACCCTGGCTCACACACTGGCCTCCTTGTTGCTCTCCTGACATACCAGGCACACTCCTCTGCAGGGCCTTTGCTCTGGCTCTTCCCCGGACAGCTCTGCCCTCAACCCCCTCCACTCCTATAGATCTCCACTCAAATACCGCCATAAGGCCTTCTCCTCCCTTTCTATCCCCCTCAACCAGCTTTCTTTTTTCCATCATGTGTCACCATCAGATACTTTAAACACTTACTGTGGTAGACTAGGAGGGCCACTGCTAAGACTCACTGGGCACCTGCAAGCAGATTGCCTCCAGGGCCCCCCCTTCTCAGGGTCAGCCTTGGCTGCAGAAAGCTGCATCATCTGCCCCTCTCAGTGACACCCTTCTTGGGGCACACCATACCTGGTGTAACACACCCAGTAAAGGAGTGAGGCTACTGCTCAGTGCAGGACACTCTGACAGGTAATACTGTCTCCAGAGCTTTCTGGAGGGCTGGTAGACGCTTTGTCAAATCTGCAGCATCGTTCAACTTCTTCCTGTGCCCAATCCTGCTCTCGCCCCTTCTTGTTCACAGTGTTGATCCCAAATAAAACATCGTTTCCCAAACTACATCTCAGCATCTGCTTCTAGAGAACCCAACCAACCCTGAGACACTTATCTGCCTTCCCCAACTATAATGTAATCTTATTGAGGGCAGGGACTTTGTTTTGATGTGTTCTCAAAGCCCAAAATAGTGCCTGGTATAAAACAAGAAATGACTGAATGGAAATAATGGAAGGAAGGAAGGAAGGGAAAGAGGGAAGGAAGGAAGGGAGGGAAAGGCATTGACTATGTGGAAAGGAGACTACCCCCTGGATAAAACAAAAGCCTCTTAATATGGTCATTACCTGTCACAAAGCAAGAGGAATACACACTATTACAATGAAACTCTGCATGAGATTTCTAAAGTACACTTTGCTATTTGATTTTACAGAAACTTTAAAAAATGTGTACAAAGTTCCTAAGATTCACTTATTATCTTGATTCTCCTGATTCTTTCCTCCTCCTCCTAGGATTTAAAATTTTGCAACCTCAAGTTCTACCACCAAGAGGGTATCACGATCCTAACCTTTAAGGTAGGAAGATACTATATAATGTGTAATTACTGTTCAAAAGCTTGTGACATCTTATATGTTAATTAACTCCCATTAAAAGACTCTGCCCTGCATTTTACCAAAATAAATAGTTTATTATAGCTTTTCTCTTTATTGACTGTGTCTTATTTCAAGCCTTCTCAAAATATTACTTTTTCAGAGAATTGTCTTCACTTTATTGCAGGACTAATTGCATTCAGCTCTGGCAAATTATTTAAAATATATTTTCCATGCTCTACAGTTGGCTACTCATTCAGATTCAAATAAAGCTGAATTTCTACCTGGTCACAAACCCTCATGCCAATTCAATCAGGAATATACAAGTTCTGCCTATAAAGTAATAAAGCTGGAGGGGAGAGGTGTTTGTGTTGGGTTTATAGAATCACTTTCATCTTTTTACATATAATTGCATGATGAGATTTTAAGGGAAAAATGTAAAGCTATGTTTAACACCAAAAACAACAAAACCACCCCCACCCTGGAGCTACTATTACTTGACTGGTCTGAACCACTCTAAGACAGATGGATTCAGAACACTGTGTGTTTACAGCGCAGGAATGTCATACATAGATGGACCTGAAATATTTTTATAACCATAAATATGAATACCAGAGTCTTCCCAGTCAGCCTATCTAATTTCATCAACCCTCTGAAATTCACTAAAGCAGCCTTGGGGCACATATGTAATAAGATAACATTAATTAAAATACATAAAACCATCCAGGAGTAGCAAGGAGTATCCTACACTTTTTTAAAGGGTAGAAAATGAACTAAAAATAGTAATCACTTTTGCAAGCTTAAGAAGCTGGGCCTTACAAAGCGCCTGAAGCTACAATCCTACCAGACTTTCTCCAAGGTAGGATAATAATTAGTATGTTCTTCACTTGTCTGGTATGCACCCTAATTTTGCAGGGTTGTGTGTGCATGCTCACTTTGCAACTGTGAGTTTCAGCTCTCTGCTACCTGTTTGTCACTAAGCAGAATCCAAGAGGTTCCAAAGTGCCATGTACCATCCCCTACCACTATGCCAACTATCATACCACACAAAAAATGAAGATTCTGTGCAATCCTAATGAGGCACTATTATCACTGCTGAAGTTCAGCTCTCCACTTTGTTTGGAAACAAATTACTGCTGACCATAAATAAAGGGCCAGCATACTATTATTAAAAGAAACACAACTGCCTTGGTGCTGACATGATCCCACTGGGTCTTCATAGCAACCCTATTGGTGGTATTATTCCAATTATCCAGATGAGAAAACTGAGGCTCAAAGTAATTGAGAAGCTTACTTAAGGCTATACAACTAGGAAGTGATAAAGGCAACACCTGAACCCTGACCTGGGGGGACTCCAAATCTCACACACTTGATATTGTATGTTCCTTCAGAAATTATTGCAACTATAAACAAGTATTTTAGGTGCACAGGAACAAAGAACCTAATTTTATCACTAAAATTCATGGCTTCTGCACATGCACAGGAATCATCAATATGACAGTGCTCTTCTGTATCATGCCTTTACATTTAAGATTATTTCAAGTATTAGCATCCAAATAACCACCACACAGAAGGTGAGGTTAGAGATGAGCTTCAGGTGGAATTTGGTTTCCTGGTGATGTGAAGACTGAGGACACAAAACAGGCTCTCAGGTAATAGAGGACAACGGTCCTTTGCTTTCTGTGTTATTACTAATGAATCATTGAACACATCAAAAACTAATGATGTAATATATGGCGATAAACATAACATAATAAAAAAAAACTAATGATGTACTATATGTTGGCTAACTGAACATAATAAATTAATTAATTTTTTTTTATTTTTAAAAAAGGAAAACCTATGTAACTGGTGGAATTTCAGGTGGTTTTTTAAATGTCTTTTGTATTCTATTATATATTGTGTTTTCTACTAAACTTTCACTATTTTTATAACATGAGAAAAGATAATAAGCATATTTCAATTTTAGAAACATAAATAATAACAATACACACTGGTGCCAATGGGCTAATATTTTATATAAAACGTGTGATTCTTAAGTTCCTATCTTGTCTACAGAAGCCCCATACAGAAAGGATAAAACTGAATTTTTATTTATGACCATGTGCTATAAAGTCAGGAAAGCTTGACTATATATACCAAACCATCAAGTACTGTCCATGTTACCCTGGGCGAGTCATTCAGCTCCTCAAAGATCTCTGTTCCTCACTTGTAAAAGAGGATACCGATTTAATATGGTTGTTGTAAGAATTAAATGAGAAACACATGCATTTATGTACACACATACACATTCATACAGTGTCAAGTGCCATCAAGATTTAAATAATCTGACAGATAGTAGTAGTCTCATTCATTTCTGTGACATGAATTTATCCATGCCTATTTTAGCTTCTTTTATAGCCAAATCTTACTGCAGAGGCAAAGGGCAAAAGTCTTTCTCTTTCTCTCTTTTCTCTGTGTATGTGTGTTTCCCAAATGACACCCCCAGTAGGTTGAAAATTCATTAGTCTTTAACTATTTCCAATATATACTTATGCAAAGGAGTTTGGACTTTACATTAGAGCCAGTTTTAAATCAGAGTCCCATTCAATTCACATTAAAGGGCCTATGAGTTATGATGAGTGCTTTTACTTATGTATCTTTATATTCTAGTGGAACTGACTTGTAAAAAAGAAAATCTAGAGACAGAACAACCAATCAGCAGCTTTACCATCTTCAAGGTGAAAAAAAAAAAAAGAAAACATTTGGGAACTGAAAAGATAAAACACATTCCAGGGACACTTTGGAAGACTGGCCATTCCTGTTGGTGGCCTATTTGGATGAGGCAAAAGAGAAGAATCTCAAAGAGGCAGGAAGTTTCCAGCTTTGGTATCTATAGGTATGGTGATCCTGTTAACTATGGTAGGAAACACAGAAAGCCTTAATGGGGTTAAAAAGTGGTGGCATCATCACATAGCTGGTGGAGATCCACACCTGAACAACCACTTTGAAAGACTTCATTAAAGCTAAACAACATATGTATGCCTTACAACCCAGCAATCCCACACCTTCAAATATACCTACCAGAAATGCATGGTAAATGTCCACCAAAACGTATATACAAAAATGTTCACAGCATCATTATTCTTAATTGGCGAAAACTGGGAAACCCAATGTCCGCCAAAAGTCCTGTGGATAAGGTGACACGTATTCATATAATGGAATACCACACACAATGGACAAGAATGAACTAATGTTACAACACAGACGGTTGAGCAGAAGAAAGGAAACATGAGAGACCACACATTGTATGAGTCCATTTACATGAAGATCAAAACAGGGGAAACTCATCCAGTGACAGAGGTACTCTCTGGAAGACGACAGGAGGAGACCTGGAGGAGGGATGGAGATATTCTCTATCTCGATCTGGGTAATGGCTACGCAAGTGCATACATACGGAAAAACTCAATCCTACATGTGCTGGGTTTTGTTTTGTTTTGTTTTTTCATTAAAAAGTTGACTTAATTCCCTAATATTACCACCCTTGAAAAAATAAAAATGATCCTCAGCTTCACATACTGCTTAGTCTGATTTCATTGCAGTACGTTTGCTTTCTAAAACTTACCATATCAAAAGAACTCGCGACCTAGGCTATTTCTTAAAGTTCTGTCTGTGATCATCTCATCAGAAGTGAGAAAAGCAAGCAAGTATGAGTCATGAATAAAAGGGGTACAAGTCCTCCTCCATAAAAGCAGGTGTGGCTACGGAGTGTGTTCCGGTGTCCAACACTGTGTTGTACAGATGATGCGTCAGGGACAACTTCAGTCCAGTCTTACCCACATGGCCATAAAATAGGGTTCGATTCCTGGAGTTCATTAAACTTTACCTCCTAAGTAGCAAAAAGCAGTTGAAGCAATAAAAAGTAAGACTCTTTTCTAAGAATACCTGAGAAGAAAAAGGCCAAGGAAAGCTAATCCCCTACTTGTGATTAAAGACCTCTGGAGAAATTGACCAATAAGGAGCTGATGGTCTCTTTCTGATGGACAAGAGCAACAGAAGAAAGTCAGGCCAGCTAGGAGATAGGTATGGCTGGCCCACCATTTCTCATACAGATGATGCTCTGAGACCCAACTGGGTCGATTTAACTCTCCTTAGGGAGGAGCTCAGCAGGGACCCAATGGAATAATGTCATGTCCCTGAGGCCGCCAACATCACCCTGACAGCAGCCTTGGCCACCCCAGGAAAGGGAATGCTGAAACTATGAAATACGCCACTCATGGGACCAGGGACTGGGGGATGGAAAATGTGTACCAGATATATTTTCTTCCTTTGCCCACATTAGCCAATAAAGAGCTTCCTCTCCCCCTTATTAATGCCTGTGTGCTTAACTTGATCAAATCATGGGTATGAACAATCAACAATGACCTATTTGATTACTAACTTGGGATCCACCTATGACAATAGTCAATAGCTATTCAATTTCTTTTAAAGTTTATGCCTTCATTTATTTTTATTTTTCCCCCAACCCTGGAGTAGAAAACCCAAGTGTAAAAGAAGATGGCTTTTAGGGGCACCTGGGTGGCTCAGTCATTGGGCGTCTGCCTTCGGCTCGGGTCATGATCCCGGGGTCCTGGGATCGAGCCCCGCATCGGGCTCCCTGCTTCTCTGCAGGAAACCTGCTTCTCCCTCTCCCACTCCCCCTGCTTGTGTTCCCTCTCTCGCTGTGTCTCTCTCTGTCAAATAAATAAATAAACTCTTCAAAAAAAAAGAAGATGGTTTTTACTAACGCAAGTCACTCACCGAGCGGGGTGGCCAGTCTGAGAGCCAAGGGTGGGAACGCCATTTGATTACACCTCCGGTGTGCTGGGCAGTCCTGACCCAGTCATGTCCTCCAGTGCAGTGTCCAAGGGATCATAGTAAATATTTGGCCAATGCTAAACATTTGCAGGACTCATTACTTGTCAGCAATGGGAAACTATCTGAAGTTGTTTTTTCTTACTTACTTGTTCATTTTCCAACCCCTTCATTTCACCACTGTGATTAAGGACCTGTTTCCACACACCATAGCTGATGACATCTAACCAAATGATGTTTTTACAACAGAGATGCACCAACTGATGCTAGGATGGATCTTTTGAAGTATTATTCTCTCCTGAGGCAGGTAAATAGCTCAGGTAGGGCGCAGTAGTAGTTAGAGAGGACAGATTATTAGCTACTCTTTTCCAGAAGACCACCAAACCTCTGGTAGTGAACTTGACAATGAACCTGTTCACTGTGAAACAAAGTTTTGTATTTAAAACTAAAAAACAAAAAACGATAGAGCACTGGTCTGGGATCAGCTACTTTTTGCACTTTCTTTTATCTCAATATTCCTTTCTAGATAACCCAAGTGTACTTACTTAAATAATATACCTCCAAACCTTTTTCATCCACCAATTAGTTTAACAGCAAGACAGGAAAAAGATGAGATGAGAAGGAATGTGTGTCACTGGCACCGAGTACACGGTAAGCTCTCTCAGGCACTTTGCTTACGTAAGTTACCTCCCACAAGCCTCACAACATTTTAAGGTGGGAATTGGGGTCTCCCGTCTGTGGATGAAGAAAATGGAGACATGACTTGTCCATGCTCACGGTTAGTGATGGAGCTAGGACTCCAAGCAAGGCTTGAAGGACACCAAAGCCTCAGATCTTCCCCTAGACCCATCCCCACACTGGCTCAGGAGAGCTCTCAAACGGAACCCTGGGACTCCCCAAGGCTACTCTCATCAGCAAGTTGAACACGTTCCTTTTGGAGGCTGCCGTTTTGTGCATCATTACTTCTGTGGCTCTCCCAGGACCCAGCTGGGTACAAGACCGCTGCGGCAGCTGTTAGAGCACAGCTGCCTGAAAAATACAGCACAGCCTGGGCTAAGGGAAAGAGCCTGAGGAGGGGGAAAGACAGAGAACACATGCATGCGTGCACACAAGCGAGAAGACGTACGTGTGTGCATAAAAATAAAAATAGTAGAATACAAATAAAAATAGTAGAGCTAACTGCAATAATAAGGAAGTAAAAACAAATTCTAAGACATCCAGAACAGTGGTCACATTTCTTTAATATGGCTAGTAGGCATCTGTGGAATTTAAGAAAAAAAAAAACAATCTAACAAAGGAAAAAAAGAGAGACAAACCAAGAAACGGACTCTATTTTTTTAAAGATTTATTTATTTATTTGAGTAAGAGAGTTGGGGGCGGGGGGAGCAGAGGAAGAGGGAGAGAATCCTGAAGCAGACTCCAACTTCGTGTGAACCCTACTCAGGGCTCCATCCCAGGACTCCAAGATCATGACCTGAGCCAAAATCAAGAGTCAGCCACTTAACCGACTGAGCCAACCAGGCACCTTGAGAAACAGACTCTTAACTATAGAGAACAAAATGATGGTAAGTTACCAAAGGGGAGGTAGGTGGGGGGATGGGGGAAATAGAGGATGGGGATTCAGGAGGGCACTTATGATGAGCACTAGGTGTTGTATGGAATTGTTGAATCACTATATTGTACACCTGAAACTAATATAACACTGTATGTTAACTATGCTGGGATTTAAATAAAAACTTAATTTAAAAAAATGGACAGGAGGTACATCAGGATTTAATACATTAGTCTCTACTTACTGGCATATTTGTATATTTGAAATATTTTTTAAGCCAAAAATTTATAGATATAGATATTAATAGAAATACATAAATAACTCTCTCTCTCACACACACACATCTGGAAGGTTACCCAGACTATTAACTATTAACAATGCTATCTCCAGGAGAAGGAAGAGAGGATGGGGCATTTATACTTAATACAATTCTGTATATGTAGAGAAATAAATAAGACCTAAAGAACACCCATAAGTTTTCAATAATTACTACAGTTTTACACAGAGAGGTGATTTATTTTCAGATTTGACCCAGCTGATCACATCTATCCATTGAAATACATCTTCACTTGGCTTTTCCAGGACATCACACTCCTACCCTAGCAGCCACTCCTTCTCAGTCTCCTTGGCCTATTCTTTCTCATCTCTTCAGCCCTAACTTGTTAATGAGAAGCTAAGCTCTTGCTAGTTTTCTCTATCTTCATTCCCTTCCTGAATGATCTTTATACTCCCAAACCTACAGCTCCAGCTCAGACCCCTCCCCTAAACTCCAGACTCCTAGACCGACCTGCCAGGTCCGTAGGTCTAACTGGATATCGATCAAACACCTCAAAATAACATATTTAAAGCTGAACTCCTGATCTGTCCTGCCTTTGTCCATTTGGGCTATTATAAGAAAACACCACAGAGTGGGCAGCTTAAAAACAACAGAAATTTATTTCTCACAGTTCTGGAGGCTGGGAAGTCCAAGACCAGGGCACTGGCAGATTTGGTGTCCGGTAAGTACTGTCTCCCAGGTTGCAGACTGCCAGCATCTTGTATGTTCATGTGGTAGAGAGCAGAGAGTGCTATCGGGCTCTCTCATGACCCCTGGAAGGGCACTAATCCCATTTGTGAGGGCTCCACCCTCACGACCTCATCTAACCCTAATGACCTCCCAAAGGGCCCATCGCCTAAAATCACCACATTGCGGGGAGGGGTTCAGCACATGAATCTGCAGGGGACACAAACATTTGGTCCATGACCCTCTCCTACCAGAACCTGCTTCCCTGGACCAACCTTCTGCATCTCAATTCAGAGCAGCTTCACACCAACGGCCTAACCAGCCCTGCAGGATGTTTCACTGCCTTCACCCCAACCTTTTTATCTGAGCCCATTACTCCTCCCCGCATTCACCTCAGTCCAGCCCTGCTGCTAGCCTCCCACTCCTCGAACACCACTGCCTGGAACACTTCTTCCCCAAATATGCACAGCACAGACCACCCCACTTCGCCTCCTTCAAGTCTCTTCCCTTCTTTTGGTCTCAGCCTTGTCATAATGAGCACATTTTACTTTCTTAATCAAAGAAAAACCACAATTGGAAATGACTCCCCCCTTCAAAAACGATAAATAAAAGTGGGTTGGACCATGGCTGAGGTCATGCAATTGCCATCACCGATCTGAGAAGTGTAGCCAAAGAAATCCAAGGCCACATGCCCCCTTTCAGCTCTGCCCACACACCACCCTGGGCAGCACCACCAGCAGACTGCATTCCGGTGGTGGCTTTCTTCAACTTA
This sequence comes from Halichoerus grypus, assembly GCF_964656455.1. NCBI lineage: Eukaryota > Metazoa > Chordata > Mammalia > Carnivora > Phocidae > Halichoerus > Halichoerus grypus. The sequence goes on from NC_135714.1 coordinate 33,835,549, forward strand.
CAGTGGTTCAGAACATAGACTGATGTCACCAAGTAATCGGAGACAATTAACAACAAACCAAAGCCATCTTTAAATTAATCGCTTAGGTACAGGTGGTTCACCAGCTTTAAAAACAAAACTATGTTGGCTCAACATGCTGGTTTATTGTTTTTATTTTGCCTAGTCAGCAATCTGCACATAGCTCTGTGCCAAGGTCTAGCCTACCTTAATCGTTTTTCCTCTACTTAAACAAAGTACGTTGTAGTCTCTTCACCTCCTAATCCCAATGTCAAATGGTAAAAAAGTTGTTCACAAGAAAGTATATGGACCTGAGGGTGCAGCATTTACACAGGCCCACAAGAATCCACGAACTAGATTGAGAACAGTAAGTAAGCCTTTTAACCCTTGTCTTTCAATAGCAAATACAAGAGTAATTACGTTGATTAGAGCCAATACTTTTTGAGCACTTACTTCGGCCAAGCGAGGATCTAAGCACTTCAAATAATATATTCATTTAATCCCCCCAGAGCCTATTATCACTAAAAGATGAAAATATAGAGGCACAGAGAGGTCAAGAAAGTAGCTTAAGGTTACACACACTACCTACACTCTTACACCACTGGGAGTGACCCCTGGTGTCTCCCGTACCTGTCACGGTGTTAAGCCTCCACGCCTTTGGATATACTACTCTCATTTCCCCTAATGTTCTTTCTTTCCTTTGCTGCCTGGCAAACTCCTATTCAACCTCCAAAACTCATCTTTGGGAAACCTTCCCTGGTACTCCAAGGAGAATTAAGCAGGCTCCTTCTACTTTCTACCACCATTTTTTGTTCATATGCTATTTTACTACCATGTAAATAAATAACCCACACACACAACTTGACCGTGAGTCTATGTGGACAGGAACTACGTCTGATCCATACTTGAATTCTCCACACTTAATAATTATCACAAAAATTCATTTACAAATTTAAGATCTCTCATGGATCATTTCATAATATAATAACATTTATTAGGTGCCTACTATTCTAGGTACTTTATGCATTTTAACTCATTTAATCCTCACCATAACCCTATTAGGGAGGATTCCAGTATGTCCCCATTTTGCAGCTATGGAAGCAGAGAAAGTTAAAAATTCTATTACGGCCCAAGGTGAGAGCTAGCAAACATCCGAATTTGACCCCAGGTAATGTGGTTCCATGCTCACTGCCTGCCCAGTACACAGCTTCTGCACTAGACTCTCTGGGGTTCAGAAAGGTTACATCCAGTTCTTGCCCATAAAGATGCCACATGGAATCCACTTTCCTTTCTTCTTCACGTTAATAGAGGGAATGATCACCTGAAGGATCTGGGAGGGCGGAGATCCCATCCGCCTGGTTCATGCCAGACACTCACCGTCCGGCATAGGGCCTGCTGTTAAAAATGAAACTCAGTGGATATTTGCTGAGTTGTCAAAAATCATTTGTAGCTTTGAAATGACTGTATTCTTTACATATAATAGCATTATTCAAAGTATCATACATACTTTATCTTCAAAACAACTACACGAGGAAGGTATTCTTTTTAGCTCTATTTCATAGATGAGTAAAACAAGGCACCGTGAGCTTCAGTAACTTGCCTAAGATCAATCACAGCATTACAATGTGAAGCCAGGATTCAAACTCTGAAGGTATGATTCATCCTGTAGCTTCTGTGGCTGTTGTAACAACCACAAACTGGGAGGCTGGAAACAATAGGAATTTATTGTCTCAACAGTTTTAGAGGCTAGAATTCCACTATCATGGTGCTGGCAGGCCCCTGCTCCCTCCAATATGATTTTAGGAAATATCATTTTCTGATATTTCCTTCCCTGCCTCTTCTGGCTGCTGGAGGCCCCAGGCATTCCTCGGTCTGTAGCAGTGTAACTCCAGTCTGCCCCCACCTTCACACGGCCCCTTCCTTCTGTGTACCTCTGTCATCGCAGGGCAGTCTCCCTTTGGTCTGTGTCTGAATTTCCCTCCTGGTATAAGGTCACCAGTCGTAATGGATTATGGGCCTACCCTACTCCAGTATGACCTCATCTTAACATGATGACATCTTCAAAGTCCCTTTTCCATGTAAGGTCAAACTCACAGGTACCAGGGGTTAGGACTTCCATATACCCTTGGAGTGGGGGCGAAGTTGGGGGGGGGGGAGGAGGAGAATGACACAATTCAACCTGTAACAGATAGCCTGTATAGGACTGATTCCAAAGATGCAGGGAAATGACTCAGTTTCTCCAACCAGTTACCCTCTTCACTGATGCAAGATTTGCTAGTTCTCAAATCACTCCTCTGAATAAGGAGCGGATAGAGGTTTGAGATTCAGGGGTTTCTTTCCATACAAAGTAAAGGGGACACAACCAAAATATAAACGTACTTTAAGTACATGAGAAATGTTATCATGAAAAAGCAAGTATTTCCCTAGAGTGGAAGCCAGTTAATATGCGAGAAAAACTTCAAGTACTTCTAACCTGCTTCCCTTCCACTCTGGTAATTTATTACACACCTCCATTTTATCCATTTAAGGCAATACCTTTAAGTTTTGACCAATGAACAATAATTAAACGATATTCAATAACAGTGACCTATTTGATATATATTTTCTTTTTTAAATTCTTAAAGAAGTGCCCACTTCTTTTGAAAGCTAATGATTCCCTGGGGTCTATAATTAACAGTTTAAGATTACATGCAACCTTCAAATTTTGATTAATCAAAATTAGCCTTCAAGGAAAATGTAAGCAAAGTACACAATTCTTCAAGTAAATGGGTGTTTCCCATTTCTCCCATTGATAGCCTCTCTCTTCCTCCAGAGTCTAGTGTCAAACTTGCACATTCAGTCTGCATCAATTGTATTTTGTTCATCTATTAATCATGAGAAATATGTCCACCACACACTGGCAGCCTGATTTTTCTCTGTATGCTAGGGAAGCAACGAGAAACTTCCAAAACGGGTTAATTCAGAATTTGGCTCTTTAAAAAAAACATAAAAAAAAAATCTCTGGCATGCTTAATTGTCAACCAAACCACTACTCAGGAATTATTCTTTGAAATGGTTTTATTGGAAGGCATCATGTTAACTAGTGAATACATTTTGCTAGCATCACATAGATTATGATAAGGACCACATAAGCTGCCATAACTCATTTTAAATATTAAAATACAGCATTTAAGTCAGGATGTACTGTGGGCCAAAGCTAGTCAAAGCACATGGTACAGAAAATGATATTTCCTAAAATCAAAGTCTTGACCTGAAATTCTATCTGCTTTCTTGTATTCCATCAATTTTCCAGACTCAAACAGAAGTGGATACTAACAGGTTATCACAAAGGACAGTTCACTTATTTTGGAAGATATGAACGACCCATTTAAAAAAAAAAATAACAGCCTTCCTTAGAAAAAGATCATTATTAACATGAAATAATTTAGCAAGTAAAATTCTATTTTACTAGTATACCACATTAAAATGCAATTTTCAGACTAATATCTTTACAGAACATTTTAAGACCGCCAGTTGCTCACCCCTGGTGGCTGGAGCTTATCCTTTGTAATTATTCTCAGGACAGGATGCTTAATGATTAAAGAAATAACTGATTTTTTCTGAAAGAGAAACAGTAAAACCCCAATGACATCCTTTAAAAGTATATGTTAATCCTACAGAGAATATAGAAATTTTCTTTGTTTAAAAACGCAATGAGAAAAAAAAAAAGGCAAAGCAGCTATAATCACAACTAAATACAATTTGTGCTTCTGATATGAGCTTTCTCACACCAGTTGGGCTCACACCAGTATCTCACACCAGATACTCTCTACCCTCTTAGGGAATTCCAGATTTTATAACCTAGTAGCTCTTGTATCTTAGGGAAGTATCAATTTAAGGATGCACAGTGTATGGGCGTGTGTGTGGGCGTGTGTGGGCGTGCGTGTGCGTGCGTGCGTGTGTGTGGGTGTGTGTGTGTGCGTGTACGTGTGTGTGTGTGCGTGCGTGTGTGCATGCGTGTGCGTGTGTGCGCGCGCACGCGCGGTAGCATGCAGCATTCACATGTACTAAGTGCCTTCCCCAATGCCAAGTTCTCTCCTCATAATCTACATTGAGCTCAGTCCTAAATCACCTGCTCTAGCTGGGTGCCCTTGGCCGCTGTTGAGCCTCAGCTTCCCCACTTACATTTGAGAATAATTATAGCAGCTTCCCCATAGAGGTGTGGGACCAAATGATGCCCTCCACAGAACACATCTACCACAGTGACCACTGTCTCCCAGTAAGTGCTCAATAAACATCAACCCTTATAATTTCTATAGGATCCTACAGGTGAGGAAAAAGAGGTAACTTGCTCAGGGTCACTGCGCTGATAGAGACAGACCCAGGATCAAAGCCCAATCCACAGGTCTTCCAAGACTATCAAACTATAAGAGGTATCAAACACACTGAGGGACTATCATTCACATTCTCCGAAGATAATACAGAGCAGGGGATGAGGTACCAATAAAAACCAAGAACATGTAGTTGAATATAAACCATTAAAAACCTGCTACCAATTATAAACATCTTTCCATTTGCCTTTTCTAAAAGAACTATCCTTTAATATATTTTAGGGGCGCCTGGGTGGCTCAGAAGTGTCTGACTTGGTTAAGTGTCTTGGGATTGAGCCCCACTCAGCAGAAAGTCTGCTTGTCCCTCTCCCTCTGCGCCTCCCCCTGCTTGTGCACACACTCTTTCTCTAATAAATACATCTTTTTAAAAAATAAAATAAAATATTTTAATTCTGAAAAGTCTGTCAGTTTGATCAAGGACCATCTTCTATAGCACAGTAACAAATGTGGGGTTGATCTAGAATGTCTGGTCAACCTACTGACCGTTTCAACAACAGGTAATCAAGAGAGTGGCACGCATTTTCACATGTTATCACAGTAAATCCTCCCAACCAGGTAGGTATCATTCCAGATATTTTACAGATGGAGAAACCATGGCTCAGGCAGAGTACCCACCTACACCCACGTTCCCAGGGCAGGGCCCAAACTGAAACTTGGCCCTGTCCAGATCTAAAGTCTATGCTCTCTTTAGAACAACATGGATGAGACAAAAGAAAAGTCAGGCTACACAGTCACTTGGCTTTGAGGAAACACTCAACAAAATAAATGGGGAAAGTGCCACAGTTTCGGAGGACATTCAAATGAAGATTAATTTTTACCAAATTGTTTCATTTCCAAAGTAGAAGTCAGTAACAGATATGGCCAAAAATTTGCCCTACATATAGCATACCCAATTCACAGTTTCAAACTTGTCTTGGATCATCCAAACACTTGGATGAACCAGTGTTCACCTCTCATAAATGAAAGCTTTTGGAAAGGCAAGAGCTTGGGATCAAGTTCAAGTTAAGTGGCACCTATACCCACTCCCCCCAAGCTCTTGGGGTCTGTGCCTTCCATACCCCTCAGAGCCAAGGTTAGAGTGTAGTAAAATACATATAAAATTCACCATTTTAACCATGTTCAGGTTTACAGTTCAGTGGCATTAAGTACATTCACACTGTTGTATGGCCACCACCACCACCCATGTTCAGAACTTTTCCATCTTCCCCAAATCATACTCTGGATCCATGAAATACTAAATCCCTGTTCCCGGGGGCCTGGGTGGTTCAGTCGTTTGGGCGCCTGGGTGGCTCAGTCAGTTGAGCATCCAACTCCTGGTTTCAGCTCAGGTCATGGTCTCAGGGTTGTGGGATTGAGCCCCATGTAGTCCTCTGTGCTCAGTGTGGAGTCTGTTTGTCCCTCTCCCTCTGTTCCTCCCCTGCTCACGCTCTCCTGTCTTTCTCTCGCTCTCAAATAAATAGTCTTTTTTAAAAAAATAAAATAAAACCCCATTCCCCTGGCCCCCTACTTTCCGTCTCTATGAATACACTATTCTGGGTACCATAAATATGCTCATACAATACATGTCCCTTTGTGATTGGCTTATTTCACTAAGCATAATGCCAATTCTTCTTTGTTCCCAGTTAGTCTCCTTGAAGAAACACCCTGAAATGCACAATCTCTGGAGGACATAAAAATGAACGTGTGAGAAAATTTTTTTTCCCTTTTACTACTTGCTAGAAAGATATGAAAACACTACAATGGTCAAGGAGGAAGAAGAATGAGAAAGCCAACAAAATTATCCACAATCCTACCACAGAGGCACTCCGTTTTCCTTTCTACTCATTCTCTCATCATTGTTTGCTTTACGCAAATGAAATCTGCATAATTACATCATATTGAGTATCCTTTAACTCAACCATCAGTCAAAATGATACACGTTCAAGCTTTTCAAAAATTAACTTCCAAGGTCGACACCAAGGAAAAATAAATGTGCTTTCATGAAAACCTGTATTTACCGAGCTCTCCCACGGTAGAAATAAGTTAAAATTGCCTGAAGTTTCGCTCTGATGGAAGGAAATTGTCCTTGGCAAACAGAACCATCCTGTAGAATAGTTGGCACTGCAGAAAGAGGGCAACAGCTTCACAAATGTTCATACAAAAACCATTTAAATGTTAAGCAAAAATGTATATAAACTCCGAACGTGGCCATCCATCCCACTGTTATCTCTCTCAATGGAAAACAGCACAACGGCATCTAATGAAAATCCTGTTTTCTTCCCAGTAAATGAAAATAATAATGCCACAAATCAACATTCCCCCCAGTTTTTTTTTTAAATTGATTATTCTTGCAATTCACATGTTCTCAGAACTAAGGGGGAAAAGGGTAAACTTTAATAAAACCATGTCTTATTTTTGTTTCTTGTTTCTACTTATGGCTTGTAAAATATATATATAATATATAAAATAGCAGGACCTAGTAATAGTAAAGGAAAATGATTTCAGATGAAATAAAACTCAAGTCAGCAGGAGATGACTTGGATCGGGAGACAATTATACCTAAGTCGATGGGATGCAAGACTTCCTTTATTTATTTTAGTAGAAATAGCCTCAAGTCCTAGAAAAAAGACGTTTTTAGAAAATGACACTGACCCAATTGCTAGGTCCTGTGAATAAGAGCAGGGAGTGTTACCTTTATTCCTCCACTCCTCACACATTTTCTGCTCAAATCACTGGAATACATTTAATTTGAATGCGGGGTTTGGGATACTACATAACTGAAGACACAGAGAACCCATACACAGTAATGGTATCCAACATATTCACCATTCATCCTGAATTTCCTGTTTCATTTAGGGAGAGCAGAGCCCATGAAAACAGAGAACCCCAACACGGAGGACCTGAAAGGACTAATCATTCCAAATCCCTAGATCCAGCTTCTTTGATCCCATTCTCAGTCAGGCCCCGATGCATCTTTCTAGAAATTGCCCCAAGCACAAAAAAAATAAATAAATAAGTAGCACAGGATGGGGCCTCCTCCTAACCCCGGCAACTGACCCAAATGCTCTCTTACTCTGAATTATTTTACAGAAAGGCTCATCCTGGGATCTCCCTTAAATGAAACTTTTCAGGGAGCTCGCCCCACCTTGAACCTTTCCTGGCTTGCTGTGTCAAACTAAAACCATAAAGATTAAAAGAGAATAAAACTTCAAAAGAATAAAACTTCAAACTTAACAGAGAATAAAACATCTGCTCTGACTTCAGGAAGGGCCAAAACTAAACACACGTCAACTGAAAGGAAATCTAAATGCCAGTATTTTTTAGGTTAGATTAAGATTCCACAACATCAGCAAAAACTCAGTATATAGTGTCCGACCTAAGTTTATCGTTCCTACGTTAGGCTCGCCCTTAGGAACTCCAAGCAGGTCACTCCTCTCCCCCTCCTTTACTTAGGGTCAGCTGACACCCAAAGCAATGTTTACATACCCAAAAGAAGATAGAATGAAGTCATAATATGAGCAATTCAAATACAAACCATTCTCTGTTAGAGTAACTGAGGCTTAAAGCATGGGCAAAAACAGCTTGCATCCCATGGCACAGTCTAGCCAGCTCTTCCCTGAAGGAGGCAAATGAGCAATGCTCTCTCGGGCTCTAAATGCCATTTATCTTTGCACCCAAATCAATGGGACTGACCAACGGGGCACAAGACATTTGGAAAACCAATAGGAGAAACCCCACCTCTGCCTTTTTCGACAATCCAAGTCCCCGAAGGTTAAGGGGGACGTGAAGAGGACAGAAGTCTGCATCATGCAAAACATTCTTCTTAGGTGTGCACAAAGCAGCCCCTTTAGAACTGGTCATCCAAGGTGTGCAACAGGAAACACCAGCTCAGAGGAGACTGTGCAAACTAGGTCCCCTGGGCAAATGCTGCATTAAATGAAGTTTCTTTTCAGCAGGACTTCTGGATACATTCATGGAAAGAGAAAGTACATGCAGTTTTCTGAACTTGACGGCAGAAGTCTTTATTCCCAACATATTTCCAATCACTTGGGATTCATTGAGCTCCCTTTGGGAAGTACTACTTTGGATGTTGTGGAAGCAAGGTTGGAGCCCAGATCTGGATAAGGAGGCACAATAATAAGTTGACATCAATCCGGTCTTCAAAACTAGAGGGGCAATAGGGCTCCTCAAAGAGATGTCCTAAAGTTAGTTCCTCTGCACCATTCTCGTGGCCTTAAATTGCTCCTCTCCATGCCATGATCTTGACATGGCCGTCACTTCCCATCACTCGGGACACAGCCTTAATAGCCACCTACTCACTTGATTTGAAAGAGCCCACTGGGCGCTTTGCATGACATCACCCATCTCTGACTTCTTTATGGCACCTCCCACCCAGAAAGCCGCAGTGTTTTACTCATTTCCATATCCTAGGGCCTACGGCACATAGTAGGTGCTCAATAAACATTTACAGGCTGAGTAAGTACATGAAGTATTCTAGCAATCCCTCCCTCTGGCTTGGAGAAACGATTACTTAAACACCTGGTTACATTTAATATGAGTTCAATAAGATTTATTATTTCAAATAAAAAGGCCACAGTTATGTTATAGTTGCTAAATTAAATGACAACTGCATTTCTTTTGGACACATATTTTCATACCAAGCCCTATTTTAAAAACCTATGTATTTTTGAGTCATTCCAAAAACAATAATGGGTTTAATATGAGCTCCTCCCCTGACCCTTCTAGAATTTGGACACAAAACCACATAGTTAACTGGCTCTTGTGTTAACCAAACTCATGCTGATCTCACTAACATCATGTTATAAGCCTATACCATCACAACAGGGGATAAACTGTCAGAAAAACTAGCTGCTAAAAACATTCTGGTGCATATTTATTAAAGCCTCCAATGGGGGCACCTGGGTGGCTCAGTCAGTTAAGCGTCTGCCTTCGGCTCAGATCATGATCCCAGGGTCCTGGGATGGAGCAACGTCAGGCTCCCTGCTCGGCGGGGAGTCTGCTTCTCCCTCTCCTTCTGCCCCTCCCTCCCGCTCATGCACTTCCTCTCTCTCTCTCAAATAAATAAAATCTTCAAAAAAAAAAAAGAAGCCTCCAATGATAGCTATTTTTCATTCATATATTCACTCTTTGGCAAATGCTTATTGAGCATCCAGGATTTCTAAGCATTGGGAGCACAAAGATGAAGAAGTAACAGTGTTGTCCCTCACGGGGCTTACAGACTAGAAGAGAAGCCCAGGAAGTGAGTAGTTACAATGCAGTGTGACAACAAGGGTGGGATGGTAGAGGGGCGTAAGGCGTTCACTGTGGAAGCAAGAAGAGCCAGTCACCCTGTTCTGGGTAACCAGGTACCCAGTGGTCTTCCAAGTGTGGTCCCCAGACCAGCAGCATCAACATCACCCGGGACATTGTTAGACGTACAAACTTTGAATCGGGCCACGCCACAGTCCTACGAATCAGAAATTCGGGGGGTGAGGCCAGCAATGTATGTTTTAGCAGGCCCTCGGGTCATTCGGACACCCATTGAAGGAGGAACGAAGTCAAGCCAAGTAAAGAATACACAGACAGTAAGGATGGTTGCAGGCAACGGGAACAGAGGATAAAAGCCCAAAGGCCAGAGAAAGCCGGGCGTGTTGTCAGAACGGTGTGGCTCAAGCTCAGAGCATGAGATGGAGAGCAACGCAGATCATGAAGAGCACCAGGGGCGATGCCAAGAGGCTGGCGCTTCATCTCAAGGGCAGCGAGAAGCCCCTGGAGGGCTGGGATGGGCATGCCCGGGCCTGCAGAGGATTTCAGAAGATCACCTTGGAGGCAGTGCAGAGAACAAACAGCAAGGCCACGGAGGAGGTAACTCGATGAGAGGCGACAGTGGTGGGAAGGCAGGGAGGCCCGCTGTCAGCGGGGCGGGGCTCCAAACGGGAGCTTACTAACCCCGCTGCACAGATGGAGGCGCCAGGCATGCTGTGGGACACACGGAGCATCCCTTTCCGCTGGAAGCCTCACCTGACACCCCCCCACACACACCCCAAGCCAGGGCAGGTGCGGGTGAGGGAGGGCTGAGTACTTCCCACCCCACCCCCCACCCCGGTAGCACACGGCGCGTTGCATCTCAGTTGCCAGTCTTGCCCTACAGACAGGGGCCGGGGCCATCCCGGTCAGCTTCCACCCTGGTCCGTTTCCACCGGCAGCATTTGGCACAGCGCCCGGCGCTACAGAAGCCAAACTGAATGACTGGAGCCGGCCAGGCCAGGGGGCCGCTGAGAGGCTACTGCCCTCATTCAGGGGCGAGAGGACCATGTCATGGGGACGAATCGGAAAGCTTAGGACGGACTGAACTTCTTCATTTTTCTCTAGTCTGTTGACACCATTCAAAACACAGAATGAAAATCCTTACGAGTCAATTAGGTTGGGAAAATGTGACAGTAAATGTGATCTGCTGAGAGGAGGCCAGAGGCCCATCCTCCTGTGGAAAGTCGGCAAGGACCGTGGTTTGAGCACTTCTGCAAGTGAAGAGGAAGACACAGTTCTAGGCCACAAAGATGCTGCCACCTAACTAAGAGAACAGGCTGGCTCCCTTTTTTGTTTTCAGAACAACTCCAAAACCTTGAAGGAGAGGACCAAGACATTTTAAATCCCATTGACACAGCTTGCATCTTTGCCTTGATTTTTAGAAATGATTTCAAGCAGGCAGATATTGTGACCCAATTACAGGGTATTTTGGAAGTAGTAGGCACCTAACTTGGGGGTGGAGCTGGTGGGCGTAGAGGGAAGAGTTAGTTACCAAGCAGGCCCTACCACCTGCCTCTCAGTCTTGCATGGAATTTTATAGAGAAGGGAGCTGTGACAATCAGGAAGTAAGGCAGCTCTCCCCTGACCTGCTTCCTGTTTTCTCACCATTCCCAAAATAGACAGAGCTAAGGAAAATCATAAATATATTTCTCAGCCCTCCAGGGAAAGGTTCGTTAAGGGCATAAATTTGGGTCCCTGGGAAAAAAGGATGAACGACAAAGCTATCGGAAGTCCTAGAATCAAGAGGTAGAAACAGTGGAAAATAAAACCCATGGACAAAAAGGAACTAGAGAAACAAAAACAGTGGCCAATTCTTACACCAAAGCCTATTGAGAGACGGTTGCCACAAACCTTTCTGCCCTGGATTCTCTAAACTCAAGCTCTTGGGAGGCAAAAGCTAAAGTTTTTGCCTAAAATAAAAAAATAATAATAACTGTTAAGATCTTACTTTATGCCAAGTATTATTCATTATTATATTCATATATTAACACATGAAATCCTCATAACAACCCTATCATATCTAGTATTCCTACTTATGGATGACGGAACATAAAGCCCTGTCAATGCTATTCTCCACCTGCAATTCTGTACTTCAGTGGTCCCCAGTCATATGGCTATTAAATTGCAGAGCAATATTGGAACCCTAAGAGTCTGGCTCTTAACCACCAAATCCTACTCCTTCCCCACAGGACTATCTTGTGCATGCATTTACTGTAGGATATTTACAAGCATCCTTGGCCTCTACCCACTAGATGCCAGTGGTACTCCTTCCACAGTCATGACAATCAGAAATGTCTCCAAATATTGACAACAGTCCCTGGAGAAAAAAACTGTCCCCCTCCTTCTTCGAGAACCACAGTTATAAAGATTTAAAAGGCCAAATCTCTAGTCCCCTTTGGGAGGAGTGGCAAATCCCAGGTGTTGGATAGAAGAAACAGGCTATAACAGTTCTATGGAGGGAAGGAAAAATGGAAAAGGAGTCAGCCGAAGGGTTTTCTGTAGCGGGGTTTTACAGGAGTCCCTTGCCACGGCTCCTGTTCCATGAGGCCTCTTGACTCCCACAGGGTGAGGACAGCCTTCCTTCTCTCCATTCGCTCAGACCTCACACGCATGCCTTCACTGCAGCACCTTATCATCAGTGCTCTGGTACATTCCTCTGTCTTCCTGAACTTTGCACAGTGCCTGGCACAAAGTATGTGCTCAATAAACATTTGCTGGACAAAGGCATGAACAAACGAAGCTAAGGTTTCTTGTTGTCACTAAAACAACGTCTGCCTGTCTTCACTAGTGATTTGAAAAATATATAAATAAATAAAGCATGATTACTAGAGAGGAGAAGAGATTCTGGTCAGATATCAGAAGAATCTGAGGTTGAACCACTGCTTCTCAAAGTATCTATACTCCTGGGCCACCTGGGTGGCTCAGTAGGTTAAGCATCTGCCTTCGGCTCAGGTCATGATCTCAGGGTCCTGGGATTGAGCCCCGCGTCAGGCTCCCTGCTCAATGGGAAGTCTGCTTCTCCCTCTGCCTACCCCACTCCCCCAGCTTGTGCTCATGCTCTCTCTCAAATAAATAAAAAGTATCTATACTCCTGTGGGTCCAGACCATGCCTCAGTTAGGTTCAGAAATTTCATTTTAGTACACTTAGGAAAAAAAAATCAACTCAAGAAACCTAACTCATGCTAAAGAAATTCTAATTTATTCATTTCCCTGACAAATAGTACTGCCTAGCAAATCAGCAGATCCACTGACTCTCTTGCCCAGGACAAAAGTCCACTTGGGAAATCAAATGAAGATCAGAAGGTAAGAACAGAGCCAGCACCCAGGAGCATACCAGATGCTCCCAAAGAGGGGCACCATCAGCTGGGGTGCTGAGGTTCTCTCTCTAGACCCACCGCTCCGGCAGCCAGAAGCCTCTGGTCAGCCACAGGCAGCTGGAGAAGCCTGGAAACCCTCACTTCACCTTTTTCCAGTCATCAGAAGCCTCTGTCCTCCTAGCATTGCCTAATGATTGGCACATGACAACTAATCGGATTCTGGGGTATTTTATTTACAACAGAAACATTCTAGATTGCAATCTGTCCAGGGAGGTTACACAGCAACGCCTAGTTTCAGACCTATTTAGAAAAGATACTTGGATTTTCTGCTACTCAATGTGTGTTCACATGAAAGAAATGCACATTGGAGCCACAGTATGAAAGAAGTAATTCCACCATTAAATATGTGGATTTATGTTAACGTCCACTTTGAAAACAGATGAAAGGTGAAATTTTCGCCTTTTCCCCAAATGGTGAATTTAGGAAGGTTCCTCACTCATAAGAGAGGAGATAGGGGGAGGTACCCCAAAGGACTAAGTGAATTGTTTCCTGTATAACACGAGGCACACAGTTGACCCTTAATTACTAAATGTTATTTCTTCATCCTGTCGGTCCCTCAGCAACCCATGGACGCCTCCATATTGACTACAGTCACAGGGTAAGCATCACGGTTTCCCGTAAAGGCTTTAGTGAAAAGGACCTCAGTTTCCTTATCTCTAAAATGGGAACAGCACCACAGCGTTTTGTAAGAATTAAATAGGGTAACAGCGAGAAAGCCCTTCGCACAAAGAGCTCCATAATTATATTAGTAATATAATATCATGATGATCCGCAAGAATCAGATATCATTAAGCACAGATTTTTAAAATATTATCTGAAAATACATTATTTTCTTAATCTACTATTTAAAACACAGAAGAATTCGGGTTTGCAATTCCATGAGCAAATTATTCTTAAGCTTCCTCCAGGGATTCATCAAGGCTTGCTCTGGAAGACATGATACTGCAGGGGTCCAAACCAAGCTGGCTGTTACACCACTTGTAGTTCTATGGCCTTGATTCCTTCAGTATCTCCTAGAATCACCAACACCAAATTGCTAGAGCATGCTGCCCTGGCAGAAAGAGGCCTGTGTGCAAAGGAACCAACACCAAGATCTGTCATTTGGAGGCCCCGCCTGCTAAAATTCACATTTCAATCAGTTGTCCTTTCTGCTCTCTCACAGACCCTCATCTTTCATGCTGGCACTTCCACTGACATTCTTGGGCTATAATTCAAAAATATCTGCTGGTTCCCAGAGCGCTTTCAAAATTAGCTTCTTCTAAGCTCCTCAAACCCTGGGTCTATACCAGTGACCCTACGTTCCTGGAAGGCCCCGAGGCCCCATCAGCCCACCCATAATCTCCAGTTTGGCCTGGTCTCCACTACTCACTCTATCCCAAGGGCATGGCTCTCGACATCCCAGGCCTGGCTTCCCAGACTTATCAATTTCATGGACCATTAAGCTGCCAAATAAAAATATCCCCATCAATTCATAAAAAAAATCTTACCCCCAAATCGGAAGGTTATAGTCTCAGAGAAAAAAAGGATACATCTAATTTGGACACACAAATATTCACTACATCATCATCATTATTTGGATAAGGACAGCAAACACATCACCAATGGACAATGGCCCACGGGCCTAATACTGAGCTTCGCACTTACAAATTGTGTGGAAACTAAAATCTGATGTATAGGGCAGCAATTTTGGAAATGTTACATCCTAAGCCACAGTGATGCCAAACCTTCCTTCTTCAAAACAGCATTTCCCTGCACTCTCTGGAGCTCTCTGCAAGTTCTCTCCAACCTCATCCTCCTAAGTGCACACTTCTCTAGCTCAGCTACAAAACTGCATTCTTTTTAGTCAACTTTAAAAGAAAACACAAACAAAACCACCCTTCCTCCCACTCTCAGCATTCCTAAAGCATACTTTCCAGGAGAGTTACACTTTAAAAACCTCAGCTATTACCTAGTAGACAAAATTTTGCAAGATTTCAACAGGGGGCAAAGGATAGACTGGTTCACCTTATCTATAACCATTGTCAAATCATTAATAAACAAAGGAACACCCTAATCCGTAATTCCATACCATTCATTCTTTCCATGTTCTCTTCCCATCTTTGTCCATATACGTCTGTACATTTTATGTATCAATAAAGTATACATTGAGACTTTTTCCCTGATGATAAAAGTAATACCTGTCCTAGCATCTATTCAATGCTTAGAGGACCAGGTAAGATTCAACCATTATGGAAATAAGATGATGCAGAAAGCAAATGTCTCCTGTGAGTCTACACCTAAAGGCCTCTAATACTTTTAAACTGATGCAGGCTTCTTACTTTTTGCCAACTTGTGGTGACTTGACTGTCTTCTACCCTCTGTGTCCTTCCTCTCTTATGCTCTCACCTTGTGTTTGGAGTTACTGCCCCACTCCCACCAGAGGCCCAGCAACCCTGCAGCCTGGTTAATATGAGCGGCACCAGATTCGCTGTCTATTATCGATTATTAAAATGTGGGTAACAACTCTGGCGTCTCCTCACCTGCCTCACTTAAAGGTTAATGACACTGAGTTTTGTGAGCATCATGAAAGCAAAGTGCACTACAAACCCCAAATGGATGGGTTTCCTTTGCTCTCGGCCCCATCATCATAACTTGCCAAAAGAGGAAAGAAAAAAAAAAAGTTCACGATCTGGCCAAAGATGAGTGGGCGCATTCCACCAGCCACCGCTCCTGCTACTGCAGGAGCTGACCCTGGACACCTGCCCAATACAGGGATGGTGCTAACGCGAAATGATGATGAGAATTTTATTCCAGAGACTGAGGGCTACATTTCTAATCAAGGCCTGAGGAGAGAGGATGGGGACATGGAAAAGGCTTGCCAAAATTTCACGTCCGTGGGCTCAGCACCCAAGACATGTGACACCTTCCTCTGCGGCCTCTGAGGTGGCTTCTTTCTCAGCCTATCTGCGTGCCCAAGAGCAGAGACTCCCCTCAGAAGATGCTATAAAACAGTTTCAAATATCCAGTGTGCTTCATCCAAATCTAATCATCACCTTCTCTCCTACCTAGACTTGGCAGGGCCACAGAGTTAATTTTATGACAACCATTCTTTAGCAAAAACTAAAAGGGAGTAAGGATTTGGCCAAAAAAAAAAAAGAAAGAAAGACATTCCTCAAAGCAGGACAGGCCAGACTCAGTGAAACACAAAATTAGCTTCCTCTAATTCTCTAAATGAAGGCCCCCCTCCTCCAATGGTCGCATCACAGACCCCTGGATTGGGACAAAAGAACCCCAGATGCACCCAGAGGGTGCATTCTACTGCAACTCCCTCATTTTACAGATGGGAAAACTGAGGCCCAGAAAAGTAAACTGACTTTCCCAAGATCACACAGTAGGTTAAAGTAGCAGAACTGACCCAAAAGGCAAGTCTTGGGAGTCACTGGTTGGTAGTCTTTCCACCAAATCCCACCAGACTCTCTATAACAGAGAATCTGTCACTCTGACTCTAACAAACCTATCAACTGACAGAAATGCCATCAACATGCAGAATATGCATTAATAACACATTCAACATAAAATGGGTAATCTGAGTTTATCTTCCTTACAGTTAAGCATATTTGTTGGTAGCACAACATTGTTGAAAATAAATGAGCATGAAAACAGTTTTTAAATCCAGATAGATTCTTTAAAACATTCAAATAATTTTGAAAACATGCTGTTCCAATCAAATCTAATTCCAAATAACAAATCAAAAATATTTCACATGAGAATGCTTATTTAATAACAATGAAACCCGTAGAAAATATTCTCACATGGGATAAAACTTTAAAGTTCTATTGCTGTGCAAACAAAGGACTGTCCACCTCCCCAGAGGGGTTTTCTGTGGAAGCTGACATTCATGTGAAAGATGCTGATACGTATGATAATATCTGTGAGAAGCTTAATATCAGATTGACACAGAGCAAGCACTGAACAAATGTTAGTTTCCTTAACCTGGGGAAGGAAAATAAGAATCACCCACATAACTAGTAATACCTTCTTACAATACTTTCCTAAAAGTCCTACAGCCATGAAAAATTTAAGGTGTTATAACATCAGGGTAGTCTATTTTAAAAGTGTAACTGGGGTGCCTGGGTGGCTCAGTCGGTTAAGCACCGACTCTTTTTTTCTTTTTTTAAGATTTTATTTATTTATTTGAGAGAGAGAGAACGAGAACATGAGCAGAGAGAGGGGCAGAGTGATGAGCAGACTCCGCATTGAGCGCAGAGCCTGACCTGGGGCTTGATCCCAGGACCCTGAGATCAGGACCTGAGCTGAAGTCAGATGCCTGACTGACTGAGCCACCTAGGTGCCCCTACCGCCAACTCCTGATCTCAGCTCAGGTCCTGATCCCAGCTCAGGTCCTGATCCCAAGGGTTGTGAATTCAAGCCCCACAATGGGTGTGAAGCCTACTTAAAATAAAAATTTTAAAAAAAAAAAAGTGTAACTAAAAAAGATATAGAGAAACAACATTCCATTTTTCTTAAAAGACACATTTAGATATCCTAAAATCAGAGTAATCGGCATAACCCTGTACTAATAGTATGGCAAGCCTTTCAGTATTAATTTCTGTTGTAACAGAAAAAAAAATTCAATGTTTGTTGTTTTTCTGGTGGCAGGAAAAGAAATAGTCATTAAAAAGTTGAAACATGACATAAAAAGAGTAACAGTTTTAAAATATATTATCATTGCACATGTGGATTCTTGTAATACTTAGTACTCTTTTCTTAAATAATTTTGAAGTCTCTTACTCATATTACTCCAGTTAAGTGTAAAGCACCAGTCTTTTACACTTCAGTTCACCAAGCTTTTCCACTACCACTTCATACAAGTTTCAGAAAGTGCAGAATGGTGTGCTGGCTCCTTGGGGGTGAATTATCCAGTTAAAAGTACTCTTTGGAAAAGAGAATAAAAGTTTAAGAAACTCCTTCCCTAGAAAAGGATCTCAACTTTAGAGTCCTTTCTCAAAGGCTCTGAGCAAATATCTAGGGACATCCCTAGATTAGGAAGACCCCAAGTGATTTTTGGGGTGTCACACAGTAAGATGATGACAAAAGGACAGCAATAGAAATCTTGAATCCGCTTCTCGCCCGGAGTTCTACTAGCCCATTGTACTCTACTGCCACCTGTGTTCTCCCAGCATCTCCCCCAGCGCGGAAGTTCCTCGTCCATTTGATCAATGCCATCTCTTCAAATCAGTGCATTTCTGATTCTGCAAGTTACCATAAACAATTGTTGAACAATTACTGTTTTCAAGCTACAAACGGAAAACACAACTAAGCTGCTACCTGAGTTCATAAAGAAATCCCCCTTCAAAGATTCTGTTCCTGAAAGGCCAGCTACACAAATGCAGATATCCTTAATTATCATGGCCATTTCAGGACAAGATTTGAAATATAAGTCTGTGACAAGGGAAAAAATAATCAAAGGCTTAAGAGACCCAAATCCACAACAGATCAGGATGCCACTGTGTGTTGGTTTAAATCAGTTAAATATTATAACGAATGACAAACCAATGCCACCTCGCAAAGTTTCCTCATTTCTTGGAACTGAAGCTCTACTGCTGGCATCGTCTTATGATAATCCTTCAGGTATTTCACCTAAGTCATCAGGCGCAATGCAAAGCCAGTGACTGAGGGACTTCTTAAAACTATGCCCTCCAAGAGCCCAGCCTCGCCCGAGCTTCCGACACTGACCCTTATTCTCTTCTCAATTTTGGTCCTCCCAACCACTCAATCCATCCAAAAACGTTTGTGACAGTCGTGGTTCCAAACTGCGCAGAACTTGACTACAAAACGGCTACAACTCTAAATCTGATTTCTCCCATTTATTTTTGTTTAATTCAAGTCCCACGCTCCCTCGGCCCTTCGGCCCCCGCCCCCTCAGTTCTAGATAGCTTCACCGCGTTCTAGACCACCTCGCATTGTTTCTTTGGGACTCCGCATCCCTCCCTCCCTCCAGCACTGTTTTCATCGCACAAATGTCATTTCTATCGTCAACCCTCCATTCCGCCCGGCGGGCAGCAGAGGAGCTTTCAGGACCCAGTGGCCAGCTTCCCCGATCCGGTCCCCTTCGCACAGCCATTTTCTAGTTAAAACGCTCTCTGCCTCCGAGGGGGAAATGAACTTTTCCCCCTTTGATCTCCCAGCGGCTAGCGTCTGAACCCCCAAGAAGCCAGCGCCGTCTCCAACTCCCCGGCAGGAGCGCGCTGCCGCCCCAGGAGGGAGAGCCCAACCGCACAGCGGAGGCCGGTGCCAGGGCAAGGGGGTGTGCGCTCTTCCCTGCCGGCGCCCGCCCTCACTTTTCCCCTCCGCAGCCCCCACCCGGGCGCACCCCCTCCAACCCTGTCTCTCCCGCCCCGGGCCCTGCCAAACCCGGGCTGCCGAGGGAAAGAGGGCGCCGGGAAGCAAGAGGGATGGAAGTCAAGGAGTGAGCCCGCAGTCGCCGTGCCACCCTGCCGGCCCTGCGGCGCGAGCGCAGGGCGCACCGGAGTCCGCAACGGGCGCCCGCTGCAGATGCGGCGGCAGCTGCGGCAGCTGTGGCTGCGGCGGGGCGGGCGGCAGTGGCCGCGCAGCCCCAGGGGCCGGCAGGAGAGAAGCAGCCGCCGGGGCTGCGCGCAGTCACTCGTCGCACGCCGCTGCCGCTGCCCGGGTCTCTCGCCAGCACTCCCGGGCCGCCCCGGGGTCCAGGGCAAAAGCAAGGAAGAAAGCGAGGCTCACCGGCAGTGCGCGCCGCGCTCGCTCCGGCACCGGCGCCCGGCGGCTCTGCTCCAGTCTCGCCTTTCCCGGAGCGCCCGGATCAGCTGCGGGTGCAGCGCACGAGCTTCCTACTTGAGACCAGGACGGGCTCCGGCGACTGAGCATGCCCAGTGCCGCTCCGCGAGTCCCGCGCAGGCAGCGGCGCCGGCGAGATTCCACTTCTCCAGGCTTTGGCGGCGGCTGCGCGAGGAGAGGCTGGAGGGGCCCGGCCAGGCGGGGGCCGACCGCGAGAAAGGCGGGGCCGGGGGCGGGGGCCGAGGAGGAGGGGGCGGGCCGCGCTCCTAGTGCGACCCCTGCAGGCAGAGGCTGCGGGGCCTCTGGGACCCTTGGTTCCCCTATTGCCTGGGAAGATGGCAGGGAGGCTGTGGGGGCCTGGGTGTCGAGAGCCAAAGGCTGGGAGTCGCGATGCAGCCCGGTATCCCCTCCATGTGGCCTGGCGTCTGTCTGCACCAAAAGGCAGTTGGGTAACCTCATCCCTGGCTAGTCTTTTCTCCCACATTGTCTGCAATCCTTTATAATGGGAAAATGTACCCAGATGAGAGCTGCCCACATTCACCCAGCTGCAACTTGTAGGCGAGAACTTCTCCTTCTGCTTCCTTATCCAGAACCCCAGGCATATACCACACACACACACACACACACACACCATTCCTTGATGTGAAAGTCACAGCAAGATCACCTCAGGGGAGAACATACCTGCAGGAGGGGAAAAGCATAATTTCCTTTTGACCCCCAGGAATATTACCTATAACTCGAATTGTATGCAGAGAAGCAGAGTCCTGATAAGAATGGATACTCAGTAAGCAGTAATCAGTGCTCTGCCCTGGACACTGTGAATGGCATCCCCAAAGCATCCTTAGGGTTGTTCTTCACCAGTGCAGTGGTTGTCAAAACTCGAGCCTGCGTCAGAATCACCCCCAGGCTTTACAGAAATAAAATGCTGGGTCCCACTCCCAGGGTCTCTGAATGAGTAGTAGGTGTGCAGTGGGGCCCAAGCATCTGTATATCTGACTAGTTCCCATGTAATGCTGGCGCGGCTGCTCTTGAAGACCACACTTTGAGAACCAATACTATACATACATATACACACAGCCTTACCTAGGATCTGTGTCAGGAGGATTATGCTAAAAGTAAATTAACAGTAACTATGAAGTTATGGCTTCTTCTCACTTACCCTCTTCCCCAAACTTCCAGAATGCACTACTTCCTCAAATAACAAACTCACACCTAGCTGCTCCTTATTCTTCATGTGAGGATTGTGTGTGGTTGTGGTGAGCAGTACTTTATTGCTTCAAATATCATGTATTTATTGAGGATCCTTAAGGTCTATAGTAAGCCTGGGAATACCAGTGAATAAAAAAACTCAAGACCCCTGCCTTCATAGAGCTTACAGTCCAACGAGGTGGGCAGACATCCACCAAATAATCACTCAAAAATGTCATATAAAACATGGAGAGTGCTAGGAGGGAGATCTACGACACGTGCATAAAAGAGTGTATAATGGAACCCTGATGCTGATCCACAGTAGGGTTGCAAATAATGAGTGGTGGAAGGAAGCTGCCTTGCGGAAGACTGGTTTCCGATATTTGCACCCCTAAAACCTTTCCCATGAACAATTTTCCTCAGACCCATCTGAAGGCCAGCAATCATGTTGCTCCTTACTGTAACAGAAAAACAATATTGCCACTGAGAAATCCCTGTAAATCCATGACAGTGCTCACCCTTAGGGCTGAGTCCCCGCACCCCAAGATCCGCCTATTGAGTTTGGGATTCCTGGACAGCCGGAGGCCATAGTTTAACCCAATCTGGGGAAATGCATACCCTGAACTGGAAAGCCCTCTAGTTCTGCTCTACGTCCCTCAGGTCCAGAGAGGCGAAGAAATTAGCCAACCCAAGACCACCCCGCCCTTCAGTAGCAGGACCAGCCTCCACCCTTCCAGGCAAGTCCTCTTTCCGTGGCGCTGTATTCCCACGGACCCCACAGCTCCCCGCGGCCCTCCAGGAGTCCCACCCTGCTGTCCCCTCTCCCGGGGGTCCCGGGGAGACCAATGGCGCCCGCCCCTCCCGGCTTGTTCTCCTCCAGACCGCGAGGAAAACCCGCGGTGGAGTCCTCGGCGGCGGGGCGGGGCGACGCGCGCAGGCGCAGTGGCCGCCAGGTTGGGCCGAGGAGGCGCCCAGCTCCACACCTGATGCAATCAGCCTTCCGGAAACGGGGTCGGCCGCCGCGCTCACCCAGGAAACGCTTGGGAGCCCTCCCCTGGCCGCTGCGCCCCGAGCCCGGGTTCCGAGCCACCTCGCCGCCGGACTTCGCCCGGAACGGAGGGCGACGTTCGGCGTCCCCCAGAGGACCCGCAGGACTCGGCAAGGCACCGCCTGCGAAAGCAAAATTTCTGGCTGCCCTAATAGTGACGTGGAAAGGGCCACCGAACGTTCCGGGGCTGCTGGAGGAAATTCCTTTAATTATGCATTTCCAGAGAAGACCGGCGGAGGCGGGGAAGGCTTTTAACCTGCTTTGCTGGGATCCTTCCCTTCGTCCGCCGCCAGACACACATCTTACTCCCTCCCTCAAGGGACGTTTATAGTAACAGTTTTAAGGCAGTATGGACAGACTCCCTGCTACCCTCTCGTCTTGCTAAATAGGTAACAGCGCGCTATCTCTGCTACCTAAAGCCTTCCACCGCGCACTCATTTTATAAATAAGTAATTGGTTCCTCTGTACCTCATCATTTTAGTTTACAAAGAAAATCACTTCTCGTTTCACCGCCTCATGCAATTTTGATATCTATTGTGAGTGGGTTTTGTCCTTCATGCTGACTCACCCATGAATTGTCTTCTAAGGAAATGAGATATTCTAAGAACATTTCAAGAGCATGTTTATAAAAGAATGGAAGTTAAAAATTACCTAAGTCCTTTAAGGCTAAAGAGGAAAAGAAAAGGCAAATTCAAGGAATTTTAGTTGGAAGGATACTTAGGAGATCATTCTAGGATGAAGCATTCATCAACGCAGGTTTTACGGAAGACGTTTACCTCTCTGTGGCCGAAAGAGGTCAATGACTTTTCCTTACTTAAGCAAAACAGCAGCAAAACTGCACTTGAACACAGATTTCTTAACACCCTAACCTAATGAAAAAATATATTTGTATTTTGCACAAACACTATACAGAGTGCAAGACTGTATTACAATGCTGTTTTTCCATCTAAAGATTACAAAGTACAAAATCGGCAACAAAAAGAATCCTATTACTTGTTCCTACTTCTAAAGTCATTAGTCTTTAAATAGTCTTTGATCTATCCTACACCGTACAGCCTATCCAGACATTTCTGAGATAACCAGAGACTAGGCTTTAAATATTTCCTATTTAAGTGGTATGAAATTCTTCAGAGCTTCAAGACATCAAGAAACCTTTTGAATCAAAATTTAGAGCCCCTAGTATTTTTGCTTGATAGTGGTGTATGAACTGTTCGAGGTTAAACCAGGGAAATTTTAATGATCACAACAAAATATCAGGGCTATGATTTGCCACTGTACTGATTTAAAATACTTTTAACAAATGAAAAAGTGAAATACAAAAGTTACTGCAAAACTCCTGCCTACAGTAACTTTTCAAAAGCCCGTCTACCTTTTTATCTTGATTAATGTGTATTTCTTTTGGGAATGTTCTGACATTTAGAGATCCTAGAGAATTTACTTATGCACAGAGTCAAGTAAATGTCAAAATACAGAGGAGCAAAGTTCAAACTCATCACAACAAGGTACTAGTTACAGAATAACAAAACTTCACTGAGTGCTTAGCATGTGCCAGCTCCTGGCTAAGCGTTTTACATCGGTTATTTAACTTAATCTTCGCAACTGCCCCGTGAGTATGGTACTGTTATCCCTATATTACAGGTAGTGAAAGTGAAATTTGAGGATGTGAAGTAACTAACTCAAGACACAACACATTCAGTGACAGAAAGGGGATTTGAACCCAGGCATTTGCCTGGAGCTCAAGCTCTTAAGTAACACTTCACACAGAAAAATGTAAATACAGAGAAAATGATTGTGATTTTTGTTTTATATAAGAAAGGAAGTAGAGTACTGTACTTATTCTCCTCCCAAAGATAAGACTTGGTAAAATTACTGTGTTGTCCACACATTCGTAATTAGTGAATTGTAGTCCCCAAACTTAGGACCAATCTTACCCACAGATATGAGGCAGATGATCAAATGCCTAGTGACTTTTCAGGAGCACCAGCAAGGCCTGCCCTCTGATGGACTTTCCATGTCCAGTTGGTTCCTGTAGTCCTAAACTATCCAATTCAGTAGTTGCTCACTAGCCACATACAGTTATTTAGTTTCAAATTAACTAATTAACATTAGAATTAAAATTTCAGTTCCTTGGTCATATTAGCCACTTTGCAAGTGTTCCATAGCTAAATGGGGTAATGGCTACTGTATTGGATGGTGCAAGTATAAAACATTTCCATCTCTGCAGAAAATTTTATTGGACAGTGTTGCTTTAATCCTTCATCCCAAAACTATGAGGCTTTATTTAATCTTTCTTCACTCTGCACCAGCCCTCTGAAAGGACCATGTTTCTAGCTCTGTCTTTCCCATGGTTTTCAGTCCTATTATTCTAAATTAAAATTACTGTCAGAGTGTAGAATACCATCATGGAAAGATACAGGCTTTGGAGCAAGACTTTATTTCCCATCCCAGCTCTTTTATTTACCATCTGTGTAACCTTGGACAAATTATTTAACCTCAGTCAACCTCGATCTTCTTATCTGGAAAATGGGCATTTTAATCTTTTCATCATGGGTTTGTTTAATTGAATGAAGATAACACAGGCAAAGTTTCTGGTGGGCCTCACATAGAGTCCTTCCTTCCACTCCTATTTCAGTAAATGACATCACCAATTACTCAGATTTTCAAACTAGAAATCTCAGTCATCTTCATTTCTTCCTTCCTCCTCAACAGCCCGCATTAAATTAGTCATCAATCCTGTTGCTCCCCTCCCAGGGATGCTTCTCAAATCTGGGCCCTCCTCTCTGCCCCCACTCCCACTGTCCTCATTGGCTTTTCATGTGCTATTTCAGTATCCTGCCAACTGACCTTGTTGACACCCATCACTCCCAAACAAGCCCTCCCTCCATGCTGCTGCCAGAGTGATCCTTCTAAAAAGAGATGCTGAAGATATCACTCCCCTACTTAAAAACCAGTGATGACTTCTGGTTGCTTAAGGATAAAAACTTAACTATTAACCCTAAGGACTCATGGGACCAAACCCCATTCCATTTCAAACCTACATTTGGCTCCTCTACTACCAACCTCCCTTTTAGCCACCCCTCCCTCAGCTATAACTCTCCCTATATCACCCCTTCCCACCCCACAGCACCCCCTGCACCATCAACCAGTGCTCCAAGAGGCATTTCTACAACATATAATGGCCTTTCTTGTCTCTGCCCTTGCAAACACCCTTCTCAAGCTGAAATGACCTTTTTACATCTTCTTTACCTGGCAAACTCTACTTATCCTTCAAGGTCCAGTTCAGAGATTACCTACTCTATAAAAAGCTTAGTCAACTTCCCAGGGAAACGTGGTGACCAGCTCATCTGTGATGTTATAGGTTTAAGAGTATAGATGCTATATTCAGGCTACCCAGGTTTAAATCCCGCCTACACCACAGTCCCACTGGTAGTTTTGGGAAAGTGACTTACCCTCTCCTAACCTCAGTTTCCTTGTCTGAAAATGTTGATAATCATATTATGTACAATTTAGTGTTGCTGAAAGTATATAATAAGATAATACACATAAAGCTCATAACAATGTGCCCAGCTCGTAGATAAGCATTCAATATACATTATCTTAAAATTATTACTATTATTACTATCCATTTTTTCCTTTTTTACATTTTATTTTTTTATTTTTTTTTAAAGATTTTTATTTATTTGAGAGAAAGTGAGAGCAAAAGAGGGAGAGGGAGAAGTAGACTCACCGCCAAGCAGGGAGCCCAATGTGGGACTCAATCCCAGGACCCTGAGATCATGACCTGAGCTGAAGGCAGATGTTTAACCAACTGAGCCACCCAGGCACCCCTTTTTTTACATTTTAAATACATATTTTACTTTCAAAATTTTTTTATTTCACATTTACATTGATTTTACATTATATAAAAAGTTTTATTACAGAAATACTTGGTATTCATTGAACAAAATTTAGGAAACACTAATAACAAACCAAAAAGACTAAATTTTCTATTGTTTGAGATACATCTTGGTTGCAAACAAAAGGAATTCTAGTTAACTTTTGGAGAATAAAAAATTAGAGAAGGCATTGTCAGCTTGCCCACTGCATCGACACAAAGACGGAGAACTGTTTCAGCAAAGGGTCAGGATCTGTGGAAGACTGGCAACAAATAATACAGACCAGACTACGGCACAGTGTGTCACCAAAGGCACCATCTCACTGGCCACTGGCTATGGCCACTGTTCCTGAACTTCTGCAACTTAGCAACACCTTCTCCCTATTCAAGCTGACAGCCCATACCTTAGCAGCCCGAAGGCAGAGAGAAGAAATGTTGGCTTCCCTTCAGATTCTCTGTTGGGAGGTGGGGCCCTCCCACAACCCAAACTCGTACAATAGAGGATTCACCAAAAATAGAAAAAGGGTCTCCCTACCCTCACTCCCCCACCTCATGATGCTTTACCCATACTTTATCACTCATTTGCAAGCATCATGTACTTCTGTGCTTTCAAACCTTTGCTTATGCTATTCCCTTTGCCTGGAATGTACTCTGCTTCACACATTGATCCACTCACTCCTACTTCCTACACCTTGTCCGCTTTTCAAAGTCATACTCATCCTACGAAGGCCAAGATTTTTCCCTAATCTACCACACAGGTTAATGCTCACTTCTTGGTTCCAGAGCACATCATATGGTTTTGTATCACCTCATACATACAGTTAGATATTGTATCGGTCTTTGTTGCTATACCGTGAACTCCTATTTCCAGCTTTATCACATAGAAGACACTCGATAAAAACCTGTTTAATGAATGAAAGAAAAAAGGAAAATTAGCTTTTATTAAGGTACTGTGCCAAGCACTTTACAATATTAACTCAATTTATTTTCAATTTATAACTCATTTTTTTCCTCCAGTAGGCTGTAATCACCATTTTATAACAGAGGAAACTGAGGTATGGAGGAGTTAAGCTACTTTCCCAAGGTCACACAGCTATTAAAATACAGAGGCAGAATTTGAGCAGAGAGGAGAAAGCTAATTAAATTAATCTGTAAATTTTCCCTAATTATTGAAAATATATTTAGTAAATTTTATAAACACTTATTCCACTGTTCTTGAACAATAATAATAGATGGACTCTATACAGGAATTCATAGAAATTTAATTTATGAGCACAAAAGCACACAATAAAATTCATCACACTCTTTGTCTTTGCCCTTCCCCCAGGTGACCAAGAATTGTTATTGCAGACACTGACATTTTATTGAACTGGTTCTGCCTACAAAGAATTTATGTTCTTATGCTCAGGGCAATCTCCTTCCCTGGCTATATGATATCCTCTCATCCCTCCAGAAAATCCTTGTTTTGCTTATCTTTAGATAGTAGAAATTTGAGTCCAGAGTGCCAATGTGCATGGTGTCTCACAATTAATCATCCACATAGATAAGGGCAAGAATTTAAATCTTGTAAATGGAGGCAAACCATCACCTTCATGTTCAAAGGGTACAACATAAATAATACCATCCAACCTAGAAAAATATTCAATTTTAAATTCATATAAACAATGAAATAGAAAGGAGGAAATCTGAAATGAAGAATACTGAAAGACAGAAGAGGTTATAAAAGAACCAGAAACAATTTACAAGAGAAAAATGCTTCACTCACACCTAGAGGTAGACAGGAAATATATTGCTAATTTGCAAAAGAATTGATATTCTCCTTGATCAAGCAAAAAATTTATAATCTCCTTTCTCTACTTGTTCCTGCCAAGTATCTTTCACTTTTAAGCACTTCATTACAAGGTCTGCAAAAAGAAAATAAGAAGAGAGGGAGAGGGGGATGAAGGGAGGGAAAGAGGGAGGAAAGAAAGAGAGGCAGACAGGGAAAATGTAGAAAAAGACCTAAAGATCTCTTTAAGAGATTATTATTATAAGTTAATTAGGTTAAATGAAGCCTAGCTCCTTATAAATATCTGAGAGTATAAAAAGTGAATTTGGGAGTGAAGGAGCAATAGTATAGGAAAAAGAAGTGTAATAAAAAGTAATAGCACCAAATTAATCCTTAACATGGAGGTTAGATAATAGGGAAAAAAAGATTATTGGGAAGGTCAATTAGATAAAGGATGTCAAAGGAATATAACAAGTGCTCCATCCCTTGAGACATTTAAAATTAACCTGGACAAAGAACTAGAATATATTTTGTAAAAAGCAATCCTTTCTGACAAGCTGGTAGATTAGTTCTAATTGATTTTTCCACCTCTAATTTCTTTAAATCTCTGAAATGCTATTCTTAGAAGACAAATGAGTTTTCTTTGAGAATGAATTTTGTCTTTATTTTAATAAAATGAGATATTTCTTATGGAAATAGTTTCCAAGCCAATGACTTTGCAAGTAATAATTCTAACTGTTATTTAGATTGTAAAAGTTAACAAAGTTACATCATTAGTAAACATGATAAATTGCAATATATTTTCTTTCATTGTGCACTAGCAATTGTCTTGCAATAAAATTCCCCCCAAATGAAGGAATACGATGCAATTCAAAAACCGGAAAATGGAGCAAGCATATTTTCTGCCAGTTTTTACCTTTTTGTTCTAGGTTCATATCCTGTCTAGAAAGTTATCACTAAAAAAAAAGAAAAAAAATAGTTCCACTGAAATTATGTCAAATTTTGTATTATTGAATCAGATAACAGTTTTGAGGAGATAAAGGACAATATCATCATATACATGTTATTTATTGTAAGAAAAGAACTAAATTAGAAATGTCCTAGAAAAAAATTTTGTCTGATGTCTTTGAATTTCCTTAGAGAACACTTTGCTTAGGAAAAGAAGCGGAAACCCTAAATGAAACAGGAAGTATATCTGTTTCTCCTTACATATATATATATATCTCCATTATACATTATATAAAGATTTTATGTATTTATTTGTCAAAGAGAGAGAGCACAAGCAGGGGGAGCCGCAGGCAGAGGGAGAAGCATGCTCCCCGCTGAGCAAGGAGCCTGATGCGGGACTCGATCCCAGGACCCTAGGATCATGACCTGAGCAGAAGGCAGATGCTTAACCAAATGAGCCACCCAGTGCCCCGGAAAAAAATATTCTTGATTAGGACTTTTTTATTCCTAGGTCATAAAGATATTCTTCATTATTATATTCTGATAAGTTTCAACTTTTGTGTCCTTAATTTTTTTTAAGATTCTATTTATTTATTTTATCTGAGAGAGAGGGAGAAAGCATGCGTGAGCGGGGGGTAGGGGCAGAGGGAGAGGGAGAGAGATAGGCAGACCCCCTGCTGAGCACAGAGCAGACATGGGGCTTGATCTCAAGACCCTCAGAAAACGACCTGAGCTGGGAACCAAGAGTCTGCCGCTTAACCCACTGAGCCACCAGGCACCCTCTCAGTTTTGTTTTTTACATTTCAATCTTTAATTCATTTTCTAATATGTTGTAGATATAGATATAATTTTGCAAGTAGAAAGCCAACTATTCTAATGTAATGTATCAAACAGTCCTTCTCATCTGTAATGTCACTTTTGTGACATACCAAGTTCTCATTGGTCTGTTCCTAGGCTCTCTACTTCCTTTCACTGATTAATATTTCTTTTGTTGTGCTAATACTGCTCTACTTTAATTTTTTTTTTTAAGATTTTTTTTTTTTTTTATTTGACAGAGAGAGAGAGAGATAGCTAGAGAGGGAACACAAGCAGGGGGAGTGGGAGAGGGAGAAGCAGGCTCCCAGCCGAGCAGAGAGCCCGATGCGGGGCTTGATCCCAGGACCCTGGGATCATGACCTGAGCCAAAGGCAGACGCTTAACGACTGAGCCACCCAGGCGCCCCTCTACTTTAATTTCTATGCTTTTGTAATATATTTTGATATCTGCTCAGGTAGGTCTTTCTTTCTCCTGCTTATCAAGACTGCCTTAGCCCTGGGGCACCTGGTGCCTCAGTAGTTAAGCGTCTGCCTTCAGCTCAGGCCCTGATCCCAGCGTCCTGGGATATAGCCCCTGGGATCAAGCCCCGTGTCGGGCTCCCTGCTCAGCGGGGAGACTGCCTCTCCCTCTCCCACTCCCCCTGCTTGTGTTCTCTCTGTCTCTCACTCTCTCTCTGTCAAATAAATAAATAAAATCTTAAAGAGACTGCCTTAACCCTTCTTTCACAATATGCTTTCCTTATAAAATTTATAATAAATATATCATTTTTGATGAAAGATGTTTAGAATTTTGATTGGTATTACATTTAATATAAATTAAGGAGAACTGACGTTTTTATTCTACTGAAAAATCTCATACATAAATGTATTATATTTTTCCATTTATTTAAGACTTTATTTTAACAAATAGTCTCTACATCTACTAAACTCTAAGCCCATAAAAGCCCATATAACTTTTCAAGTTTGAAAGTGATATTAGTAAGAATATTTGAGTTTTTATATTATCCTAAATTTGCTGTTACTTTAGCTGAGACAAATCTCTTGGACATAAGTCTATTGTTCTCACTTTATTTTACTGGATTTGATCTTGGAAAAAGTCAGTGAGATGATGGAAGTCAGTCAACACATTGCCTTTGTCCAAGTGACTGGTGTTTATATAAATCCAGTGTGGTTCGGAATATCAGCCTCAATTTTAATGAAGTTAGGGGACAGTGCCTCATTTAAATTAATCTCCTCAAGTTTGCAAGAAAATTGACAAAGAAAAAATAAGCAAATTTCTTTCTTTTAACTGGTGTGCAGACCACTGGCATTTAGTAATCCCTAGAGTAACCACTAAAAGAAAAACAGCTAAAAGTACAATACATAAAGTTAAATAGAATACTAAAAGTATTTAAATAATCAAAATGAATATGGGAAAGGGAAAAGAGAAGAACAGAAGCATGGAAAACAATCAGTAAGATAATAAAATTGTGGACCTAATTCCAATCATATTAATAATTACATTAAATGTAAGTGGTCTACACACACTAATTAAAAAATAGTGATTCTCAGATTGGCTATAAAAATAGAAGATCTGATTATATGCAATCTATAAGAAAGCCAGTTTAAAAGATTTTTTTTTTTATTTGAGAAAGAGAATGAGAGAGAGGGAGAGAGAGAACATGAAAGGGGGGAGGGTCGGAGGGAGAAGCAGACTCCCTGCTGAGCAGGGAGCCCGATGCGGGACTTGATCCCAGGACTCCAGGATCACAACCTGAGCCAAAGGCAGTCACTTAACCAACTGAGCCACTCAGGCACCCAAGAAAGCCAGTTTAAATATAATTACATAGACAAAATAAAAGGATGAAAAAAGATATATAATGAAAACACTAATCAAATATTATTTAACTAGGGCTGCTATAACAAAATACCACAGACCTCATGGCTTGAACAACAGAAATTTATTTTTTCACAGTTCTGAAGACTAGAAGTCCAACATCAAGGTGCCAAGAGGGCTGGTCTCTTCTGAGGTCTCTCTTCCTAGTTTGCAGATTGTTTCCTTCTCTCTGTGTCCTCATATGGCCTTTCCTCTGTGCTCTGGAAAGTACCTCCCTGGTGTCTCTTCCTCTAGTTATCGGGACACCAGATATTAGATTAGAGCCAAATCATATGACCCCCATTTAACCTGGATTACCTTGTTAAAGGCCTTATCTCCAAATATAGTCACATTTGGAGGTACTGGGATTAGAGCTTCAACATATGGATTTTGGAGCAGGGACACAATTTTGTTCATAACATCAAAAGAAAGCTGGACTGGCTATATTTATATCAGGTGAAATAGACTTCAGAACAAGAAAAATTACCAGGATTAAAGACAGATATTACATATTGAGAAATGGGTTGATTCATCAGTAATACACAAGAATCTTAATGTGTATGCACCTAAAAATTAAAGGTAAAAAATACACAAGCAAAAACTGATGGAAGTGAAAAGAGAAATATACAAATCCACAATTATAAATGGAGACTTCAACACTTCTCTCTCAGTAATTATAGAACAAAAAATCAGCATGGATATAGATCTGACTACTCTATCAACCAATTTGACCTAATTGACATTTATAGAACATTCTGACCAACAACAGCAGAATACACAACCTGATCATAATAGAGTTAAACAAGAAATCAATAAAGAATGATATCTGGGGGCACCTGGGTGGCTCAGTCGTTAAACGTCTGCCTTCGGCTCAAGTCATGATCCCAGGGTCCTGGGATCCAGCTCCGCGTCAGGCTCCCTGCTCAGCAGGAAGCCTGCTTCTCCCTCTCCCACTCCCCCTGCTTGTGTTCCCTCTCTTGCTGTGTCTTTCTCTGTCAAATAAATAAATAAAATTAAAAAAAAAAAAGAATGATATCTGGGGGTGCCTGGGTGGCACAGTCGGTAAAGCGGCCGACACTTGGTTTTGGCTCAGGTTGTGATCTCAGGGTTGTGAGATCGGGCCCGCATCACACAGAGTGTGTGCTCAGCAGAGTCTGCTTCAGATTCTCTCTCCCTCTGTTTTTCCCACTTGTGCTCTCTCTCTCTCTGTCCCTCAAATAAATAAATAAATCTTTAAAAAAAGAATAATATCCGAAAAATCCCCAAATATTTGAAAATTAAACAATGCACCCCTAAATAATCTATGGGCCAAAGGGGAAATCTCAGGGAAAATTAGAAAATAGTTTGAATGGAATGAAAATGAAAATACAGAATACCAAAATTTGTGGGATGCAGCTAAGAGTTTAAAGGAATATTTACAGCATTTACTTTAAAAAAAATAGGAAAGGACTCAAATCAATAATCTAAACTTTCATGTTAAAAAAAACAAAAAAGCAATTTAAATCCAAAGTAAGTAGAAGAAAGGAAATAATAAAGAGTATTATGAAATAAAAATTGAAAAAATAATAAAGTCAATGAAAGTAAATGCTAGTTCCTTGAAACAAATCAGTAAAATTGGCAAGTCTCTAGTTAGACTGGTGAAGGAAAAATAAAATTTATAATTACCAATATCAGAGTAATAAAAAAAATATTGTTAACAACTTAATGCTAATAAATTTGATGTCCTGGGGAAAATGGACAAATTTCTTAAAAGACAAAAATTGTCAAAACTCACCCAAGAGGGAAAAGAAAACTTGAAAAGCCCTACATACCTTAAAGAAATTGAAAGCTTCAAGCCACTGATGAATTTTATGAAACTTTAAAGGAAAAAATAATAAAATTTCTACATAAACTCATTAAAATGGAAAAGGATGAAAAACTTCCTAACTCATTTTATGAGGCCAGAATCACTTGATACCAAACCAGATAAGCATAGAGAAGAAAACAGAAGTACAGAGAATATATGTGCAAAATCTTTTAACAAAATTTTAGCAAATTACCTCCAATTATATATACACAAGTTGTTGTATATGGATGTATATGTGTGTGCATGTGTTTATTAAACATATTAAAGGAAATCAGATTAGAAAAGAAGATGTAAAACTGTCTTTATTTATAAATGACATGACGATGTATATGGACAATCCAATGCAATCTAAAATAAGGCTGCTAGAACCAAAAAGTAAACTTAAAAAAGCCACAAGATATAAGACCAACGTTAAAAGACCAAACCAAAACAAAGCTTAAAATTCACTGAATTTCTATTTACAAGCAATGAACAATTGAAAAAATTTTTAAGATTATGATAGCATCAAAAAAATTGTAGTTCTAGTTACTAGAAAAATTTTAAAACATTTATGACAGCATCAGTATATCAGGAATAAAAATAGTGAAAGATGTGTAAGACCTATATACCTAAAACTACAAAATATTGCTAAGAAAAGTTAAAGAAAACCTAATTAAATGAAGAGATATGCCATGTTTGTGGATTGGAAGAATCAATACTGGTAAGGTGGCAATGGTCCCCATGTTGTTCTATAGATTCAATACCATCTCAACCAAAATCCTAGCATACTTGTGCACAAAAATTGGCAGGCTAATTTTAAAATTTATACAGAGAGGCAAAGAACTTAATTTCTAAAAAAAAAAAAAAAGCCTTTTCCACATTTTAGTTTTTTGTTATAGCAGCATCTCACTTCCAGGTACTGATACCTGTTTTAGCTATGTGTTGCTGTGTAATAAATTACCCCTTGTAGCTAAAAACCACATTTATTATCTCACCTGTTCGGGGGGGAGGGGGTGGTGGCCAGGCATCTGGGAACATCTTAGTTGGGTCTCCCAGGGTCTCTCATGAGATTGCAGTCAAGCTGTTAGTTGGGACCACAGTCCCCTGAGGGCTGGACTGGGGGAGGATCTGCTTCCACACTTGCTCACATGATTTTTGGTAGTCCTCAGTTTCTAACTGACTGTTAGCCAGAGACCTCAGTTTCTCCCCAAGTGAGCAGCCCGAGTATCTTCACGGTATGGCAGCTGGATTCCCCTACAGCAAGTGATCCAAAAGAAAGATGGGAAGGAAGGAAAGAGAGAGAGAGAGAGAGAGGAAACAAGGTAGACCAGAACAGACCAAGACAGAAGCCACGGTGTCTCTTGGGGTTTATTTTTCATTTCTGTGTAAATAATAGTAAAAGAATTCATGCAGTTTTTAATTTTTAAAAGGATTTTATTTATTAATTTTGAGAGAGAGAGAGTGAGCAAACATGAGCAGAGGCAGCGGGAGAGAGAATCTCAAGCAGACTACCCACTGAGCACATAGCCTGACATGGGGCTCGATCCCATGACCCTGAGATCATGAAATGAGCCGAAATCAAGAGTTAGATGCTTAACTGACTAAGCCACCCAGGCCCCCCAGAATTCATGCATTTTTATCAAATATCGCATTGTTTATGAAAGAAGAGGTTTTAACTTTTTCCATGAGAAAACTATAGAGCTTCATTTTAAACAAGTGATAATAATAATATCCATAAAATAAAAACAAGTGAAATATTTTGAGCATTTACTATATTCCACACACTCCATTGAACACAGAAATTAAGAGCATGGTCTTTGGCACAGACTGCCTGTTGTTGCCATTCTGTTCTACCATTTATTGGTTATGTGCCTCTGGGCCAGTTATTTAACTTCTCTGTGCTTCCGTGTCCTTATCTACAAAATGAGGGTAATGGTACTAGTTACCACATAGAGTTGTTGTGAGAATTAAATGGGTCATATAATATGGATCCCTTAGAAAGGGCTGACATCTAACAAGCACTGTATAAGATTTAGCTAATATCCATATTACGTGGTGTTTACAAACATCACCTCATTTAATACTCAAAATACCCTAAGAGGTAAGAGCGATTATTATTTTACTTCATAGGCAGGACAGTTGAATCTTGGAGCTGTAGATTAAGTAATTTACCTAAATATACACAACTGAGTGGCAGAACTGAGTTCTATGCAGTTCTCCGGGTAATTGTAGATGTGGGTGGAGAGAAATCAAAAATGAAGGTAGAAACTAGATTAGAGAACTCATTAGCTATGTAATTTTTCAGAAATAATGTTAAAAGAATATTGAAATAGAAGAAGTTTTGGACTGCCTGGCTATAC
Source organism: Halichoerus grypus (assembly GCF_964656455.1). NCBI lineage: Eukaryota > Metazoa > Chordata > Mammalia > Carnivora > Phocidae > Halichoerus > Halichoerus grypus. The sequence goes on from NC_135714.1 coordinate 33,871,052, forward strand.
AAATCATCACATAGTTCTCACAGAAAAGGTGAATATAAAATATCAGATAATGGAAAATCTGGCAAGACTATAGTGAAGGAGAAGAAAGACATTTGAGAAGCTACTACACATCTCCAAAGTCTGACCAAACATTGAGGTCCCTTCTCTGTGGTATTATTGGAATATTTCCAATAACCAGAATTGCTTTTGCTTTTAGATACCTATCTGTCATTCAGGGCATTGTAGAGGTTAAGCCTGTCCAAAAATATTCCAGTTCTCCTCTCCCTGGAAATGTGGTAGAATTGCATTTCCCACTCCCCTTTAATTCAAGCATGACTATATGGCTTGCATTGTCCAACAAATTATGAGTGGAAATGATGTGTGTCATTGCCAAGTGGAAACTTTAAGAGCCAGTATGCCTTTTGCTCATGCCCAGGTGATATCAGCCTGGATCCCTTGGAGGACTACCAGAAGCAGAGTCTCTCCCTTGACCTTCTGTGGACATGTAGTGTGAGCAGCTAATAAACCATTGCTGTTTGAAGCCACAGAGATCAGGGGGTTGTTTGCTACTCCATGATAACCCATCTACTCTGGTATGGTTATGCATAGTCTTAAAACCTTTTCTTTTTTAAGAAGAAATGTGACCTCTATGACAGCTTAGTGCATAAAACATTTTGTTGAAGCCTATTACTAGTTCCTAAGGTATTTTCCAAAGCTAACAGTTTATAAACTGGCTCTAGCATCCCTAGAACTGAATTCATAAAGGAGGGATTATTAGCCTTTAAGACTCTTCCCTAATGTGTCAGTTGACCTGAAACAGAAACCACCAAAAGTTGGCAGAGCTTACAATAAAGAAAACCAACACTAGACATGAAATATGGTAGAGTGGCCAAGTTCCTGTTGGATTAGGATCATCAGAAAACAAACGCATTGGGTCCTGTTTTCACCATTTAAAAACAACAAAATAGAAAACAAATACACATAAAAAAAATGAATGGATGTCAAAGGCATATGCAATGAGATACAAAGTTCATAAAGATCACCTTTAATATGAACCACCTCATTACTGAGCAACGATTATTTTGTCCGTGACTTCTTTAGTATTCATTACAGACATGTATTTTTTTAATTTTTAATTTTAATTCCAGTTAGTTAACATATGGTGTTATATGGGTTTCTCATTACAGAAATTTAAAGTAGAGTGGGTAGGAATATCACACATTTTACACATGTTTACAGCATAATATACATGTAAGTTAAAGAGGTAGCCTAGAAAGTAGGCACTAAAGATACAGGAAAAGTAAGAAATATATACAACAATAAAAAACAACAACAATAAAGAAAAGTAAGGCTTAAACAGAAGGAGATCCAGAGGATATTCTTTCAAAAGCAAACACATATGAAGTAAATGCAATACAAATATCAATTAATTATGAGGAATTTGTTAATTTTGGAACATACTAACACCTGATAATGCCTATTATTGTCATTTTGGAATATGTGTTGTTTTCCTCACAAAGTTGTTTTCCTCTCAATTGCCTTGGCCTAAAAGCTATCCAAAAGTCTAAAACATGATTTCACCTGAAATGAAGCTTTAAGGATAAACATTTTCTTTTTGAAACTTTTCAGTAAAATGGAAATAATTTCTGCCCAAATGGCCACCATTCTCCTAAGTGGCTTATGTATCTCAATAACTGGGGAGCAGGAGAGGTTTCCCTCATCCTCAGAACTGACTAATGCCCAATTTCTATGTGGCGAGAAGTCATGATCGGACTCATTGACCAGGCCAGTAAGTGAGGTCCGTGTCTTTTGGTCCTGATCTCCTCAGTGGCAACATTCATTTAACAAACATATCTGAGTACCCACTATGTCCTAGGCAATGATTTGATGATGGTGCTATTTGACGGGCTGTTCCAACACAGTTCAACCATCAGAGTATTTATTATAAAAAACAAAAGCCATTATCAGGCTCATCTCTGACCCACTGTTATGGGTTGAATTGTGTCCCCTCCCCAAAAACGTAAGTTGAAATCCTAACCCAGTACCTCAGAATGCAACCTTATTTGGAAATAGGTCATTATAGATGGAATTAGTTAAGATGAGGTTGTATTGGTGTAGGTAGGCCCCTAAACCATGATGGTTGATGTCCTTCTAAGAAGACAGCCGTGTAAAAATGCAGAGACATGGGGAGAATGCCACATGCAGCTGGAGGTGAAGATGGGACAGATGCATCTAGGAGCCCAAAACCCCAAGAATTCTGTCTGTCAGCAGAAGCTAGGAAAGAGACATAGAACAGAGTCTCCTGCAAGCCCTCAGGAAGAATCAACTCTGTTGACACCTTGAATTTGGATTTTCAGCCCCCAGAATCTTGAGGGAATAAATTTCTGTTTCTACCAGTTTGTAGTATTTTATTACCTTGGCCCTAGGAAACCAACACACCCATCCACTCCAAATAAACACCTTTATGTATAGATAAACATTGTACAGGAAAAATTTTACTACCATAAAGTACTATTTCAAAACTTTAGAGACTGTCAAAGGTATCAAAGACAAAGTCTGAAAAGAACTTGCAAAATGTTACTGTCCTTTTCTGTGGTGATACATTGACGACACACACAAATTGCATTTGCTAAACATGTAGAAAACAGCCTCTACACCCTCGAGCTACTAAACGTCTCGCTATTTGGTGACAGTGACCTACAGATCTGTCCAATTCCCTTAGACTGGAGAAAACACGACAGAAATTAGAAGAAATTAATTCAAAAAGAAAAAAAAAAGGACGCTTGGGTGGCTCAGTCGGTTAAGCGTCTTCCTTCAGCTCAGGTCATGATCCCAGGATCCTGGGATCGAGTCCCGCATCAGGCTCCTTGCAAGGCGGGGAGCCTGCCACTCCCCCAGCCTAGCATGCTCCCGCTCGCTCTCGCTCCAGCTCTCTCTCTCTCTGATAAATAAATAAATAAACAAACAAACAAACAAATAAATAAATAAAATATTGGAAAAAAGAAAGAAAAGAATTCAAGTGGGTAAAATCTTTTAACCAGGCTCCGGACATCAAAGTGGGAACTCTATGATGAACAGAGAGGCTTGGACTCTCGAGTCCTCACAGCCGTTTCTGTAAGGGAAAACTCTTTCCTAAAAGACTGCCCCGAGCTTGTGTGCATCAGGCTGGTCTTCCCTCCCCATCTTCCCTTTCACATTCGCTCCTCAGCCTCTTTACAGAAGGAAGGCACATCTCGGCAAACTGATTCTAACTGGTGCATTGCCTCGGCTGTAAAATCAAGCAAAAGGACAATTCAACATGCTCCCCATGGCGCTGAGGCAGCTAAAGACTATGGAAACTGGATTGTTTTGCAAGTCCACTCATTCCAATTCTTGGCAATTAACAAAATTGGAGGCAGAAGGAATGAAGTTGTCAGCTAATAGATGACGGAACCTAATATTTGTATGATTTTGGGCATATAACTTAGATGGAGTGCAAAAAAATGTATGGACAGAGCTACAATGAAATTCTTTCTATTCCCATCTATTTTTTTTTTTTTTGATGTGAACAAGCTTTCTCAGAGCCATATCTATAACATTGAATATAGAAACGAAATTGATATTAAGCCCTGTCTCAACAGTAGGAAAAGAAAGTTTACTATTATTATTATTATTATCATTATAAACCTTCTAGCAGTAGGAGTGCCTTTATTCATCCACAAATAGATAAACTCATTTTCTTAAATGAAGCCTTATTCATCTTAAGATATGCACTTCCTTGGGCGCCTGGGTGGCTCAGTTGGTTAGACGACTGCCTTCGGCTCAGGTCATGATCCTGGAGTCCCTGGATCGAGTCCCGCATCGGGCTCCCTGCTCGGTGGGGAGTCTGCTTCTCCCTCTGACCCTCCCCCCTCTCATGTGCTCTCTCTCCCATTCTCTCTCTCTCAAATAAAAAAAAAAAAAAAAAGATATGCACTTCCAAAAAATTTGCTTTTTGAGTTTAATAATTATCCATAAAATTTGTGACATATTTATGATATTTTGATTAATAATGTGCTGATAATAATAGAAACTCAAACTAGAAGGTACTTTTAAATTTAAAGACTTAGATCACAAGAAATAAGAATAAAATTGAATGTCTATGGTGCAGAGAATTATGCTAGAATAATAAATAAAAGACTTTTAGGCATTAAAATATATTAGGATGAAATTTTCTGGGAGAAATGGAATTGAAATATGAGCCTGGGTGGCTCAGTTGGTTGGGCAATTGCCTTCAGCTCAGGTCATGATCCTGGGGTCCTGGGATTGAGTCCCCAGTCAGGCTCCCCACTCAGTGGGGAGTCTGCTTCTCCCTCTGACCCTACCCCCTCTTGTGCTCTCTCTCCCTCATTCTCTCTTTCTCTCTCTCTCAAATAAATAAATAAAATCTTAAAAAAAAAAAAAAGAAATATGAGATAAAGAGCAAAAAGAAACAACGTAAAATGTTAATGAACAGCTGGTCTAAGTATTTTAAAATACATGATAGTGAGTATCAAATTGTTATGGTATTTATTTCCACTGGATTTATTTATTTATTTATTTATTTATTTATTTATTTATTTTAAAGATGTTTTATTTATTTATTTGATAGAGAGACAGCAAGAGCAGGAACATAAGTAGGGGGAGTGGGAGAGGGAGAAGCAGGCTTCCCGCGGAGCAGGGAGCCCGATGCGGGGCCGGATCCCAGAACCCTGGGATCATGACCTGAGCCGAAGGCAGACGCTCAACAACTGAGCCACCCAGGTGCCCCAGCCACTGGATACATTTAAAAGAGTAAAACTTTATCAATATGTCTAATGCACCAGATTTAAGCTTTGCACTGATTTAAGCTTATGATAAAAAATTTTGTATGTCAATTAAAAAATGTGTGAGGCGGGTACATTGTTTGTGGTCCATGCTAACCAAAAATGTTTGAAGAACACTGATCTAAAGTAGAGACAAAGATGGATATTTTTATTTTTATTTTTTAATATTTATTTATTTATTTGAGAGAGAGAGAGCACACGTGGATGCAAGAGCAGGGGGAGGAGCAGAGGGAGAGGAAAGGGAGAGAATCTCAAGCACACAGCCCGACACAAAGGGCTTGATCTCATGACCCTGAGATCATGACCTGAACGGAAATCAAGAGTCAGGTGCTTAACAAATTGAGCCACCCAGGCACCCTCAAGATTGTTATTTTTTAAAAGAAAGTAACATAGTAGGGTCCTATATGAGTCCTAAGGGAGCCCACTAAGAAGCAGATATGAACGCTTAGGAGGTGGTCATACCTGTGGGTTTGAGAGAAAGTACAGAAGGAGGTCAGGTACTGGGGTAAAGGGAGACTGGCTGCCAAAACTGGGTCAGAGTCTCAGCTTCTAGTCCCAGAGACTTGATTTGGTCAGAATACCTCACATTCACCACACTCACAGCTTCCTTATTAACTTATAGTAAGAACTACAACTATCACATCCTGTATGCTGTGATAGAAGCCAAATTGCAAACAGAAGGGCATTTGCTGGATCCAGTGGAATCAGACTAAGGGTGAGAACGGTATGACACCAAAAGCAGAATGATCTGAGGTTCTGACAGCCTGCCGCACCCATGTAATGGTGGCTGCACTGGAGGACTCCCATTTAGGGGTCGGGCTGTACTCCTGGGCAGGGCTGGAAAGGATCCTGCCAGCCTCTGGCTCTTGGGGCTTCCGTGTCAGTGCTAGACAGTGGTTTCTCACACCCATTATTTAGGACACTAGGATCATATTGATCATAATCAAATTCCAATCCTGTCTCCTTCATTTGACCTGTTGGAGGCCTAAACTGAAGTTTTGGACAAACCCATTCCTCAGTCACACATTTACAGAAAATATCTTGGCCTTCTTCCAACATAAGATGAATTACATCCACTGTATGTGGATTTTTTTTCCTTGTTTAACTATCGGGTAAATTTTTATTTCCAAATTTTTATGGGAATAGGAATGTGGGGGTCTCATTCCCATGTATCATCTATAAAACATGTAATAAATGCAATTATAAAATTAGCATATGAGAAGAAAAATTAGCATATTAATTATTCAAAATAACGAATAGTAAAGATAGCTCAGCACTGTGCTGATCACAGCCACTTTGAAGACAGTCGGCTAGAAAGGAAGCTTAATTAATTCAGTGCACATTTACTGAGCTCTAACTGATGCAGTGAAGCATGCCAAGATCAGAGGATAGGAAAAGAAGTAGGGCAGACTGTGCTGTGGAGTCTTTACCTAGAAGCAGGTAATTCTCATATGACATGATAGATGCATAATCAAGGAATAAAAGAGGGTTATAGGAGCACAGTGGAGAGGAATGAGGGATAGGCTTCACAGAGGAGATATTTTATTTCTATCTTAAAGGAAGAAGCAGAAATTTACTAAGAGGAGAGAGGAAATAGCCATCCAGTATTGAGAGTACAATCAATATCCGGAGACCTGCAAGGGCACTGCATTTTTAGAGAACGATAAGAAGTTCAGTGTTCCTGGAACTTAGGGTTTTGTGGGGGAGGGTGCAGAAAGTGAAGAAGGTGTGGACTTGACTAATCTGCACTGAAAGGGTGTGAGTGTGATTTCACATGGAGTGAATCTGTGGGCAAGCAGAGAAATAGCAACCACCCTGGACACCTCAGACAGACACACAGGGCCGGATGGTGGGATATAAAACACAAAAATTTGGGAACCTACCACCTCAATGAAATTTCTAGGAGTCCAGAGCATGGGCCACATCAAAATATCCCTTCTAAGGGTAAGGACAAGTTGCTGCATATGGTCCCCTTATCAATAGGAAAAAGTAGAATACCTTATGTTGTTAGGGTGTTTGGGAAGCAATAGACATATTTAGGACTGCTGCTTTGACCCATCTACCCAACAACCCAAAGGATTCCCCATTTTGGTTGGAGTACAGAGAAAGAGATGACTCTCCAATGGGTCCGGGCTGCCATGAAAGCTGCATGGCCATCTGGGCTGTCTGGCCCCGTAAATCTCCTGGTGATCAAAGTGTCTGTGACCGATAGGGATGCCATATGGAGCCATTCGCTGGCTCCTCAGTTCAGACTGTTGGATTTTGAGCAAAGCTATGCCACCCTCTGAATAGAACTATCCTCCTTTTTGAGAAACAGCTTCTAGCTGCTGTTGGGCCCTAGCAAAGACTGAACTATTCACACTAAAGCTCCTATAATGTGGGTATTGGCTGACCCATCAAGCCATAGAGCTGGATGTGCCCAGCAGCACTCCATCTTTATTTATTTATTTATTTATTTATTTTTTAAAGATTTTATTTATTTATTTGACAGAGAGAGACACAGCAAGAGAGGGAACACAAGCAGGAGGAGTGGGAGAGGGAGAAGCAGGCTTCCTGCGGAGCAGGGAGCCCGATGCGGGGCTCGATCCCAGGATCATGGGATCATGACCTGAGCCGAAGGCAGACGCTTAACGACTGAGCCACCCAGGCGCCTCCAGCACTCCATCTTTAAATGGAAGTGGTCAAGACGGGCCTCTGGCAGATCCTGAAGGCATAAGCAAGTCATGTGAGCAAGTGACTCACCCCTATGACTTCCACTCTTGCTACGGTGCCTTCTCTCATCTCAATCCATGCTGACAGCCAAGAAGGCCTATGGGAATAGAAGAAGGAAGTCATAAATATGAATGATGATCAAATGATCAGTTGCAGAAACAAGGACTATAGTAGTTATGAACATTTCCTTCTTCCTTTGATAGGAATGTATTTGTGTATATATTTTCTTTTTCTCTGTTCCATTTTCCTACTATCTAACATAATGTGTTAATAGCAGTCAACCTTAAATTTTAGGATTTATATTACAGAATATCAAAGAGGGGCTTAACTCAGCTACAAAATGAATGTATCCATAACTCTATTATTGAAAAAGTAGAATTTTGCATTATAAGCTGCTTGAGAAATAGTTGCATCATGTTAAGTAGAAGCATGTTTTTGCTCTTGTCTTTATTTGAAAATTAAATATGTTTAGAAGAGCAGCCAAGAGTGACCCCAGGCCCACCACCAGATACTTGGCTGCTAACTCACAGAGGCTATAACTACACAGAAGAAACAGATTTCCATAGATCTCTCTATAAACTCCCCCCTTCGTGGTCTACTTTAGCGGCTGAATGTTCTTGGCTCCTCAGATTTCCCAGCAAGCTCTATCTTGCATCAGTGCTTCAGGAGAATTGGCTAGTGAATGTCACCATTCCAGACTTTCATGTCCCCAGTTGGTCCCACAGCTATGTATGATCTAATTCCTATAATAAATCCTTGTCCCACAACACTCACAGCGGCTCTGCTTCCCTGACTGAACCCTGATAGATACAAAAGATATTTAAGCCAGGGCCTGAGAAAGGTAAGGGGGTGGTCATAAGGCTACCTCAAGAAGAGTATTCCAGGCAAAGAGAACAGCAAGTGCAAAGACCCTGGGCATGAACATGACTGAGGAAGTAGTGTAGCTGAGTGGTGTTAGTGAAGGGGAGACTAGGAGGAGATGAGATACAGAGGTAAGGGGAGAGAGACAAGGTGGTGTATGGCCTCAAAGAATACTACAGGAGCTTCAACTTTTTCTCTGCTTAAGATAGAAAGCCATGGGAGGGTTATAAGCAGAGTGACATGATCTGACATTTTAAATGAATTCACTCACGCTGCTATGTTAAGAATAGACTGTAGGAGGCAGATAAGGGCAGAAGTAGGAAGATGAATTAAAGGCCAATGCAATAATCCAGATGAGAGATGCTATTGACTCAAACCCAGCTGTTAGCACTGAGTCAGGTGGTGACAAGTTGTGAGAATCTGGATATATTTTGGGGCACCAGGGTGACTCAGTTGGTTGGGCATCTACTTTCAGCTTGGGTCATGGTCCCGGGGTCCTGGGATCAAGCCCCACATCAGGCTCCCTGCTTGGGGGGGAGCCTGCTTCTCCATCTCCTGCTCTCCCAGCTTGTGCTCTCTCTCTCTTTGTCAAATAAAGAGGTAAGATCTTTTAAAAAAAAGGGGGGGGAGAAAAAGAAAAAAAATAATCTGGGTATATTTTGAATGTAGAGATATTAGAATTTGCTGTCAAGCAGAATGTTGGGTGTGAGAGAAAAAGAGGAGTCAAAGATGACTGTAAGGTTCTTGACTTGAATGATGAAGAACAGGATTGCCATTTAATGACACAGATGGCTAGGGGTAGAACAATTTTGAGAGTAATAACGGAAGTTCAGATTTAGTCCCTTAATTTTGTGATGTCTATTAGATATACAGGGGAATACATCAACTGGGCAATTGTATAGACGAGTCTGGCAAGCAGGGGAGGGATCCTGAGATAGAGATACGCATTTGGGGACCATTTGTTTACCGATGGATAAGATCATTAGGAGAATGAGAATAATTAGAAAAGAGAAGAGTTCAGGACTGAGCTCTGGGGCAACTGAAAAGGTTGGAGAGATGAGGAGTGGCCAGAGGACTGAGGAAAACCAGGAGCTGATCCGGGTGTCTCAAGTCTGTGCTGCTTCACCTTTCCTGCAGGTGGAAAACATGCCTTACTGATCTGCAAATTCCTGACATCTAGAGTGTTATCAGTCATCTACCAGGTACCCGGTAAGCAGATGTTGAAGTGAGGGTCCTGCTAGATGACCTCATGGAAAGATAACCCCCAGAATGGTAGAAAGTATTTGTAAATCATACATCTGATGATGGACTTGTATCTAGAATATGCAAAGAACTCTTTTTTTTTTTTAAAGATTTTATTTATTTATTTGAGAGAGAGAATGAGAGAGAGAGAGAGAGCACATGAGAGGGGGGAGGGTCAGAGGGAGAAGCAGACTCCCTGCTGAGCAGGAAGCCCAATGTAGGACTCGATCCTGGGACTCCAGGATCATGACCTGAGTCGAAGGCAGTCGCTTAACCAACTGAGCCACCCAGGCGCCCTATGCAAAGAACTCTTACAACCCAATAATAAAAAGACAAGTAACTCAATTTTTAAAATGGGCAAAAAGATCCAAATAGATGTATCTTCCCAGAAGATCTACAAATGGCCAAATCACACTTGAAGGATAAGTAACATCATTAGCCTTTAGGGAAATGCAAATCAAAACCACAATTAGATACCCACTAGGATGGCTAGAATCAAAAGGAGAAAAACAAGGGCTGGGGAGGACGTGGAAAAAATGGAATCCTCATCCCCTGCTGGTGGGAATGCAAAATGATGCAGCCACTTTGGAAAACAGTCTGGCAGTTTATCAAAAAGTTAAACATAGAATTACCATTTAATCCAGCAATTCTACTCCTATGTATATAGCCAAGGGTTGCAATTATAATAATCAACAAGGTCAGGTTGGCAATGAATAGGCAGCCTGACTTGCAGAGGTGTATTGAGATAGTAGAACATGATGTCCCCAGGGGCAAAATAGATGGGCAATTGATGAGGATACCACTTTCGAATAGAAGAAATCAGGGATGAAAGACCATGAGACTAAGAGAGGTTACCCCAATGAGAAGTTATAATTCCTCGCCTGGTTCAGGACGTGATTCAGTTTTCAGTCCCAGACTCATTGACCAAGTCCCTAGGAATAAGGGTCCTGCAACAGCCTGTGGCGATGCATGGTAGTGGTACCAGGGGTTGCTCTCAAGAGAGGCCGGATGGATCCTGGAAGAGGACAACAGACCACAAGCAGTAGCTTTACCATATCTACCTGTCAGGAGTGGGGTCCTTGTTAGAGCAGATTAATGTGGCCTCTGTTACATGGCATGCAGCCACTGATTTGATACTTTTCCATTTCCAATCCAAAAGGAAGGGCAGAAACACTTTGTTCTCCCATGGAATTGGCAGCAGCATACATTTATGGTCTTGCCTCAGAGCTGGGTTTCCTTTCTCACATTCCATCCTAATGCAGTGTTAAGAGCTCTGCACTTTCTGGACGTCCTACAGAGCCTCCCATTGATCCCTTGCAGTGACTATACTGCATCTCTTCCATCCTGAGAGCACCAGCAGCTCATCTTCATAGAAACAGCCACGTATCACTGGCGTGCCTTAGCCTCTCCTGTCTACAGGGCTTCATCCTGCTTTACTATCCGAGGACTTCGCGTTGGAGTCCTCCTGCCAGGGGAGCACACAAAGCGAGGAGACCCACTTTACAGCCAAGGAGATGTGGGATGAGCTCAAGAGCGAGGGATCCACTGATTGGGTCTCCAACCACCCCACCTGGAAGCTGCTAGCCTGATGGAGCGTTCAAACAGGCCACCAAGACAGCACAAGTGACAGACTCTTGGGTAGAGGGGCTGCTGCCTTGTCTCAAAGGAAGGACAATTCTGTAGGGAGATTCATGCTTTTCCCCGGTGGATCAGGCCAAGGTCAGACTTGACCTGAGACCACAACCCCGCTTGGCTCTTTCCCCTCCTTTATTTTGCTTCCTTCCCTCCCTTTAAGGCTTTACCTGGATATAAGGCTTTACCATCAATAAATCACAGTGCACTGAATTCTTCTCTCTGGCTCCGCTTCTTTAAAACTGGAGACAACCAGCAATAAGGGAATACCCATGAGAGAGGAGGCAGCCCCAGAAAAGTGAAAATCATGCTAGTTACAGGTCCTCAGAGAGGACAATTACCTGCTTGGGCAAAGGATCTGCTTTCACTGATTCTTCCGAACTAAAGAGATCCTAAGGGCTGGGAGCAAGTCTGTTTCTCAAACTGGGTTTTTCACACCCTGGGAACATGCAACCACATTTCAGGAATACTTAGAAATACTTCTGGAGTGACAGTGTGCTAGAAAACATGGGGGAAATATTTTATCATATTATACTGTATTATATTTATATTATATTGTATTATATTATATTTATTATATATTATATTATATTATATTATATTATATTATATTATATTATATTATATTTGAGAGAGAGAGAGAGTGAGCACAAGCAGGTGGAGGAGCAGAGGAGGAGGGAAAGAGGGGGAGTGAATCTTAAGCAGACTCAGCGCTGAGCATGGAGCCTGACCCTGGGTTCGATCTCACAGCCTTGTGATCATGACTTGAGCCGAAACCAAGAGTGGGACACTTAACCAACTGAGCCACCCAGGCGCCCCAGAGAAATATTTTGTATTAGAACAAATGCACCTCTCTTATGAAGGAAAGTACAAAATGGACAAAAACCACTTTTTAGCTGAAACGTATCATCTCAAAAGGCACATCTCTCCTGAGGCAGGCAACTAAGGGCTCCCAGAGTTCAAGGTTCTTCTGCTGTAAGGGGTATTTGAGTGAAGTTTGATGAGCAGTGGCAGACAGCGTTGGCTACTTGGAACGAGAGACAAAAACCGGCTCCATCCTGTAGACCAATGCAAGAAAAGGCAAGAACTCGGACGTCCATGACACCATTTTATGTTTTTAGTCCTTCCCCTGATAATAACTAGCATGTCTGAGGGCTTTCTATTTGCTAAGCACTTAATTCATGAACGCAATCCCCAGGGCGCTGTGAGCAGACTCATTTTACATACGGGAGAAGTTCAGAGAGGTGACGTAACTCTGCCAAGGTAATTGGAAAATATGTGGGTATCCTCATCTTGGCACATTCTGTGTCTTCTCCACTTTTTGTGCTCATAGAATGTAGGACATATAAAAATAGAGAGATCCAGGTATCCCTAGAATAAAACACCGCTGAAGTCAAAAGAGTTGGAATCTGGCCTGAATTAGAACATTTCATTTCCCACCTTTTACCCTAATGTTCATTTTATACTTTTTTGTCCTCTGGATTTCATGTTTTCAATTGGATATTTTAAACTGAAAACTTTGACTGCTTTACCATGCTATATTTAGTTCTCTCTCATCACCGACATCAATTTTGCCCTATGTACAACCTCTTAGGCCTGGCCTGCTACATAAAAATGAATAGAAGATAAGTTTGAAAATATCAGAGATGAGAACAATCAGGTTCCACAAGCATAGAAGTCATGAAGAATTTCTTCATAGAAGAAATATTTTGTTTATTTCTTTATTAAAATTTTGCCAGGTTTCATGTATACAGTTGGTCTGCCTCTTAAAAAACGGACTTAATGCTATTTCAGGGTCTCATAAGTACAAACTCAAATCTACAACCTGGAATTTTTTTTTTTTAAGATTTTATTTATTTATTTTGAGAAAGAGAGAGAGAACAAGCGGGGAGAGGGGCAGAGAAAGAGGGAGGAACAGACTCCCCACTGTGTAGGAAGCCCGATGTGGGGCTCGATCCCAGGACCCCGGGATCATGACCTGAGCCGAAGGGAGACACTTAACCGACTGAGCCACCCAGGTGCCCCTAACCTGGAATTGTTTAGGAGAAAGGATGGAGGTTAACTTGTCCCTCCCTTATCAATAGCATCATTTAAAGAATTGTTTCATACTGTCTTCCTACTCTGCTGAGCTGCTGGGCATTAAATCCAAGGATATGTGTAGCCAGTCTCTAAAGATGATTTTGATTCCTTTCCGGCTTGCTGTTTTAGAAGTCAGTCTCATGTACCAATTAACGTTCATATTGACATGTGGTCCCCGGAGTATTCCAGCTTGCATTTGTGATATGGGAGTTGCTGCCACAGCTCCTTGTATTTCCTTAAAAACTTTGCCCCAGTGGATATGGAACATTATTTTTCATAGGTTAGCTAGCTGAGATCTTCAGAAATTTTGTTGAAACATATGGTTTCTGACATTTAACTTCACACACATAAAATACAATAGTTGCACACAATTATAATCATTTTTTAAACAGATGATTTAAAAGACTATAAAGGTCTTTTCCCCGCCTTTCTGACAAGCATTCAATAATTTTAATACTTTTTTCAGGGTGTCATCTTACTGCTTGTAAACTGCTTCTGTCTTTATAAACTTGTTTTCAATATGTAAACAACTCCAAAGGCAGTAATTACACTTTGCAATTACTGAAAAGGTGTTCAAGGTAAAACTTAGATGATCTCTGAGATAGAAAGGCATCATATAAGCCTCGTAAATGTATTAATTGCAAATCAAGCTATAACAACGTGGCGGTTTTGGAAATCACAAACCAAGCATTTTGCTCTGATGCCGTGCATTATTCTGGCAGTCTAGGCCACCTAGATCATAAAGCAGTGGTAACAAAAGTGACAATGAGGATAAATTGCAAATGAATCTTTAAAAGAGAAAACTGAAGGGGAAAAAGGAAAGGAATGAAGGAAGGGAGAGAGAGGAGAAGGAGCAGAGAATGGAAGAACAGAAGGAACCCTAAAAACCAGCAGTTCTCCTTAACCACAGTTCAGGCGTTTTGCTAAAAAGGACAATCAGGGACGCCTGGGTGGCTCAGTCGGTTAAGTGTCTGCCTTCAGCTCAGGTCATGATCCTGGAGTCCCAGGAGTCCCAGGAGTCCCAGGAGTCCTAGGATTGAGCCCCACATCAGGCTCCCTGCTCGGCAGGGAGTCTGCTTCTCCTTCTGCCTCTCACCCCATTCGTGCTCTCTTTCTCTCTCTCTTTCGATGTCTCTCTCTCTCTTTCTCAAATAAATAAATAAAATCTTAAAAAAAAAAATAAAGAGGACAATCACCCAAGGGGTATCAAAAGGCAGCTTCTGACAAGTTGAAAGAAACTGGGTTGAAGGAAGCTTTGTCAGAACATACCACATTGGATCTTCTCTCCAAGGCCACCATCAAAGTCAAGTTCATGGCTGGGACTTTGTGGTCTTAGTGAAATCTAGGGGCACCTGGGTGGCTCAGACGGTAAGTGTCTGCCTTCACCTCAAGTCATGATCTCAGGGTCCTGGGATCCAGTCCCACAACAGGCTCCTTGCTCAGCGAGGAGCCTGCTTCTCTCTCGGCCTGCCACTCCCCCTGCTTGTGCTTGCTCGCTGTCTCTCTCTGACAAATAAATAAATAAATAAATAAATAAATAATCTAAAAAAAAAAGAAATCTCAGGGCGCCTGGGTGGCTCAGATGGTTGGGCATCTGCCTTTGGCTCAGGTCATGATCCCAGGGTCCTGGGATGGAGCCCCCATCGGGCTCTCTGCTCAGCCAGGAGTCTGCTTCTCCCTCCCTCTCTCTGCCACTCTGCCTACTTGTGTTCACTCTCTCTCTCTCACTCTCAGGATAAATAAATAAAATCTTTAAAAAAAAAGAAATCTAAATGTTATCATAATGCTCCTTCCAATAGCCACATAAATAACCGAGAAACATGTGGCATAGTGGGTTTCTGTCCTACCTTGGCCACTTACTGGTATTGTAATTTTTGACAATTAATTGAACGATGTGGGGCTTTACTTTCAGCACATTGAGGTGACAGGCAGAAATGGATGGGAAGTCCAGGGCCATCTCTTATTACTGCATGATTTTAGGAAAGTTTCATAACTTCTATGAATCTATTTCTTCAACCATAAGATGTGAATAAGACCTAAAAAGATTGTTTGGAAAAGGCCAGACAAGAGTACATAATGTTATAATTCCATATAAAACTCTAAAAAATGCAAACTAATCTATAGTGACAGAAATTAGATCAGTCGTTGCTGGGGGAGCCAAGAAGCAGGGAGAGGCAGGAGGAAAGAATTACAAAGGTGTTCAAGGAAACTTTTGAGGTGGTGGATATGCCCACAACCTTGATCTGGTAATGATTTCACAGATATATACATATGTCAATCTCATCAAATTACATATTAGACATTTTAAACATTTATTGTATGTCAATTATACCTTAATAAAGCTGTGTTTTTTAAAAGGGTCAGAAGGGTGCCTGGGTGGCTCAGTCGGTTGGGAGTCTGACTCTTGGTTTCGGCTCAGGTCATGATCTCAGTGTTGTGGGATTGAGCCCCATGTTGGGCTCCGTGCTTGGGATCCTCTCTCTTCCTCTCTCTCTGCTCCTCTCTTCTCTCTCTCAAAATAAAGAAATCTTTTTTTAAAGTAGAAGAGTCAGAGAATTAAATGAGACAGTATATCGCAAAACAATTTGCAAAGTATATGGTACAAGTAAGTCTCCAAAAATGAGTGCCTTTTCTTACTTATGTCACAGAACTATTTAAAATGCTACTGTACTCTACAAACATCTGTCAATATTATATATTTTTTAAAGATTTTATTTATTTATTTGAGAGAGAGAGAGAATGAGACAGAGCATAAGCAGGGAAGGGCAAAGGGAGAGGGTGAAGCCGACTCCCCGCTGAGCAGGGAGGCCGATGTGGGACTGGATTCCAGGACCCTGGGATCATGACCTGAGTCGAAGGTAGACACTTAATCGACTGAGCCACCCAGGTGCCCCTAGATTTCACTAAGACCACAAAGTCCCAGCCATGAACTTGACTTTGATGGTGGCCTTGGAGAGAAGATCCAATGTGGTATGTTCTGACAAAGCTTCCTTCAACCCAGTTTCTTTCAACTTGTCAGAAAAGAGAAATCTACCTCTTTAGAAGCTGCCTTTTGATACCCCTTGGGTGATTGTCCTCTTTATTTTTTTTTTTAAGATTTTATTTATTTATTTGAGAAAGAGAGAGAGAGCATAAGCAGGGGGAGGGGCAATGGGAGAGGGGAAAGCAGACTCCCTGCTGAGCAGGGAGCCTGATGTGGGACTCAATCCCAGGACCTGGGATCATGACCTGAGCCAAAGGCAGAGCCACCTAGGCATCCCTCTGTCAATATTATAAACACTGAAATCTTCCCAGCAGTTTTATAGCTGGATAAATATTTTCAAAGAAAAATATGGGACAATATGAAAATATCTCTTTTTTAGGATATTAGTTCTGTGACTTTCAAATCTTTATTCAAAGCATATTTTACATTGTTGGAATCACGTCGCACATAGGACTTGCATGCCACCTTTCCACTCTATGTTTTAATCATAAAATGTCTGCATGTTATTTTTAATGACTGCCCTATAATTTTCTCAGTTTTCTGGAGAATTTTCTCAAGAATTTGGGATATGTTTTGAAGATAGAGCTGCCAGGATTTGCTGATGGACTTTGGGGTATGAAAGAGAGGACCCAGGGGTGATGCTGAAATTTTTTGCCTGAGCAATTAGAAGTTCAATGAAGTTGACTTTGTCTGGATGGGGAAGAGTGTGGAAGGGCAGGTCTGAAGAGAGGATGAAGAATTCATTTGGGGACAAGTTAGGTGCTAAACATCAAAATGGACATATGGAGTAGGCACTGGACAGGAGATCAGAGGGGAGGTCTGACTGGAGATATAAATTTGGGAGTTCCCAGCATAAAGACAGGATTTAAGACCATGAGCTGCATGAGGTCTTCAAGGGCATGAGTACAGAGAACAGAAGAAATTCAACCACTGAGTGATGGGGACCACCTAATGTCTAGAGATGACAAGGGTGACAGAAAAGGAGAGTCAGTGAGGAGGGAGGAAATCCCAGAAGAGTTGTCTGTCCTGGATGCCGAGGAAGGAAAGTGTTTATGGGACAGAATGCTGCAGGTCATCCTAGGAAAAGGAGGACAAGAAAGTATTCTTGAAGTAAAATGTGGCTATATCAAGGAAGATTTGGGTGGAGTGCTTGAGCAAAACTATTATTGGAGTGGATTCAAAAGGTTAAAGAGAAATTTCTCCACAGATATAAAATGGCCAATAAACAGATGAAAAGAAGCTCAGCATTATTAGCCATCAGGGAAAGACACATCAAAATGACCATGAGATACCATCTCACACCCACGAGGATGGCTAGAACCAAAGGAAAATAACAAGTGTTGATGGAGGATGTGTAGAGAAATGCTTTCACACAGGGGGACATTTTTAAAAGACCTTATACTGCCATTTTCCCTGATGTCAGCCAACATTTCCCTTCTTCAGCTTCTCAGGAATAGTTGATGTAGGAACGGAATGATCTGTTCCTTGGATGTCTCGTAAGCATATAAGGCTGAGTACTTTTTTATTGAAAGAGTTTTAATTACTTTATTATACAAGCAGGCTTTCTATCTTTTCTAGGTATTTACATTTTTTTCTCTGAGTTTTCAAATTGATTGACATAAAATTGTTCATGGTATTCTCTTACTGTCTTTTAAATCTGTAATGTGTATGTGACTGTGTTCCCACTTTATATTCTTAATATTTTCTATTTGTGTAATAATCTCTTTTTCCCCCACAAATCCTGCCTGGTGATTGTCTAGTTTATTAATCTTTTTTTATTTTTTATTTTTTTGTTTCCCTCCCTTATTAATCTTTTTTTAAAAACCAACTTTTGTTGATCATCTCTATTGTGTTTTACTGTATCATCTATTTCTGCTCATTATTATCTACTTTTTTCTACTTGCCTTGAGTTTATTTTTCTAACTTCTTCCATTGGATCCTGAGCTCACTAATTTTCCACATTGCTTCTTTTCTAATATAAGCATCTAATGTTATGAATTTCCCTCAAATATTACTCTCATTGCATCTCATAAATTTTGATATTTCAACTTTTAATATTGTTCAGTTTTAAATATTGTCAAATTTCAATTAATGACTTTTACTTTGAACAATGATTTACCAAAAAATTTACGTTTTAATATCCAAAGTTAATTTTATAGGTCTCATTTGTCATTTTATTGTTGGTATCTGAATTAATTGCATTGCATTTAGAAAACACTGTCTGCATATTACTGATTCTATGAGAATTTGTTGAGTCATGCTTTATGACGAGGCATTTAATCGACCTTTGTAAATGCTCCATGAACGCTTGAGAACAATGCACATTTTAAAATGGTCGGGTACAGAGTTTTATGTATGTCCGTTAGATTAAGACTGTTAGTTGTAGTGTTCAAAAAGACTTTGTTTAATCTTTTATATGCCAGGAGCTCTGCCAGCTGAGATGGGGGAGAGAGAGAGAGAGAGCAAGCAAGCTGCTAGGTTTCAGAGTAGCTGATTAAAGCAACATGCCAAGAATGAAAGAGCTGAGCCTTTATTCACTTAATGCTATGGTACGCAAGAGGCTAAAGTGGAGAGAATGCAGACTCCCCCTGTTGCATTTTCCCACAGGGAACAGCACACTGATCAAAGTCAGGTGGATCAGTGCAGATGTGGGGGTCATCCCACCATTGAGGGAGCCCCGGAACAAGAGTCTAATAGTTTTATCGACTGGGTGGTCCCAGTGAGGACAAGGGGGAAGGGCTAGGAGTGGAAAAATTCTGAGTCAGCCTGGGTAGAAGTGCCCTCAGGGTTTCCCCCTCTGCTCCCTAGAAGGAGGCCTCCGAAGGGGTACCTGGAAGACCTGTGCCCCAGGCTCGGAAAAAGACACCTAGAAATAAAGACTCTGGCACTAGGGATGCATATATGTGAAAGAGCATGATTGGCCAGAGAGGCGTAAGTCCTTGACTTCAGCTCTTCTCAAGGGCTGCAGTGCTTGGTGTCCGGTGTGGGATGGGAAGCTGCCCCCAGGAGGCCTGCCACATAACACCGCTGTAATTGCCTAAGGTCAGGCCTGAGAAATCGCACAAATGTTTTAACTCAGAACCATACTCCTTACCATATTGTCCGCTTGACCCATTAATAATTGAGAAAGGTTGGTTCATGGTGATAGTGGATTTATCCATTTTCCCTGTAATCCTATCAATTTGTTTTACACATTTGAGGCTGCTTTATTAGAAGTGTACAATTTTGGACTCATTATACCATCCTGGTGAATTAAATAATCATAACAATGGCCTCTATTGGGGCACCTGGGTGGCTTAGTTGGTTAAGCGTCTGCCTTCAGCTCAGGTCATGATCCCGGGGTCCTGGGATCGAGTCCCATATCCAGCTCCTTGCTCAGCGGGGAGGCTGCTTCTCCCTCTCCCTCTGCCTGCTACTCTGTCTACTTGTGCTCTCTCTCTCTCTCTCTGTCAAATGAATAAATAAAACCTTTAAAAAATAAATTAAAAAATAAAATCTTAAAAAAAAAAACAATGGCCTCTATCTTTAATAATGCCTTTGCTTAACAATGTGTTATGCTGATGCTGATATTAATATAGTTATACTAGGTTTCTTTGGTTAATATTTTTCCTGGAAAACTTTTCCCCTTCCTTTTACTTTCAATCTTGCCATATCCTTATACTTTAGGCACGTCTCTCAAAAATAGGACACATCTAGGGGCACCTGGGTGGCTCAGTGGGTTAAGTGTCTGCCTTCAGCTCAGGTCAAGATACCAGGGTCCTGGGATCGAACCCCATGTCAGGCTCCCTGCTCAGTGGGGAGTCTGCTTCTCCCTCTGCCTTTCCCACAACCCGCCCCCCTACTCATGCTCTCTTCTCTCTCTCTCTAGTAAAGAAATAAAATCTTTAAAAAAAATAGCACATTATCTAGATTTTTAAAATCTAATTTGATAAAACATCTAAGTTTAGTCATTTATATTTAGTATGACTTATTTGGACTTTTTCCTATCTTACCTTGTTAATCCTATTTGTCCTGGATTTTCTGGGTTTTCTCTTATCTTGCGTTTTTGGGGATTTGATTATGTATTTTTTTCTTTATTCTATTTCTCTCTAATTGTTTGGATTTATCTATTTTTCTTTTCTTTATTGATTTCCCTTGAGATGTTATCATGACTATTTCACTTAACAAAGTCTAAAGTTAATTTCTTAACTTTGGCCAGAATAATAAAAGGACCTTGGAATACTTTTACTCTCATTGCACTTTCTCCCATCATATGTATTATTATGTTGAACAGTATTTTACTGCTATTTTTTTATTAATACTATACACTAGATATTATTATACACAAATCTATTTATTTGGGTTTACATACATACCTCCCCTGAATATTATTTTAATCATTTTTCTCAGACCATCTACTGGATCATTATTTTTTAAATTATATCTTTTAGAAGTTTCTTTTATATAGTTATCTAGGTAGTCAACTCAGCTTCTGTTTGTATATAATTTTTTTCACCTTTGTTTTGAAAATATAGTTTTGCTGAAAAGAAATTCAAGGATGATGGTTATTTTCTCTCAACATTTTGAAGGTATATTATTCCACACTTTCTTTTGACTTCCTTGGTTCTGTGGAGGAGAATGGTGTCATCTTCATTTATGATTCTAAACTCTTTCCTCGTTCGTGGTTTTCTGCAGTTTCATTGCCTATATTTAAGCATGGATTTCTTTCTCTTTTTTCTTTTATTTATTTATTCTTTATTTTTTTTTAAAGATTTTATTTATTTATTTAATTGACAGAGAGAGACAACGAGAGAGGGAACACAAGCAGGGGGAGTGAGAGAGAGAGAAGCAGGCTTCCCGCGGAGCAGGGAGCCCGATGCGGGGCTCGATCCCACGACCCTGGGATCATGACCTGAGCCGAAGGCAGTCGCTTAACCAACTGAGCCACCCAGGCGCACCTCTCTTTTTTCTTTTAGAGATAAATGTGTTTCTTCAATTTGTCCCTCTTTTTGAGAGAGCAAGAGAGAGAGAGCGTGCTACAGGGATGGGGTGGGGGGGAGGGGCAAGCTGCAGAGGGAGAGAGAGAATCCTAAGCAGTCTCCACACCTTGCCGGAGCCGGATGCCGAACTGGATCTCACGACCCTGAGATCATGACCTGAGTCAAAATCAAGATCAGATACTTAACAGACTGAGCCACCCAGGCACCCCATGATTTGTCCTTTTTGAGATACAATGTGGATTTTTTTCCTTCTTGACCTATAATGTGCTTCCCACTCTCCTTAGGTGATCAGAGTCCCCTTACTGAGGTAGGCATGAGGCTCAGTTCTGGTCAGTTTTCACAAGAGCAGTTTTCAAGGGGTAAGGGCTGTTGGGGAAAGTTTCACAGCTGAGAAAAAGAAACAAACAGGGTATCTGCTTCTGGCATTATGGCTGACCTCCTGCTCTGAGGGGCTCTTCCACTGAAGGTCTACTAACACACTGCATAGGACACACTTTCTGATATACTGCTGGTCTCCCAAGAGTCAACAAAGATCTTCAAGGACAGTCCTCCTTTCTTCTCCTCTCCCATCACTCCCCCACAAAAGAAAATAGATTTGAGCTGGGGTCTGAGAAAGCATAGTGGAGCTGGGGTTAGAACAGTGAGCAGCCAGTTAGGAAGGAGGAAGAGAATAAATTCTGGTTGGGAACCCAGCAGAGTTGGCCACATAAATGGCCAAGTACTGGGAGGAGTATGTGGAGAAATGAAACTATAAATTTCTTAAGGTGGTAGATTTATGGGGTGAGGGTTTTTTTTTTAACTTTTTAAAAAAAATTCAATTAATTAACATATAATGTATTATTGGTTTCAGAAGTACAGTTCTATGATTCATCAGTCTTATATAATACCCGTGCTCATTATATCACGTGCCCTCCTTAATGTCCATTACCCAGTTACCCCATCCCCCCACCTCCCTCCCCTCCAGCAACCTTCAGTTTGTTTTCTATGATTAAGAGTCTCTTACGGTTTGGGGTTGAGGGTTTTTGGTTATTTTTCCAATTTGACTTGTTCAGATGTTCTCTTTTTATTGCTTCATATCCTTAGGCCATTGAAGCTAAATGTCCAGGTAAGACCAAGACACTAGACATCTATATATTGATTTGTTCACTCTAAGGATTCTGAAAAAAAAAAAAAATGCTTGGTTAGGTTAAGACTCAGCAGTGTTCTCAAGAAAACATTTCTTCCTGGTATATTTATAGACTTAAATTTTTTCTGCTTATCATATTCTTCATATACTAATCTCCTGGTAAAAGGAAATAGATAACAAATGGGTCTGAAGGACACTTCAGAAGCTGATTTTAACTGATCAATCTTGTTTATTGTATCCTAGTGACATTAAAAAGGCCTAATGGCAAAGGAACTAGAGATGAAAGGAGACTTAACCCAAACTTTTATATGATTTGGTCTATGTATCTTTTATTTTCTGCTGCTCAAGGTCCTTAGTATGCTGGACTAAGAGAAATCTTAGAGTTCATGAAATCCTCATTTCTCTGAGTACAAACTGACCGGTAATTTAATGTGAAGAGCTTGATACAAAAGACCATTTCCCTGTTTCTAAGATGCACGTGTTTTTCATGTTTAAACATTTTTTAAAGGAAAATGCCTTACAATTGATAAATACATGTGGTGCACTGGGTCCCCCTCCTACCCCCTTGAAAAGCAGCTTTAAACTGATGATTTATCTTAAAAAGTTAGGAAACATGGTTTATGCCTTGTGTCTGTCATCTGCCAACCCCACTCCCAACCCAGGCAAGCCTAGTATAGTGTCCGGCACATAGTACACACTCAAAAAACATTTGTTGAGTGAATATATGAATACATGTAAGGTATAAGTCAAGGAGAACATGTATTCTCCTCCTTCACATTTATCTTTCTTCCTTCCGATATACTTGTGACAACCCAGTAAATGAACTGCTTTTAGGAAAACAGGAGGGAAATTGACTTCGCCACGGGAACTAAGTGGGGTAGTTTCTTTGCATTACGTGTCATCTTTTTTGGTGTTATTTTTAACTTAAAAATCTCTGGATGTCAGAACTTACTTCTGGGGACATATTATTGACAAAGGAATTGTCAAGTAAGTTTAAAAATGTTGAGATGTACTCTGTCAATTATTAATGTCATGCTAATTATAAATTCAAACTAGACTCTTAGACCTCAAAGTGAGCAATGCTTATCAGAGGGTTGGGTGACCTGCTCTGGCCCTGGACATTGCAGAAATCATTTCAGCTCTTCTCAGTGGCTGAGCTTCATCCTTATTTCTAGTGGTAATGACTAAGGTCCTAGGGCTGGGACATAGATGGAAGCAGGCAGAAGAGTTGAACATGCACAAGTTTTGAAATCAAATGAAGTTGGGTTGAAACCCAGACTCAGACACTTAGTAGCTACGTGAACTTTAGCAGGTTAAACAGCTTCTCTTGAGGCCTCAGTTTACTTATCTGTAAAGTCAACATAGACATATGGATATTGGAGAATTGGTATGAGGAGTCAATGAGGATAACAAATACAATGTCCTTTGCGTAACAAAAAAGGCTAGTTTTCCTTCCTTCCTCATCTCCCTCCTTGGGTAACTTCTATAGGAATACCCACACCTCAGAATATTTGGGAAGTATTGCTTCAGTGCTTGATATCCTGCCTTCATAAATACATTGTATACTCTACCCCTTCAACTAGCAAAACTCTTATGTCCTTAGAGAAGAGTTTTTCTATGATTGAGATTTGTGAATGACTCCTGTGATTTTTGCTGTATCTTATAGACCAATGATACCATTTGCTTAGTATATGTTAGACTTGCCCAAAGGTTTAACATGGGTAAAATCACAAACACGATATTCTAATTATATACACATACAAGAACATACAATTTCTCTGATGGGTATTAAAACAAATAACTACTATATTTTTGTGATTCACATGCAGTATGCTAATATAGGAGTCCCAAACTACTCTAGGTATTTTATTTTATTTTTTTTAAAGGATTTTTTATTTATTCATTTGAGAGAGAGAGAGAGCACGAGTAGGGGGTAGGGTCAGAGGGGAAGGGAGAAGCAGACTCCCCACTGAGCAGGGAGCCCGACATGGGGCTTGATCCCAGGACCCTGGGATCATGACCTGAGCTGAAGGCAGATGTTTAACCGACTGAGCCACCCAGGCGCCTCTACTCTAGGCATTTTAAATAGAAAGGGAAAATAAATAAATAAATAAATAAATAAATAAATAAATAAATAGAAAGGGATTTAATACAGGGAATTCGGTGCTTACAAAACCACTGCAAGTGCTGGAGGACTAAACTTGGGGCTGAGCCTTCAGGATTGACTCCCATAACACTGCAGAACTGACCTGCCAAGGATAATTGAGTTTGTTTTATTAGTCATCAGAATTATCAGAAGGTAGTTTTTAAAGGGTCCATCCCAAATCTTCATTATTGCTAGAAAAATAACACTTATGATAAAAAAAAATCCTGCTGCTGGTGAATCAGAAATGGCATCTTTATGAAGGACGATTTATTCATTCATTGATTTTGTTTCTCCCCCTCTAACAGTTCTACTCCATGTTTATCCTATGTGTTTAATTGATTTTTTTTAAATGCTTTTTTGTATGGTAATGTATGGTTACATACTTTTGTAACCATAGACTCTGGAAAATAAAAAAAGGAAAAAATGAATATAAAGATCAATTGTACTACGATAATTGGCATGTAGAGCTTCACACATATCCCTACTGAGTTTTTGACACCTTTATTGAGATACATTCACCCATTTAAAGTTTTTTGGTATATTCAGCGACGCCTGGGTGGCTCAGTCGTTGAGCGTCTGCCTTCGGCTCAGGTCATGATCCCAGGGTCCTGGGATCGAGCCCCGCGTAGGTCTCCCTGCTTGGCAGAGAGCCTGCTTCTCCCTCTCCCACTCCCCCTGCTTGTGTTCCCTTTCTCACTGTCTCTCTGTCAAATAAATTTAAAAAATCTTAAAAAAAAAAATTAAAGTTTTTTGGTATATTCATAGGAGTGTACAATCATCACCAAAATCTCTATTAAATTTCATTTTTATTTTTAATTCATTTTTCTAAATCTCATAATTCTGCCTTTCAGATTACTTATTCTTGCTTGCATGCATGCACTCCATTTCTGCTCCAATAAAACCGCACAAACAAAGGTTAAAACACTTGCCAGGTGGCTGCAGGTTGAAATGACTCCATTCAGCAGCACTTTTTTTTTAAGGTAGAATAACTAAGTAAGTTATAAAACCACCCCAACTATGATATCAATTGATGCCAACCCAGGCAGCATGAAAAATACAATGGGGAATGTTTTGCCTGTTCTTCTAGCCGGTGACTCCAAAGGAAAAGGAGAGAAGTGCTGGCTGGCATAACTTGTTCTAAATGCAGCCATTCTATTTTCCTAAGGCTCCTAGAATTTTGCTAAAGACTGACATCAAATCTCCGGGCCTGCAGTTTCAGCAATACACCCCTCCCCCGCTTTCTAAAGATCAGTAAGGTTTGTTTTTGTCCAGTCTCTGGCATCTCCTTGTGAGCAGGGAGTTTATTCATTGCTCTGATGCTTCCTGGCACACAGTAGGCCCTTGATATATATATTTATTGTGTGAGTGAATAAATGCCTTTCACAGAGATTTCTCTAGTGTTTTCATGACCATTTTTACTATTTATTTTGGTAATAACTGTCACATGCTAACTTCTCCCTGCCCATCAGCCCTTATCTTAAATGTCACTTCCTACGGGAAGCCTTCCTGATTCTTCACACGAGATAAGATGCTCCTAAGCTCTACTTGCCTTCACATCACTCTTATTACTGATTAAAATCTCCACGAGGGAAGTTTCGTGTTTATTTACTACCATGTTTACCTTTATATTCCAATTCTAAGCTCAGTGCCCATCACATAGTAGATACTTAATCAGTATTTGTTGAATAAATAAAGTTAACTGGGATGTAATTCGTCTCTGTCTAAAGGCAAGAATTCATTCAGCACAGCCAGGTGAACTATTCACCTGTCTTGGCTTTCAAGTCGTCTTCTTCTTCTTCTTTTTCTTTTCAAAAAACAACTTGTTGGGGCATAGTTTAGAGATGATAAAATTCATCCATTAGATTCTTCTTCCTAATGTTTCTCTCTCATTTTTTCTGGGTGAAGGTCATTTTTCTAATGGTAAAAATGGGAGAAGATAGAAGTGGAATGGAATGTTAACTTGGAGAGAGAATGGGATCTTAGTGCCCAACTTACTAGGCTTTACTTCTGTTTCATTTTTCTTTGTGATCATAAGCAAATTAACTTCTCTAAACCAGGAATTCTAATCTGTGAAGTTGAACTAGTAAGAGTTTTTTCATTGGATCCTCTACGGATTACGGAGATGACATGCAAAAGATCTGTCCACTGAACCACTGTAGAGGTAATAATTCCAAAAAAATGTAGATTCCCTCTCTTCTCTCTGCCATCTATGAACCTGGGACCCCCTAAACAGTAGGTCTATTCTTTCACCATTATCATTATTTTGTTATGAGCATATTAAAACAACCTTCTTGATTCCTTAGCGTTTCT
This sequence comes from Halichoerus grypus, assembly GCF_964656455.1. NCBI lineage: Eukaryota > Metazoa > Chordata > Mammalia > Carnivora > Phocidae > Halichoerus > Halichoerus grypus. The sequence continues at coordinate 33,897,924 of NC_135714.1, forward strand.
GCAAGCCTCATTCATTCTCAGGTTTAGCTCTCCTGACACTATTCTTACAGATTTTTGTCCCTCTTTTTATTCATTCTTCCGCATATGCTTTTTCTCTCCATCTTTTGCATATGCTAGTAGGAAATACAAGCCCCACCTGAGCTCATTAGAGAACGGTCGTTCCTTTGGTTGCCATTCTCTTTCTCCTTCACTGTGAATATTCCACTGTGAACTCAGAATTTTATTTTTCAAAGCCTCCCGTTCTTTTAAAAATGTGTTTTCTTTTACACCCTCTCGTCTCGAAATCGTACCTTTCTTTTCCTTGGATCTGTGTCCTAAAGTCTCCGACCGCCTGCCTCCTCTCTGTCTTAAATTATGGTCACATCCGCAAGGTTCCTATAGCTTCCCCATGACCAACCAATTCTTCCCCGGGAGTCACATTACATCAGCATTACTAATGCAATACCGTTTATCCTAGGCAGTCAATTAAAAACGAACCTCGGTACTGATCTGATTTAGCATGGAGGATGAATTGTCTTAAGGTCAAATGCAAACTGCTGCAAGATTTGGGAGACAGATAATTATATGCATACTAAATATATACCTGTTGAATTTGGGCTTTTTCTCAAAGCTTCAGAAACCCTGAGCTCTCCGATAATTGGGATGGTAAGAATGGTAGGTTTCCGGAAAGTTCTCAAAAAATTAGACTCCATCTAAACGACTGCTCCATACGCTCAAGGAACACCCACCAACAAAACCCACCCCCACAACCACCAGATTATCTCACCAGCAAGTGAGACTGCAAGGTTTGGGGGCCCGGCCGTACCATTACGCGCGGCGCATGGGGGGGTTCGTGCCCATTTGGCTGCGACTGACCGTTTCCCCGTCGCTTGGTTTTACCCCTGCTCCCCCTGCGCAGGCACCTAAAGTGCGTCAGGCCGGCGCTTTATAGCGGCAGCCTGGGCGGCTCCTTTTGCTGTTTTTCCTCTTCTCTTGATAGTGGGTCCTCCTGCGCTCCGCGAAGATGCAGCTCAAACCGATGGAGATTAACCCCGAGGTAAGCGTCGGGTGCACCGTTGCCCGGGGAGCGCAGAGCTGAGGGTCAGCGCTCGCCAGGTAGCTGCCTCGATGACCGGCTTTATTTTTGTATTTTTTTTTGCATTTGCCTTTCAGATGCTGAACAAAGTGAGTGGCGTCTCGCACTGCCTCTGTCCCCTTCCCCCGGGAGCGCCGAGGCGGAGGCGCGCATCAGCTCCGGCTGTCTCGCAGGGACCCAGCGGCGTCCCGGGCGCCCTCCTTGTGCCGCGGCCTCGGGGTCGGGGGGTGACTCTGCGGAACCGTCGGAGGTGGGAGGGGGGAGGGTGCGGGCCCAGCTCCCGAGGGCGTGGCGCGGGCTTCGCGGGAGCCACGTGGGGGCCGCGCTTTGTGCTGTGTCATTGCGCCGGCGGGGGATGGGGGCGGGGCAGGCCGCGACTCCTCCCAGGCTGGGGTGGGGGCACCGAGGGCGCCGGGCCGGGCCCGCCCTCCGGCAGGCGCCCGCCACTGGCGGGGTCTCGGCGCGCCTGGCCGCCGTCTTTCCTCTCCGCAGGTGCTGGCCCGGCTGGGGGTGGCCGGCCAGTGGCGCTTCGCGGACGTGCTGGGGCTGGAGGAGGAGGCTCTGGGCTCGGTGCCCGCGCCTGCCTGCGCGCTGCTGCTGCTGTTTCCCCTCACGGCCCAGGTAGGGCGTGGGGCCCGGGGTGCGTGGGCCCGGGGTGGTGCGCGCCGCTTCCAGAGCCGAGTGAGGCGCGGAGGACCGTGTGGACTCCCGGCTTCCCTCCCTTCCGCTCCCCTCCCGGACCGGGCGCCCATACCTGCAAAACTGCCGCCTTCCTGCGGGGGATGGGGTGAGAAGCCCGCCCTTTCATGGCACCTACTCATGGGTGGTTAGAGAATTTACTGGCTCCTCGCTCGTCCATCCAGCATTGCCGTGAATTTCAAGGAGAAGCAGCAGCATCTCTGTTCCATCATCTCCATTATCCAGAGAAGGAATTCATCCTATTCATGAGTTGGCCTCAACCTACGCTTTTCAGAGGCTTCCACTCCAAGGGATGGGGATGGCTGGTTGTTTCCCTTTAAGGGCTGTGACCTGCCAGTTTATTGTTTGGTTCTCAGACTCCCACCTTGCAGTAAAATGGGGAAGGGGGGGGACGGGCTTGCCTAAGCCACAGCAAAACAGTAGGTTCTCTAATGCTCCATCTCCACTCCTGCGTCTTTGGTGGATTTGGGTCTCTTCCCACCCTCCACTCCCTACAACATGCACACTTGGTTTTTAGGCTCTCCGATGTGCTTTTTTAAAAAAAGCTTAATCATTTGTGTGTGGGGACCTCCTTACACCTCGCTTGTCTTTCCTCTCTGACCTTGTAGCTAAGTGAAATAGGTGGGCATTAAAGCAGTTTTAGAAACACCTTTTCATTTCCCTTTAGATGGTCTTCCTCCTACAAGTGTGCATGGATGTATGTACCTCAAAGACTGAGCATCAGATATAAAAAGGTAGCTGGGGTAATTGTTGTCTTGCGATGTATGAAATCCCACTAACTGGCATGGCATTGTCTTATCTCCTATTGCTGTCACTTGACCCCCGATTTGGGAGTGGTGAAATCTGCATTAACAAAACCTGGGGCAGTAGCCTTTGGGGCATCATTCCAAACAGTGGAAGCTTTAACTGAAGCACCATGCTAGGGCTGGGTGTTCTAGAAGCATCCTCAGCATAAATTATTAAGCTCTATGGGAAGTTGCAGGCATTCCTCCTAGGAAATGGGCTTGATATTGTGAGTTAAAAACCCTTATTAAAGCTATTAGGATAATCCCACTGACATGTTTTTTTATTGCCAAGGCCTTTGGTTAGGTAAACCGGAGCTGCCGAATAATTGCAAGTCAAATTAGCTTCCCTGTTGACAGAATCAAACACAATCTCCTCTCTCCTTTGAGCCTCTGCCGGAGCGCTCTTATTAGAGGATCCATGATGACTCGGAGGTTTTGAGCAGCACTCCCAGGCAAGGCCTCTGGGAGGCAGTGGTGCATCGTGTTTGTCTTTCAAAAGCCCACTGCTTGCTTTTCAGTGGATCAAGCTGCGCTTGTTAAAGAACGTTCTGATTTGAGTGATCTGGATGCTTAGTCCTTTAGCTCTAGCTGGGGCAGTCAGATTTGTTGAGCACCTAGTCTGTGACGCAAAACACCAATTAGGCTAAACACTGAAGCAAATTCAAAGAAAAGTTGAGGGTTATATGTTGACTTCCAAATAAGCTGATGTTAATTTAGAAAGCATCTGATTTTGTCTAAGTGTTATGAAGTCTTAACTGGACCAGTTTTGTTTTTTTTTTTTTTTTTTTAAGATTTTATTATTTGAGAGTGAGGGAGAACATAGAGCGAGCGGGAGTGCGGGCACAAGCAGCAGGGAGGGGCAGAGGGAGACTCCCTGCTGAGCAAGGAGCCTGATTCTTGGGGCTCCATGCCAGGACCCTGAGATCCCAGCAGAAGGCAGACGCTTAACCGACTGAGCCACCCAGCTGCCCACTAACCAGTTCTGAAACATTTTAAGTGATAATGAAATATTTGCAGAAGTATCTCCATGCAAGAGCTCAAACAACAAAAGAATGGTGCTATCCCATTAAAAAAACCAACCCAGAAAAGTGAAAATCCTTAACAGCCCATGAATAGTAACTCATTTCAAAGATGTGGTAGATCTTTGATGTTAGAACTTCCAATTAGTTGGTCTTGTGGGGTAGGAGATCTTACTCATCTGATGGCGTCACAGACCAGGCTTAAACTAAGTCAGTTATGTGTATAGTAATGCAAGGCTACTGGAATTACAAATATACTTCTAGGGGCACCTGGCTGGCTCATTGGGTGAAGTGTGCAACTCTTGATCTCAGGGTTGTAAGTTAGAGCCCCACATTGGGTGTAGATTACTTAAAATATTTAAAAAAAAAAAAAAAAACAGCAACAAAAACAAAGGAAACGTACTTCCGATGTTCTGTCCAATTATACTAGTTATGACACATTAGTGTTTCTATGGCATCAGTACCGTGCTTTAACTGAGAAGTCCTACCTTTAAGGTCTAAAATTCATTAGTGAAAGGTCCAGACAAGCCCACTAAATTACTGTACAAAGAGCAGATGGATTCTTTGAGGAAAACTATCTCTAGTCTCATTCATTTACTGATCCCTCCCCCCATTGTTAATCTGTCCTCAAAATGTATTGTTGACAAGGACAGGCAAGTGTCACATCTTCTCTCGTAGGGTGAGAAGATTTTGTGGAATCACAGCCCAGAACCCTAGGTCAGTTGTCTTTCCTTCCAAAAAAAAAAAGTGAGGGAATAATTTCTTAAAATTGTTCCTTTCAGCAGCTAAGTCTTGTTTTGTATTTGTTATTGAAAAGAAGTGCACTTGGACACAGTAGAAGTAGAACTTTAAAGAATACTGGGATATAGACTGGCTGGTGTTTATTAGGATGTTAAATTGACCAAAGCTTGATTGGGGTCCTGTGTGAAATCTCGGTGGTGGTGGTGGTTTAAGGACAAAAAAAAATGAACGTGCCTGTCTTTCTGACTTCAGGACACCACACATTTTCAAGCTAAAAGGCTGCAGTGGTGTCTAGACAAATCCTTGGGCAACATCCAAGCCACGACTGCACTGCAGCATCAGGGTGGAGTCTCGGAACCTCTCAGCACCCTCCGGGCTGGCGTGGGTGTGGGAGGCAGACAGGCGATCCTCTGGGTGCTGGCCAGCACCTAGGACCGAGGCTCCTGGTCACACGTCCCACTTGTGTTTCCATTTAGGTGGTAGAACTCGCTGTGCTGCCGTCTGTTAGGGCTTTGCATTTTCATGAGGTCTAAAAAAATGTTTTCTATTCACAGCATGAGAACTTCAGGAAAAAGCAGATTGAGGAGCTGAAGGGACAAGAGGTCAGCCCCAAGGTGTACTTCATGAAGCAGACCATCGGCAACTCGTGTGGCACCGTCGGGCTGATCCATGCCGTGGCCAATAACCAGGACAAACTGCAGTTCGGTAAGTGGGTTTGGAGGGCAGTCCTCCGGCTGACCTCTGGTTAACCAGAGCTTGTCATCCCCACACCCCCAGGGGTCTGTTCAGCGAAGTGGTCGCCTGACTTTTTTGAAACCTACTGATCTGGATGTAATCAGTAGGCAAATTCATGATGGATTTTCTTTCGAGGAAAGGAAACTCCTTTTCCAAGAAACACGGTCTAGCTTCTTCCACCTGGAAGGAAGAGGGAGAGAGAGGTAGTTCTGTACTACTTCCCTGCATATGCGTGGTTCTCATGTGCCCTTGTTCAAGGCTCGACACTCCAGAAGAATTAGAGATGATGTTAAACCATAAAAGATCACCACTTAGGACCTGTCTCTAATGGTTCTGGGTCTCTTAAGCAACAGGAGAAGCACAGTAGCCTAGAGCAGCCAGACGAGGATACCGTGGAGGTTCCTGCGGGGAAACATAGCACCTTGAGACCTTGAAAGGATCCAGCTGCGAACAAGGGTCTGGGGTCTGAGCTCACTTCCAGAAAGGAGTCTCAGCCCTCAGGCTTGTCAGAAGCACAATGAACGGCACGAAAATATGTTAAAATACATGGCATAATGCGTGCTAAGAGGCCAAGGGTCAACAAACTTTCTTGAAAGGTGAGAGTAAATCTTTTAGGGTTTTGAGGGCCGGTGGGTCTCTGTCTTTGCAGTTGAAAAGCAGCCCCAGGCAAGATGTAAACCAGTGGATGTGGCTGTGTTCCAATAATACAAAAATAGGCACAGTAGTTTGCCAACTCCTGATTTAGACAATGGATGGGGGTGGCTAAGAATGGAATAATTTCAGCTAATATAGTCCACGGTGTTGCTTGGAGCAGGTCAGATATGGGTTTTTGTTTTGTTTTGTTTTGTTTTTTTAAGCAAGGTAAGTGTGGCCAAGACTGCTGCTGGTATACTTCCGAAATTAAAAAAAAAAAAAAGGCGGGGGGTGGTGCGCCTGGGTGGCTCAGTCGTTAAGCGTCTGCCTTCAGCTCAGGTCATGATCCCAGGGTCCTGGGATCGAGCCCCGCATCGGGCTCCCTGCTCGGCGGGAAGCCTGCTTCTCCCTCTCCCACTGCCCCTGCTTGTGTTCCCTCTCTCGCTGTCTCTCTCTCTCTCTCTCTGTCAAATAAATAAAAATCTTTAAAAAAAAAGGGGGGGGGTGCTTGTCTGGCCATAAAGATCCAAATCTTCTAGAACTCAATTTATCAAATATTGACTTGGCACGTTAAGGAGGTGTAGATTGATCCTCTATTTCTTCTGCAGTAAGTCTCACTTCAGAGTCCTGTGTTTGGGAGGTCAGCAGAAGCTACGAGAACTCTTGTAGCCGTGGTCATGATCATGCCACAGGAAAGTAATCGGAGACCTAGCCCTCCCCGTAAAATGAAGAGGATTCCTTCCAAATTTTAAGTGGTCTTTACTTAACTAATTTGTTTGAGTTTAAAGCTGGAAGTTGGAATGCGGTCTTTGAAATACAAATCGATCTTGCTCTAGACATGTCTTCAGCGTCTCCTAGATTTAGCCACATTGAGCAGTGACAAAATGCTTATACCAAACTGTCAGCTGGTCATTTGTCTCTGGGCCAGACTACTAGGCACTTTACATTTCTTCTTAAGATCCTTAAGTTAATGTCTTTCTGGATATCCGTACTACTAAGATTGCGTTTTCTACCCTGAAGTAAAAAATCTTGGTTTGAGAACCTATTATTAGACTAGAATGTTGTTGTACCACGTAGGGTTGTGTGTAGCCAGTTGCTATAGATAATAGCGATTAGAAGGGCGCCAGGCTGGCTCAGTCTGTAGAGCGTGCGACTCCTGATCTCTGGCTCGTGAGTTCGACTCCCCGGTTGGGCATGGAGATTACTTAAATAAATCTTGACATAAACCAAAAAAAAATCCAACTAGCAATAGATAAGACAGTCCCTGCCTTTATAGCAAGACAGATCTCACAAATACATGTTCCAAATGCATAAGCACCGTAAGGAAGGTGATGGGGATTTGAGAGGTTGAGTGTGAGGTGGGAGGGGAAAAGCGTCCGGATGGCTGGGAAGAGCTGCAGGAGAGGGCTTGGCGCCCTCTGGAGGAGCGGAGAGTTCATCGGCTTGAATGCAGAGAGAAGGGACTGGTTGGAAAGAGGCTGAGGGAGAAGGGACAGCTCATCTACCCCCTCCAGGGCCATAGTAAAGACCAGTCACCGAATGTGGCTGGCTGTGTAACAGCCTAAGTGTGCTGTAAATGTGCACCCATTTGCACTATTCTGTCTTTACTAATGTGCCTTTTTTTTTTTTTTTTTAAGAGGATGGGTCAGTCCTGAAACAGTTTCTTTCTGAAACGGAGAAGCTGTCCCCTGAAGACCGAGCAAAATGCTTTGAAAAGAACGAGGTAGGAAAAGAACTTCCAGAGCGTCAGTTTTAAATGACTACAGAGGGTTTTGTGCTCATTATTCTCTCTTGTCTGCAGGCCATTCAGGCAGCCCATGATGCCGTGGCACAGGAAGGCCAATGTCGGGTAAATGCAATTACAGATCAGAGCCAGGCTGCCCAGGCGGCTCTGTGTCTCCCCTGGAATACATACAGGAACCTCTTACCTGAACACAGCAGACCTTTCCACCCAAGGCCAATTAAGACCAATTAAGCCCAGAAAACTCTTCCAGAATCATGCTTTGATTGGACCTATTCGTTGAAATGGCTCTTCAGAAATCTAATTGGCAGTAAACGTAGTCTTGAGTAAATTCAAACAGTATTTTGTTTAGATCCAAATGATTCTGAGAGGAATATCCCCCTCCTGGCAACTGAGCATTTCACATACTCCTCCCACAGACTGTTGGAGAGAGTAAGATTACCAGCAAGGACTGACGGTTTCTAGAAGGCTTAAATATATTATTAATCTGAACACAGTCCTTCAATCAACAGTTAATTAGATTTAAGTCTGTATCCGTGCCTTTATAACTACTGTTGGCCCTACCACTTTCTAGTCTTGACCTTGGGTGAAATACTTAATCCTTCCTAAGCCTGAATTTCCTCCTCAGGAAAAAGTCATAGCTTTCTGATAGTTACTATATTTATTTTAATAGATTATGGTTTTATGATAGTCTTATAATATTGTCTAGTATATAGGAAATACATAAGTGTTAGCTATACTAATTTAAAATAATAAGTTCCAGCGCATTGTACTTAAAGAGTGACAGAATTTATTTTTAATAAATTAAGTTCTGCTCTTAAAATCATATTGCAAAATATGTGTATTGAATTAACATGTTATACATTTTGAACTTATACAATATTATGTCATGTATCAGTAAAGCTGAAGGAAAACATTTTTAATGCAGTGTATAGTACAATCAAAAAACTCATCTTCAAAAATATTTCTTGACTCTCCTCAGGTAGATGACAAAGTGAATTTTCATTTTATTCTGTTTAACAACGTGGATGGCCATCTCTACGAACTTGGTAGGTTTCACTCCATTTTTGGAACCCCACATAGTTTCAGGCATTCTTCCAGATGAAATTCCTCTTACGGTATTGGTGCGTGACTTTGTGGCAGTTAGTGTATCTTTATGAAGTGTGTCTTTGTTCACAAAGCCAGAACAACGAGGTATTCTCACTGGGGCACTTACCCCTTTATCACACAGAGCACTTCCACCACCCATCAGGCAGTGACCTGCAGAAAGAATGGTTTTAGTCCCAAACCGGCAAAGAGATCCGTGCCAGTTCAAGGCATCCGTGTTCAGGTTTTCTCTTCCCACCTTCCCCTACAGCATTACCACTGTGGGATCTCCCGCAGCATCCTGACAAGGAATACTTTTGGAAAAAGATAAATGCCTCAATGTGATCTTGTTTGCATAGAAAGAATTTGGACATGTTGGGGGGTAATTTCTCTTAGCTGGTATATGCCAACAAGAAAGATTAGCCATCTGGTAAGAGTCATCCCCTTTGTATTAATGAAGATTTGCAGCCATGTTGCCTCAAGAACCACCTATAAGCAGACAAGAGCGAAGGAGACTTGGGGCCAGTAAGCAGTCATTAAGGGGCAGTGAGATCCGAAAGATCCCTTCTTGGCTCCACCTCCTCAGTACCTCAGAGGCTGCGTCTGCCTTTTGCTCTGGGACCCTTCCCAGGAGATGTGGCCCAAGCCTTTCTGTTAGGGTGACCACATTGGGCTTGTGTGGTCCTGTTGCTTGAGGATGAGAATTGCCCCGGGTGGGTATCCAGGAGCATTCGAACTTCCTTTCCAGCCGATTGCTTCTGACCAGCCTTCCTCTGTGGGAGTGGCAGTGGTATTTGGGAGATGGAAAACTTCTCTTTAGGCTAGGTAAGCATGGCAGCCAGAAAATCTGCAGAGAAAGTTGAGCTGCCTGGCTTCTCTGTTCCAGATGGACGAATGCCTTTCCCGGTAAACCATGGCACCAGTTCAGAGGACTCCTTGCTGCAGGTAATCTTTGGAACCCATCTTCCACTGAGGCCCACCTTTCTTTGGCCATATTGTCTCAGGTGGTAGTACTTCTTCAGGGCAGCCAGCACCCCGTCGTCTGGGTTAATAGCAGTCTTTAGGGCTTAAAGATTATTTTAGTAATTCTTTTTTTTTTTTTTTTAAGATTTTTAAATTTTTATTTATTTGACAGCGAGAGAGGGAACACAAGCAGGGGGAGAGGGAGAGGGAGAAGCAGGCTTCTTGCGGAGCAGGGAGCCCGATGCGGGCTCGATCCCAGGACCCTGGGATCATGACCTGAGCCGAAGGCAGACGCTTAACGACTGAGCCACCCAGGCGCCCCTATTTTAGTAATTCTGTCTACCGTATTTTCTAGCAAATGGTCTTAAACAGGATCCTCCAGAGCAGCCCTGACTGATCTGTATCGTGTGCTGACTTTAGTCCAGGGTTAGAATTAGCCTGCAAGTCATTGCTTTACTTCCTTGTGGGATTAAGGTGACCATTGTCCTCTTGTCAGATTACATCACAGCTAACCACTCAAGGGACCCAACCTGAGCCTTTCTTAATCCCTGTCACACTGCTGGATTAGGGTCTGTCTTACAGCTGGTGTACTAGGGACTCCAGTTAGGCCGTCGACTTCAGTTTTTTCTTCTCCTCGGGCCACTGTTAGAGGATGAGAGGAGCAGATTCAGAACCTGCCTCGATAAGCACTTTAAGATCTAGGATGACTGTCCTACTGTAAAGGATTCCAGAGACCTCTTAGTTCTGGACAAGGGCTGATAGACTACCTGGGGCCCCTTCCCCCTAAAAACAAGTCTCTAGAATTGAATCAATTTACTGTTATAAAGGGAAGTTGCTTAATTGTGATAAGAAAAAATGCTGTTAAGGTGTAAGTACTTCATTTGTAGTAATAACTAATCTTTTTTGAGTGCTCAGTGTGCAGATGAAGGGCTGGAAAACTTTCTGTAAAGAGCCAGGTAGAAAGTATTTCAGGCTTTGTGTGGCATTTGGCTCTGTTGCAAGGACAGGCATACCTCAGGGATGTTGTGGGTTCAGTTCCAGACCATTGCAGTAAAGCGAATATTGCAATGAAGTGAATTAAATGAAATTTTTAGTTCCTGGTGCATATAAAAGTTCTGTTCATACTCCATTGTAGTTTGTTAAGTGTACAGTAGCATTCTGTCTAAAAGAACAGTGTGCGTATATTAATTAAAAATACTTCATTTCTAAAAAAAATGCCTACCATCATGTGAGCTTTCTGAGTTGTAAAGTTTTTGCTGGTGGAGGTCTTGCCTCCATGTCGATGGTTGCTGACTGATCGGGTGGTGGTTGCTGAAGGTTGGGGTGGCTGTGGCAATTTCTTAAAATAAGCCGTCAGTGAAGTTTGCTGCATCCATGGACTCTTCCTTTCAGGAATGTTTTCCCTGTAGCATATGATGCTTTTGATACAGAATTTTACCCACGTAGAACTTCTTAAAATTGGAGTCAATCCTCTCAAACCCTGCAGCTGCTTTATCAACTTAGTTTATGTCATATTCTAGCCCCGAAAGCCTTTGTTGTCATTTCAGCAGCCTTCACAGCATCTTCACCAGTAGATCCCATCTTAAGGAACCACTTTCTTTGCTCATCATGAGAAACAACACCTCATCCATTCAGGTTTTCTCATGAGATGGCAATTCAGTCCCACCTTCATGCTCTGCTTCTCATTCTAGTTCTCGTGCTCTTTCCACCACACCTGCAGGTACTTCTTTCACTCAGTCTTGAACCTCTCAGAGTCCCATGAGGGTTGGAATTCATGTCTTCCAAACTCCTGTTCAGGTTGATATTCGATCTCTTCCCATGAATCAGGAATGTTCTTAATGACCTCTAGAATGGTGAATCCTTCCCAGCAGATTTTCAGTTTACCCGGCTCCATCAGAGGAATCACTCACTATGGCCTTACGAAATGTGTTTCTTAAAAAGACTTGCAAGTTGAAATGACTTTTTGATTCATGGGGCTGCAGAGTAGACGTTATTTAGTAGGCGTGAAAACAGCACAAATCTTGTCCATCTCCATCAGAACTGTGTGGGTGCACTGTCAATGAGCAGTCATTTTGAAAGAAATCTTTTTTTCTGAGCAGGAGGTCTCAAGAGTGGGCTTAAAATATTCAGTAAACCATGTTGTAAACAGAGGTACTGTCATCCAGGCTTTGTTTTTCCGTTTATAGAGCACAAGCAGAGTAGATGTAGCCTACTTCTTAAGGGCCCTAGGATTTTCAGAATGGTAAGTGAGCATTGGCTTCAACTTAAAATCACCAGCTGCATTAGCCCATAATAAGAGAGCCTGTCCTTTGAAGTTTTGAACCCAACCATTGACTTCTCCTCTCTAGCTATGAAAGTCCTACATGGTATCATCTTCCAATAGAAGCCTAGGTCATCCACGTGGGAAGTCTGTTGTTCAGTGTAGCCACCTTCATTAATGATCTTAGCTAATCTTCTGGATAATGTGCTGCAGATTCTCCATCAGTTGCTGCTTCACCTTGCACTTTGATGTTATGGAGACAGCTTCTTTCCTTAAACTTGGACCAACCTCTGCTAGCTTCAGACTTTTCTGCAGCTTCCTCACCTCTCTCAGCCTTCACAGAATTGAAGAGTTAGGGCCTTTCTCTGGATTAGGCTTTGGCTTAGGGGAATGTTGTGGCTGGTTTGATCCTCTATCCAGATCACTCAAACTTTCTCCATGCCAGGAATAAGGCTGTTCTGCTTTCTTATCATTCATGTGGTCACAGGGGTAGCACTTTTAATTTCCTTCAAGAACTTTTCCTTTGCATTCACAACTTGCTGTTTGGCACAAGAGTCCTAGCTTTTAGCCTATCTCAACTTTCATCGTGCCTTCCTCACTAAGCTTAATCATTTCTAGCTTTGGATTTAAAGTGAGAGATGTGTGACTCTTCATTTGAACGCATTAGAGGCCATTGTAGGGTTATTAATTGGCCTAATTTCAATATCATCTCGGAACAGGGAGGCCTGAGGGGCGAGAGATATGGGGGAAAAGCTGGTCACCGGAGCAGTGAGAACACACACAACGTTTATTGATTGAGGTCGCTCTCTTGTATGGGTGTGGATTGTAGCACTCTAAAACAATTATAATAGTGACATCAAATATCACTAATCACAGATCACCATAATAAATACAGTGAAAAAAGTTTGAAATACTGCAAGAATCACCAGAATGTGACACAGAAACACAGATGCTATTGAAAAAAGGTGCTGGTAGACTCGCTTGGTGCAGGGTTGCTAAAAACTGCATTTGTAAAAATGCAGTCTCAGAAGTGCAGTAAGACGGAGTGCGATACAATGAGGTATGCTTGTAGTCCATTCTGAGACCACGTCTAAGTGAATATGTGGCCATATTCTATTAAAACTTTATTCATAAAGATAGGCAGCAGGCTACAGTTTGCTGACCCCTGTGCTAGATGCTATTCTAAGTGACTTCTAGCTTTTAGAGAATGCTTTTAATGAGGCTCTGAGGTGGGTATTATACCCACATTTTACAGGTGGGGAAACTGAGGTACAGGAGGTTAAGTGATGCTCAGGGTCAATGACTTAAATGGCAAAACCGTGGTTCAAATCTGGGCAATCCTAGCCACTGTTCAGTACTACCTTCCTGGGTAATAGACCTGGCTTTGGAATGTCCTAAACCTCATGACCTCAAGGTGCTGCTGGACCAAATTATGCCGCAAAGGAGGGAGGGTCACTTTCTCTAGCCTGCTATCCCACACACCTGAGATCAGTTAGAGCTAATTCTCGGATATAGGAGGGGCATATGGGAGTAGTAATGTGGAATGAGAAATAGATCTAGAAAAGCAGGATTGAGGGGGATTTGCAAAGGTAGAATTTAGTTAGGGGAGAGAGTAAGAGGCAGAACTTCTGGTGATGACCCATTTGGGGGAAAGACTGGTCCTTCTAATAAAGCTTTAAGGTACTTTCGTATTGAACACTGCTAATACCTCAAAAATGTACTCCACATAGGATACCAAAAACTGTTACTTGAGTAGAATTTATGAGGTGTGGGGAAGGTAAAACCCTCTTTAAAAAAAAAAACAATAAAAACTAACTAGAATCTCACTTAAATGGAATAAACCAGCATCTTAATTAGTGAAAATTCTTATCCTAAGTAAGGCTGGTTGTATATGGTTGAAGCTGTATTAGGTTGTCTGAACTATATAGTAAATTGTTGCTAAACTGGTAAGAAATGACATAAACTTAATCCATGAATTCTGAGGTCACTGCTCATGGTCTGTAGGAGATGAATGACTATTCCCTTTATAGACACACCTTTAATAGTCGTTATCCCTGTGGGTCCTACAGGAAAGGTCTGGAATAGCAGTATAATAATTCTGATGGAGAATGAAATATGTAGATGTCAATCTAGAATCCCCTCTAGACTGGTTCTAAAGCAGGAGCAAAACTGGATGTGGCTGATGCCTTTTAAGGGCCAGCTCATGGAGTCGATGGTTTTTAGACCTTGGGAGCTGATGCGTCATGACTGTTCTGTCCTCTTAAAGGTCTTATGTTTCATATGGTTTGTGGAGCTATCTTTCCACTAGATTTTTTACAGATGAAGCAGTGATTGATATTTACTATGCCAAGGCGTTTAAACCCTAGAATTTGGGATCAATTTTCTGTTACCAATCTTTGTAATCTGGGTCTTAGAACTAGTAACACATGTCCTTCCACCATCAATAAGTCATTAACACCTGGAACACCAGGCATTTAAGGCTGTTCGGTAAAATGTTTACTTGAAAGGAATTTGTGTTTACTTGGAATTTCTTGAGTTAGGGGAACTTTTCTCTTAGGCCCCCTTATGGGAGAGAGGATCTATTTTTTACCTTGTTGCTATTTGAGGAAAAGTGCATTCCTAGTGTATGTAGTTTTCTTGTCAAAACCAGGCACAAGGTGGAAGAAGCCCAGAGCACTTGGTGAAAGTCATAAAGAAGTCAAGGCTTCTAAAGTCAAGTGTGTGCATGAGTTCTTGTCTTGCCCAACACCTGATTTTTTTTTAATTTTTTATTTATTTATTTTTGGTCTGAAGCCAGCCCTGGTTTACAAGTTTAATGGGAGGTTTGAAGTTGATCAGGGTGACCTCTGCGCCTTACCGTTAACTTTCCTGTTGGAACTTCCTTTTGAGCCGCTGCTGTTTGGATATGAATGACCTTTCTCCTTTCAGGATGCCGCCAAGGTCTGCAGAGAATTCACCGAGCGTGAGCAAGGGGAGGTCCGCTTTTCTGCTGTGGCCCTCTGCAAGGCAGCCTAATGCCCTGGGGGGGATGTAGCCTTTTCCCACCCCTTTCCCTTATATGTGAAACCCACCCTCACCAATGCAGTCCAGAATGCTTCAGTACTTGCGGAACACAGCTGTTCTCCTTTGGTTCTGCAGTTACGCTCTTCCCCTCGGCCACACCCAAGCACTAGCAGAGCTCAGCTGTCGATCGAGCAGTTTGGTATAAGCTTCAGATGGTGAAGCATTCCCCTCCCCCCCCATGTATGTATTGTACCTCAATAGCTAATGCTTTAAATGGCTACTACTTTGGTTTGCGTCTGTAAGTTAAGGACTTGGATGTGGTTTAATTGTTTGTCCTTAAAAGAAATAAAACTTTTCTGCTGATTAAGAGATGAGCCTCAACTGGTTTCCACTTTTCTCTTTTATCTTCCCCTCCAGTGCTATATGGTTATGTCTTCCATAGAAGCAACTCCTAGGGCACAGGGTAGGCAAATTACCATAAAAATAGTATTGGTTCAGTGTCTCCAGACTTTTTTCTATTCATTGATTGATTGATTCATTCATTCATCTTAAAGATTTTCACTAATCTCCACACCCAACTTGGGGCTCGAACTCACAACCCCGAGATCAAGAGTCACATGCTCTACCGACTGAGCCAGCCTGGCGCCCCTTTCTATACATTCATATTACTGTGTATACCTGTAGACTTAAAATTTTTTAAATAGACTTCCATTCTAGATGAATTTTTAGATTTACAGAAGATTGAGAAGCTCTTAGAGTTCCCATATATTCCTCCATTTTGCCTATTAACAGCTTACATTAGTAACAGCTTACATTAGTATAAAACATTTGTTATAATGACCCAATCTTGATATTACTGTTAACTCCCATCCATAGCTTCTTCAGAGTCCCTCAAGTTTTGACCTAATGCCCTTTTTCTGTTCCAGGAGCCCATCCAGGACACCATTTTATATTTAGTTGTCATGTTTCATTAGGCTCCCTTGGCTGTGATCAGTTCTCAGATTTTGTTTTTGAGGACTTGACAGTTTTGAGGGGTACTGGACAAGTATTTTACATGATGCCCATCTACTGGGCTATGTCCCGTGTTTTTCTCATAATTAGACTAAGGGTATGAATCCAGCTTGCAAGTGAAGGATATTTTGGTTCCTAGGAGGAAAATGATCACTACGATTGACATTCTTTTAATGTAAAAAAACAGTGATTCAGATTATTCTAATTGCTCAGAGTTGAAGCCAGAGGGATGTATTTTCAATTCTAACTTGGTGTGTGACTTCTGTACAACACTTTGAAGAAGGACTTAGGGGAAAGGAAACAAAGCTAGGCTCCTTCCCACTTCTAGGAGCTGGTAAAAATATATATATTACTTATGGCCTCAGAAATTCAAATTCTACCGCTCAGTGTAGCTCTAAGCCTTTATACTTCATGTATGAGAAACATATTTATTAAAATGCTCCCAAACTAACATGCCTTAGCATGCCACACCGTGAAAGGTTATGCAATAGCTAACGCTCCCCTGGAGGTCCCCTGGAGGTATATTTCAGTTTTACGCCAGCACGGAGGTTAGGTTACATGCCCAAGGCCTCACAGCTATTCACAAGGGAAACTGGGCTTAGACTGCACTCACTACCTAAAGGTAGCTAGACGTATGAACAGGCTTCAGGATTTACCAAACTTGTCTTTGACCTCCACTTTTGCCTCTCAATAATTTTGGGCAAAGGAATTACCCTCTTCCACATCTTCACTGTTTCATGTTAACCTAGATTTCAGGAAGGGCCCCTAGAAGGTTCCATCTAGTACCAACTACTTCCCCACTGCTCTTGAGGCCTCAGCCATGGACAACTCCAAGAGGTACCACTGACTTTGTCTTCCATCTGAAGGCAGTATGCATCTTGTTTCCCAACAAGCCCTCTTAATTGATGTCTTCGATTTGTCAAAGATCTATGTCCATTTGGCTTATTCCTTAAAATGTTACCAGCCTTTGGCCTTGAAGGTGACTCTAGTGCTTTCAACAGGCAAAGCCACCTGATGTTAAGCATCTCCCCCACTTTTTTTAAAGTAGGCACGATGCCCAGCATGGAACCCAAAGCAGGGCTTGAACTCATGACCCGGAAATCAAGACCTGAGCTGAGATCAAGAGTCAGATGCTTAACCAACTGAGCCACCCAGAGGCCCCTAAGCATCTCTCTTTTTAAACACCCAAAATGTCCAATTGAGGAATCTTTAGGTTACACATTAAGTATAATGCTTGGTCTTCTGAAAGACCCAAAAACATGGAAAAATATTTATGCATGAAATGAGTGAGTTTTATAAACGTGTATACGTTATGTGTTTAGAAAAGACCGTAATAGCTTAAGTTTTTAACTATGTTCTAAATTAAACTTCGTCATCATCTGAGATTGGTATTATCCCCATATTGCAAATAGAAAACTAAGGCACAGCAAAGCTTAAGCAGCTTGCTGAAGGTTATTTGGTAGGAAATGATGTTGCCTAGATTCAAACCCAAGCGGACTGGCTCTAAGAGCAGACAACATGGATTGTTGCTGGGCATAGATGGACCCACCTTCAAGGGAATGAAGTTTAAGCATTAGGGTCCCACACTTCCATGACCCCGTTCAACACCCTGGCTGTGTGTCCTTGTGAAATGTGCAATTTCTTAAAAGACCTGGGTCTGCCCCTCTCTCTACATATGGAGATTGTGAGTGATTTTAACTATTTTCTCATTTTCCAAACTTTCCAAAATTACCATATTACTCATAATAAAAAAGTGTGTGTTTCCCCCCCCAAGACTTAGAACTCTGCAGTGAGCTCCTGCTGGCTAATTCCAGCTTACTCTCAAGTTTCTTTAATTTATAATTGAAGTCAGTGGAACTCATTAACTTAGTCTTTTGTCTTCTGCCGGCTCTATTATAAGCCTATTTTATTTTATTTATTTGTTTCTAAGTAAGCTCTATGCCTGATGTGGGGCTTGAACTCATGACCCTGAGATCAAGAGTCCATGTTCTATGGACTGAGCCAGGCAGGCACCCCATTACAAGGCTACTTTAGAACTTAAAATCATCATTTTCCTAAACCTCAAATTACTTGGAACATGTTCAATTTCCTACACACCCTGTCTTGTTAAACAATGACTTGACATACTAATTTGGCAGAGTTCCTTTCTTTGTCCCTTGAATGATGTGATCTTAGCTCATTGGTACAATAGCATTAAGTTGTTCACCTGTTTGATGTGTTGATGTGGCATCGGCTGAGGGACAAGGTGTGGTTTGGCATAGCCCTACAATGTGCCGCTGTGAATTGTCTATAGTCAGGCCGTCCCGTGCAGTCCTGTAGAATGGGAACGATAGGACCGCTCCCACAGGATTTAGAGGATCAAGCTGAGATAAGCCACAAAGAGTTCAGTACATGCAGAACATGCTTTGAGTAATTGTACTAACGTAAAATAAACTGTTAATACAGAGTTGAGGAGTGTGTGTGTGTGTGTGTGTGTGTGTGAATCTTCACGAACAAAAGAGAAAGAAGTAGAGAAGTCTCAGCAGAACAAATAGTATGGATGATGTTTTCTCCTAATACAAAATATCTGGATTTGAGCAATTTAAATCATTTGATGGTTTCCTTTCCCTTCTTATGTTGGCAATCAATATTCTTTTTTTTTTTTTTTTTGGTCTAAACCGAAGTCTTTTTTTTAAGATTTTATTTATTTATTTGACAGAGAGTGAAAGAGCACAAGCAGGGGGAGCAGCAGAGGGAGAGGAAGAAGCAAGCTCCCCTCCGAGCAGGGAGCCTGATGTGGGACTTGATCCTAGGACCCTGGGATCATGACCTGAGCCGAAGGCAGATGCTTAACCATCTGAGCCACCCAGGCGCCCTAAACCAAAGTCTTTTAACAGCACATTTGCGTCTCCGGTCATCTGTGGGGTGCGAAACCCCCTCCTCTCTCCCAATCCCAGCTCCATGGGTATACTCTGACGTCATGGTCCGGCTGTCGGTGAAGGGGTGAAGGTGGGTGCGGGGCTGGCCCATGGATCTGCAGAGTCTGTGCCTGTCCCTTCGGGGCAGGGAGCCCAGCCCGTGGTTGGCCTTGCACTGCTTTAGGGCCTCCCTTGAGCCCTCACACAGGGACAGGTCACTCTGAGTGGTGGAGCAGGCGGGGAACTGCGGGATCTCGTTGGCGCAGGGCCCCATCTGCAGGGGCTGGCCCCATCTGCGCCATCAGGCCGGGCTGGCGGGACCTGGCAGGTGCAGTGGCAGAGGGCGGCGTGGCCGCGGGCGGGTGAACAGAGGGCGCGGTGTCGCAGCTCCCCCAGCCCTGGGGAATGGTGGTGGCGGTGAGACTTGGCCAAGCGCCGTCAGAGAGGTGGCCGCGGTTCTCCGCCATCAGTGTTCTTAAACCATTCAAAATCCAATTTTATACTAACGTGTCTCCTAATTCTTAGGAATCAGATGTTTTCCATAGTGTTAATCATTCTCTAAAAACCAGGCTTAAAAAACTCAGTATGATACATTTGCCACAGTGAATGAACCCATATTGATAAATTCTTAACTAAAGCCCAACCTTGATTCATACTTGTTTCGTTTTCACCTAATGCCCGTTTTCTGTTCCAGAATCCCATGCGGGATACCGCAAATCATGTGGCTGTCATATCTCCTTAGGCTCCTTTGGCTGTGATTTTTTTTTTTTTTTTTGAACTAAAATCAATAGCATCGAACGAGGAGCTGCTCTGGCTTTGTCTCCCGACAGTTCTGCTGGTCCGTGGTCTCCTGGGGCTACACCTTCCAGGCCGCCGAGCTTTGTGCATCCCTGCCGTTGCCAGCTGGTGGCCTCCAAAACCCGACTTCCTCCTCTGTGAAGTGCATTCGGTCTTTGCTTCCTGGGCTGTTGTGAGAATCCCATGACAATACTTGTGACCTTCTTGGGGATGTGCCTGGAATATAGCAGACACTATTGTTTTTATTTTTATCACCAGCTAGTTTCTTTCTAGCCTTCTCTCTTTTTTTCTCCAAGCTAAATCCCAAGGTAGCACGTGTCCTTTTCTGCTTACTGCCAAGCCACGCCTCATTTTCCGGCATAAGGCCGATTTCCAGAACTTTTCCTAAAAGTTATCCTAAACCATGGCTCCTAGACCATCAGTGCCTCGTTCTTTGCAGTGAGAGGGGGTACGTTCCCTTTTACATCAAGACATGAACCATAGCAATGTATTTACCTTCTCGCAGAGTAGGGACTTTGAAGAAGGAAATCATGATTTAAACTTAGTACAGAAGAGGTGTTTTGAAAATGGAGATTCATAGGTGTGTTGGCTTTGGATGACATTAAGGAATCTCTAGTGATAAGAGGAAACAACCTTTAAATGTTCAGTATTTGGATATTTAAGACCAAAGAAGTTCTCGATTTGGTATCCAAGCACATTGAATAATAGAAGGCAAAGCTTTATTCAAAGCTATACTTACTATGTCCAGTAGGTGGCAGCATAGGAAAACTTATGGCAATTTTGTAGCTAAGTAAGTTTGAACAAAATTGAGTCAGGAAGGAAAAACCAATCGTTACTGGTGACTGTGGCCCTTCTGGGCAAATGGAGAAGTGTGATAGTACTTGGGCCTTCATTTTTTTGGCCCAATGTTTTGGACAGGACTAACCGGTCCTGATATGGATTGGCCAAAGCCAGCCTTCTGATTTGCTCTTTAGGCTATTCATAATTTTACCCAGGTTCTACTTATTTTATCATAAATAGAAATAAGCAGTAGTAAGTTCAAATCACAAGTTCATTAAACAAATACTTTGTCTGCCAATGCTGAGTTAGATGTTATACGAAGTACAATCGATGTGATATAACCAGATCTTTTTTTAAAAAGATTATTTATTTATTTATTTATTTGAGGGAGAGAGAGGAGAGAGAGAGGGTGAGTATGAGCGGGGGTGGGGTAGGGGCAGAGGGAGAAGCAGACTCCCTGCTGAGTGGGGAGCCCGACATGGGGCTCGATCCCAGGACACCGAGATCATGACCTGAGCCAAAGTCAGACACTTAACTGACTGAGCCACCCGGGTGTCCCGATATAACCGATTGTACATCTAGTAAAATCTTGCCTCCAAATCCATCTTAACATTAGAAAATAGTGGAGCTAATTGTATATTAAATTGTTAGATCTTTAGAAAAACATTTTCCTTAACACTTCAGTTAAACAATGTTAATTTAATTTTCAAGTAGTTTCATATAGACTCATTTGACCCTTCTATTACGAGTACTGGGTCTGGTCCCAACATTGACATTAGCTAGTTAGGTGACATTAACCAACTCCCTTTTCCTTTTTTGGTTCTAGTTTTTTCATTTTTAAAAAATAATTAGACTCAAAATTCACAAAAGTCCCTTCTGTCCCTATGAGTTTATGTATCACAAGCTTCCCTACTCATTATCTCGGCCACTCCCAGTTTCAGCAAGTGCGCAACACTGTAGACATTTGGCTCTTAGTCCTTCTGGCCCCTTATTATAACCTCTGTGTTGTAATGCCCCCTTCACTATCCTGAGGGTTCATAGCTAATATAACCTATGTACACATGTCACTGTAAAAAGTCAACTTAAACAAAGAAAATATGGTAAAAGGTACCACATAGGGAATATAGTCAATGATACTGTAATAATATTGTTGGTGACAGATGGCCACTACACTTGCGGTGATCACAGCATAACGCATAGACTTGTCGAATCACTATGTGTACACCTGAAGCTCATGTAACATTGTGTGTCAACTAGACTCTAATAAAGAAAGAAAAAGGAAAGAAAATGTGTGTTCAACAGGCAAGTGCTTAGGGGTTACCACTATACTGGAAGACAGAAAGTAGGGTGAGGCTTGCATTTAACATAACGTTGCCGGGACAGGGACAGCTACCACCGCAGACAGAAGCGGGGGTGGCTCATTGACAGTTTCGATTCCAGGCGCCGCCTTGTTACTGGTCATGTGATTTTTCCAAAATGGCTGATGACAATCTTGGTAAAGTCCTCAGCAAAATAACTAGATTATTTCTCTTGATTCACCCACTAAGTGCATTTCTGGAAACTTCAGTACAAAAACTGAGCAAAATAAAATACGGGAGTTCAGAAAATGATATAGATTTGTCATTGACATGAACGCCTGGAGGGATGCCCGAAACTGGATAAGATGCTGCCCAATTCCTCCTTGTGGGAGGCCGTCTTCTTGCAACCTGGCCCTGGATACTAAATGCCAGCAGAACCTACCCTCCATCATTACAACAACAAAATGATTGCCCGTGGATTTCCAAAACATCCATTAGGGCTTGTTACCACCACCCCTGAGGATCACTTAGCTAGACTGGAGAGTCTTTCCCAAGTAGCTCGCCACAGGCAGAATTCCAAAATGGCCCTCGAGACTCCCGGCCTCTAGTGTATAAAAACCTTCTCCCAGGTATTCAATCAAACACTAATCTAGATGTGGCTTTGAAGGGATTTTGCAACTGTAATTAAGGTTCCAAATAAATTGGCATTAAGATAGAGAGATTATCCCTGTTTGGCCTGACCTAGTCCTTAAAAAGGATTTGGTGTCTCCTGGCAAAGGAATGTGGTTAGCATTTAGGAGCCCCCAGCTGACAGTCAGCAAGGAAATGAACATCTAAGTTCTACAACTGTAAGGAGCCGAATGTGGACAACAACCTGAAGGCGCTCGGAAGCAGAATCTTCCCCAGAACCCCCAGAAAGAAACACAGCCCCCACCTTAACTTCAGCTTTAAGACAACCTCGTGTCATGCTGGACTTCTGACCCACAAACTCTGTGCTATGAAATGGGTGTGGATTTAAGTCTCTATGTTCATGGTAATTTGTTAAGCAGCAATAAAAATCTCACACATAATTTAATAAGGCAATGCAACATATTCACTGAGTCACTGGATTTCCCTGTTTGTCCGCTATAAACCACACATTCACAGTCCCCACCACGGACCCCTGTGGCTGCACTGGGAAGAAATCACATTGATTTTTCTCAGTTCCTTGCCCTCCCCGCCATCTCTGAGTATGGGGGTGTGAAGAATAGGCTGAAATTTTGGGAACCTTATTCTCTATCCTCCCTGGGAGTGTGTAAGGTCACTCGGTTCCCTGGTCCAGCCCATAGCCCGACTTTGCCTTAGAAACACGTTCGTAACTCTGCTTATGGTTTTCATCATGAGGCACCAGGTTGGTGAAATATAAACAGGAAAAATGATGCGTAACCTTCATCACGGATTGAAATCTGACCTACACATTTTACTCATTGCTACAGAAAGTTACATAAATCCAATCTGCTTGAATATAATTTAAAAAATAATGTTCTTAAAATGCTTGGTACGGAACATTCACATTCTGTGTTCGGTGAAGCATTCCAGGCCTTCTGGGATGACCTGCCGCCTCCTTCTCTCTCCTCTCCGAGACTGTTTTCTGCAGCTGCATCCCCCACCCTGCCCCACTTCCCCACCTGTTTGTGCTCAGAAATGCCACCAACAGAACCACTTCACTCTGGAAGTTTCCCTTTTTCATTCCTTTTGAAAACATAGAAGCCACAGTTGAGGGCTTTATAATAATTATTATTTTAACATTTAAAACCCATAAAAATCTTCTTTGAAATAAAGAATAACAATTGGCTCAGAGATCAAACCTGTTTTTTTCTACCTCATGTGCTTTCGCTTACTTCTGCGGGAGGCTGTGATCCCACATCCCTCCTTTAAGGACACATGGTGGCAATATAGAGGCCATAATTCATTATTATTTGTGCAAAGGTGACTCATTTCATGAATTTCATGAACACCATTGGGGTGTCTTCTGATAGTCTCGAGCCATCACAAAAGGGGCCCTCAAATATATATATTATTTCCTTCCTTCCTTCCTTCCTTCCTTCCTTCCTTCCTTCCTTCCTTCCTTCCTTCCTTCCTTCCTATTTTCTTGCTTTATGCTATACTATTTCTCAACATCTCAAACTTTAAATTAATTTATTTTTTTGAATATTTTTATTTTATTTATTTGAGAAAGAGAGAGAGAATGAACCGGGGGGTGGGGAGGGGCGGAGGGAAAGGGAGAAGCAGACTCCCCTGCTGAGCACAGAGCCCGATGCAGGACTCGATCCCAGGACCCTGGGATCATGACCTGAGTCGAAGGCAGACACTTACCCAACTGAGCCATCCAGGTGCCCCATTTCTCAAACTTTTAAAATCACAGAATGCATTTTATATTAATTTTCTTCCTAATCTTTCCCTCTGATTACATTTCTTCCCCATTTCCTTAATAGCTTTATTAAAGTATAATCTATATACCATGAAATTCACCCATTGTAAGTATGCAATTCAATTATTTTAGTAAATAGAGTTGTAAATGCATCCCCACAAATCCAGTTTCAGAACATTTCCATCATCCCTAAGAATTTCTTTTTTTTTTTTTTAAAGATTTTATTTATTTATTTGAGAGAAAGAGAGAGAGAGAAACAGCATGAGAGGGGATAGGGTCAGAGGGAGAAGCAGGCTCCCCGCTGAGCCGGGAGCCCAATCCCAGGACTCTGGGATCATGACCTGAGCCGAAGGCAGTCGCCTAACCAACTGAGCCACCTAGGCGCCCTCCCTAAGAATTTCTTGTGTTTGTTTACAGTTAATCCCTGCTCCCACTCTCAGCCTCAGGTAACCACTGATCTGATTTCTATCTCTATAAATTTGCCTTTTCTGGATATGTCACATAAATGGAATCTTACAAACATAGTCTTCTGCACCTTGCTTCTTTCACTTAGTATAAGTTCATTCACATTGTAGCATGCCCCAATAGTTCTCTTTTTTATTGCTGAATAGTTTCCCATTGTATGAAAATACCTTGTCTTATTTGTCCATTCCTCAGTTGATGGACATCTAGGTTGTTTCCAGCTTGGGGCTATTATGAAGAACGCTGCTTTGACCATTCATATACACGTACTTGTGTGGATGGGTTTTCATTTTCGTGGGTAGACTCTTAGGAGTGGAATTGCTGGGGTGCATAATAAATTTAAGTTTATAAATTGCCCCCAAACAGAGAGTAAGTACATACTATTCAAACAGTGTGATAGGCAATCAATTTTGTGTTATGTATAAAAAATCTTAGACATATTGGCCCACTAGGGCATTTTTTTTTACTTATTAAGAAAAAATTGTTGTGGAGCACCTGGGTGGCTCAGTCGTTAAGCATCTGCCTTCGGCTCAGGTCATGATCCCGGGGTCCTGGGATCGAGTCCCGCATCTGGCTCCTTGCTCAGCGGGGAGTCTGCTCCTCCCTCTCTCTGCCCCTCCCCCTAATCGTGTGCGCTCTCTCTCTCTCTCTCCCCCCTCTCTCAAATAAATAAAATCTTTTTAAAAATCTTATAAATATACACCATCTAATCAAGTAACTCCAATTCTTAGAAGTAATCTAAGATCTATGTGAAGATTTCTCCACTGAGTTAAGGAAACAATAAGGGAAATAATAATAATAAGGGGACCGGCTTCAGGAATAGCTACATAACCACAGAACAGATAAAACCCTGGGCCCTCGGGCAAGGCAGGGGGATGGGCAGGAGACAGACAATAAATAATAAACATGCGAGTAAAGCATCTGGGATGATAGAAAGTGAAGAAAGCTATGGAAAAAAGAAAAAAATCAGACAGCAGAGCAAGGCAAGGAGGTGGGGCAAGGGCATGTGGCAACCAGGATCGATCTCATTGAGAAAATGACATCTGATCAAACTGAGGCATCTGGGGAAGAGGATTCCCCGCAGAGCAAAGAGCTGGAGCCAGGAGGTGAGTAGGGCAGGAGCGAGAGAGGCCACGGGCAGGGAGCAGGTCAGAGGGAACCTTGATGGCCATCGTGAGGACTTGGGCTGTATTCTGTGTGAGAGGATTGATGGGAAGCCATTGCAGAGTTTCAAGCAAAATGATATGATCTTTGTAAAAAAAAATGATCCTTCTAACTGCTGGGTGGAAAATAGACTGCTGGGAAATGAGAGAGGAGCAGAGAGAACACGTAGGAGGTTCATAATGACCAGGTTTGAATGATATAAAAACTGGTAACTTCACAGTATTGGGCTTGTCCACCTTCCCTCTCAACATCTGCTTCTTTTTCCTCTTCTTCCACACAGGCACACACACACACACACACACACACACTCCAATATGCACACCATCAGATGTCAGTGGTAATGCAGCTGGGGTTGTGATGGGGATTCTACCTTTCTAGTTCTTTCTCATCTCCAGCAAAACCATGTATGGACATGGCTCTGGTTCTGGAGGCACAGAAATAAGAGAGCACAGTCCCATCCCCTGAGAGAGAGAGAGACAGACAGACAGACGCAGACACAGGGCGGGGTGGTGGGGGAAGGGTGTGTGGAGAGAGAGAAGCAATAGCACAATGATGAAATGACCCAGTTGCTCATATGGTCTCTGGCATGGCCCAGGGATTTTGGGAGGGGAGAAGTGAGATCTCTAACTCTGGGGCTGGGGAACTGAGGGGCAGGTGGAGCTTCACAGGTGGCTGGGGGCTGAGTTAAGCCTGGAGGAGAAGGAGATTGTCAGGCAAACATGGTTAGCGGGAAAGTGGGTGGCGTGCCAGGCAGAGTGAAGTCCAAGGCACAGGGGAAAATGTGCCTTTCTGGTTCAAAACTTGCAGACAACTGAAGATGGCGTTGACATAAGGGAGAGTAAGGGCTTTTGGGGGACGGGGAGGGTGCTGGGAATACAGGCAGGGACCAGATTAGGAGGGTTTGGGAGCCCCAGCTCAGGAATTCGGGTGCTATCTCTTAGGCAGAGGGGACTTGTTGTGGGTGGGGTGTAAGCAGAGGAATGAGCTCGAATGACTCTCCATGTAACTTCTGTAATCCTAGCAGAGGTGGCAGCCCCTCCCCTTTACCATGGCGGGGACATCGCCCGTTACAGCGAGCATCTACAGCTGGGTGGGGACTCCAGTGATGCAAGCCAGGCTCAGCCAGGCAGGAAAGGGGTAAATGTCCTCCGTGCAGTAACAGCAGAGGCTATATTCTTCCAAAACAGGCAGGGCTAACAATCTTCTACCATTTGTCTGCACACTCCCAGCTACAAAACACGGAGTACAGAGCCCTGTATTTGTACTGGTATTCCCTGGAGCTTAGTAGACATTCAAGAAATGTGTGTGTGTGTTTTTTTTTAAAGGTTAAAGGAGGGTAGAAGGGCCAAAACCATGTTATTGGGAGAAACACCCTTTGCCCTAGACGAGAGCGTCTCACATCGGCTGTGTCACGGTGAGGTGTGCCCTCTTCTTAAGTGCCTGTGAGGAGTCATCTTCCCCTCTCTCTGGTGGGAAGGCTGGGTAGAATATCTGGGTCCCATCTTGTGGGACTGGAAGCACCCCCAGCCCCAACCCCAGCCCAAAGCTGACGCTGAGAATAAGACCCTCAGGACCCTCAGGATCCTCAGCCTATAGCAGGTGCTCGGGAAATATTTATTTGCTGACTGAGCAGAGGAGAGTCCTAACGAACATCTGGTTGAAGTCAAAGCATTGCTCAGGTTTGCAAAATGCAGGTAGAGACCAAGAGCCTGAAACTCCTTTTCCTGAGCAGAGGGATTGAGCTTTCTGACTCGGGCTACCGGGCTGAGGGATTTGGGATGTGGCTCAGGGAGTAGAAGGCAGGTTTGGGAATGGAGAAAGTATTCCTCGAGAGCCCCTAATGCTGAATTCCCTGAGGGCTCCCACGGGTTCTCAGGGAGCGTATTTCAAGACTTCCTTGTAAAATATGCTTCTATTACTATTCTGAAAGTACAGTGAGAGGCAGCATAAGTCAGTAAGAGCTTTGGGTTCAGAACACCTGGATTCTAAACGATGTTCTCTTATTAACTATATACATCTCCTTGGACCAGCGGCTTACATGTCTCCTGATCATCGTTAAGGCAGGTAGAGAATACCTACCTAGCAGGGCTGTCATAAGGACTGAAGGAGAGAAAGTACTTATAATGCACTTTTAAAAACTGGAATGAATATACTTTATTGTTTAACTTGTGTTGGTTATAATAGATGACACATACAGAAAGACCATATGGGACAGTCATCCAACTTAATGAATTATTATAAGGCAAACACCCTTGAAGCACCACCTAGGTGAAGAAACAGAACTTTGCTAGTCATCCGAGTCCTCTGTGCACCCCATCTCTGTCACAACCCCCTGCCTCCCCTGCAAAAGTAACCTTCATCCTGACTTACGATAGTCACTTTCTTGCTTGTCGTCATTCAACAGTGCATCCCTAGATGCTGTAATTTTCTCTTCTTCCCAAGATCTCTCTCTTAAATCCCTTTTCATCTACATAGATTTTTAAAAAACTGCTTTTAAAAAAAAATAGGCTTTATTTTTTAGAGCAGTTCTAGGTCCATAGTAAAATCAAGGGGGAAAGTACAGAGATTTCCCATTTACCGCTGCTTCCACTCATGTATCACCAACACCTCCCCCCAGAGTGGTACATTGGTTGCAATCAACAAACCTACAATGTCACATCGTCACCACCAGAAGGGCCAGTTTATGCTGGGGTTCCCTCAGTGTGGTACACTCTATAGGTTTGGACAAATGGAGAATGACCCGTACCCATCATTACGGTATCTTACAGAGTAGTTTCACTGCCCTAAAGATCCTCTGTGCTCCACCTACTCATCCTCCCACCCCTGTGATGCACTTTTTAATACAGTGCCTCCAACAGCCTGCTGACATTTTCTGAGAAGGAATTCTAACACAGATGGCTAATCAAGATCTCAAACGTAGCAAGTCCAAACGGGCGCAGCCATATTGGCCTTTTTAGTTTTTTCCTGTTCCTAAAACCTACTGAGACCACCCTTGCCTCGTGTCCTTTGCGAGTGAGTTTGCCTCTATCTCAAATACTCTTCCTCCATATCTTTGAAAGACAGGCTCCATCTCATTATTTAGGGAGCAACTCAGTTATCACCTTGGCAGAGGGGTCAACATCACTGGTGCATCGCCCTCTTTGAGTTGGCTCATACCTCTCACTCACTGGTACTGTCTTGGAAGTTGCCTGTTTTCCCCCAATTAAAATCTTCTTGAGGCCCGGGACTTTGCTTGTCTTTCCTCCACTTACCCCAATGCCTCAGATAGTGCTTGAAAGATTGTAGGATGCAATAGACATGTGTTTAGTTCAGAATTTCCTTTCATAAATTTCTACCACCTTCTAGTCATTTTAGAATTCACGGAAACCAAAAATCCTAATCAGTTTTCTTGGAGGATCTCACATCACAGCTTCTAAGGAATCAGCAAATTTTAGAATAAAGAATTCCTGGCCACAGGTGGGAAGATTTATGGTTGGTCTTTATGGGCCTCCATTTTGTCACCTTACTGTCAGCTGTGGATAAAACCATGGGTCCTTTCTAGCTCACTTACCTCCCAAGGCTGAAACCTGGAGACCCTCCCTCATCTCTATACCTGCTCTTTAATTACTTTCCTCCCAGATGTAGTCAGAATTTGTCTCTTCCCCTCCATCTCCACGGCCGCTGCCTCAGTTCAAACTCAGCATTTCTTACGTGGATTACACCAACAACCTTGAAAAAATATTTAATTGTGGTAAAACGCACATACCATAAAATTTACTATCTTAACCATTTTGAAGTGTACAGCTCAGTGACATTAAGTACATGTACAATGTTGGACAATCATCACCACCACCCTTCTTCAGAACGCTTCCTCTTGCAAAACTGAGACTCTGTACCCATTAAATAATATCTTCCCATTTGCTCTTCCCCCAGCCCCTGAAACCACTCTACTTTCTGTCTCTATGGATTTGAATGCTAGGTACCTTAGATAAGTGGAATCACAGTATTTGTCTTTTTGTGACTGACTTGTTTTACTTAACATCATGTCCTCAAGGTTTATCTGTATTGTAGCACATTGTCAGAAGTCCCTTCCTTTTTAAGGTTGAATACTCTTCCACTGCATGTATGTTTATCTGCTCATTCATTGATGGATACTTGAATTGCCTCCATGTTTTCATTGGAAATAATGCTGCTATGAACATGGGGGTACAAATATCTCTTCGAGACCCTGCTGTCAATTCTTTTGGGTATATACCCAGGAGTAGAATTTCTGTAGCATATTGTAATCTTATTTTTAGTTTTTTTTTTAGTAACTGCCATACTGTTTTCCATGTAGCTGCACCATTTCCTATTCCCACCAGCAATGCACGAGTGTTCTAATGTCTCCCCATTCTCAACAACCTTGTTATTTTCTGTTTTGTTTGTTGGTTGGTGTGAGGTGGTATCTCAGTGTGGTTTTGATCTGCATTTCCCTGATGATTAGTGATGTTGAACATCTTTTATGTACTTACTCATCATTTGCATATCTTGTTCGGAGAAATGGCTATTCAAGTCTTTTGCCTATTTTCAAAATTAAGTTGTTTGTTTTCGTTGTTGAGTTGTAGGAGGTCTTTATATAGTCTGGATATTAACCCTTCATCAAACATATGGTTTGCAAATACTTTCTTCCTTTGCATATATTGCTTTTTTATTCAGTTGATTGTGTCTTTTTATATACAAAATTAAAATTTTTTGATATTGCCCAATTTATTTATTTTTCTTTTGTTATCTGTCATTTTGGTGTCATATCCAAGAAATCATTGCCAAGTCCAATGTCATGAAGCTTTTCCCCTATGTTTTCTTCTTCTTTTTTTTTTTAAAGATTTTATTTATTTATTTGAGAGAGAGAGAGAGAAAGAGAGCGCACATGAGCAGGGGGTGGGGCAAAGGGGGAGAGAGAATCTCAAGCAGACTCCATATGCAGAGCGGGATGCAGGGCTCGATCCCGTGAAGCTGAGATCATGACCTGAGCCAAAATCAAGAGTCAGACGTTTAACCAACTGAGCCGCTTGGACACCCCTACCCTATGTTTTCTTCTAAGAGTTTTAGCTCTTACTTTTAGGTCTTTGATGCACTTTGAGTTAATTTTTGTATATGGTGTTAGGTAAGGGTCCAAATTTATTCTTTTGCATGTGGATATCCAGTTTTCCTAATGACACAACCTTTTAACTAATAGGCTTTCCTTACCTTGGCCCACCCAGTCCATCCTCATCCACTGGCCAGGGAGACCTTTCATAAATGTTGAAAACCTTATTTATTGCTTCAGTATACAATGTACACATAGCCCTAATGATCTGGCTCCCACCTTCTCTAGGCTCATCCCTTCCCACTTCTTCACAAGACTCCCAGGCTCTAGCCACAATGAACTGAAAATTTGGTATGACATTCTCTCTCTGCCTGGTGTCTTTCTCCCTCATTTTTGCTAGTAAATTTCCAAAAGTGTTTAGACTCTTTTGATAGGATTTTCCTGAGAAACTCTCTTCCCTTTCCAGTATGTTTTAGATCAGGAGATGGCATAGGTTAGCTCTCAAGACAAATGCAGTCCACCATTTTTTTTGTAGATAAAGTTTTATTGAAACATTGCCATGCCCATTTGCATACGGATTGTCAATGGCTGCTCTGGTTCTACAATGGCTATAGCAGAGTTGAGTAAGTGTAACAGTTGTGTATATCCCACAAAAGCGAAGAAGACCTACTCTCTGGTCCTTTACAAAAAGTTTGTGGACCCTGGTTTGGATGGCTCTCTTTATGTATTCCCACTCTCATCCTGTGTGATAGAATATGTCACAGTATAGTCCATCTTGTCATTTATCTGTCTTCCTTCTTGATTCCCACCATCAGAGTATGGCCCATGCTAACACAATGCTTGGCACATAATTGGTGCTCGATCTATGTTTATTGGATTAGGTAAAACAGTGCTTCCTAAAATATCATTATAAGGTTACTCTAAGTAAGCTCATTCAACTAAATGAGAACTTTTGGGAGCGTAACTATGACTAGGCTCATGGAAGGCATACAAAAGCAATAGGAAACTTGCTCATCATTTCTGAGAAGGACATAAGAATTTAAGGGTCCTTGATGGGGCATAAGAATCAAATTAAGCAGCACCTTGAAAAGAGAATGGCAAAGAGCAAAGTGCTGGTGTACTTAGAGAATGCAGAGTAGCAGCATGAGAAACCCTGGTGGGATTCATTAACAAAGGCTTTCTGGAGCATAAGCATCCCGAGTCTTCTGAACTTAACTGCAAATGGGAATCACCTGGAATGCTTTAGAGAGTCCTGATGCATGGGTCCCACCCCAGGGATTCTCATTTATTTGGCTGGGGTAGAGACTAGGCATCTGGATGTTTTAAAAATCCCCAGATAAATGATGGAACTATTCTGGAACTAGATAGTAGTGATTATTGCACAACACCGTGAAGGTACTAAATAGCACTAACATGACACTTATGTGTAAACTTTATGGTTGAGTCTTGTAACACACACATACACAGAGAGGGAGAGAGGGAGAGTTCCCAGATGATTCTAATGAGAAGCCAAAGTTGAGAATAAATGAGCCTTTATTACCATCTCCCAGATAATAAAATCAAGTGGAGGTCTTTATTAAATCGACAGACTGCCAGATCTCCGAGCTAGAAATTCTGATTCTGTTGTACTGGATGGGGGCAAAGGAATCTGCTTTCCAACTAGAGGTGATACTTATCACAAGAGAAGTTTGGGAAATCTGGCTTAGTTCAGTGTTTCCCAAGCTTGTTCAATCCTAAAAATCACTGGGGACTCTCTTAAACGTTCAGATTCTGGGGCCCCACCCCAGACCTATTACATAAGAATCTGCAGAAGAGAGGGGGGACTCAGTGGGTTTAACAAGCTATCTAGCTCATTCTTTGGATGAGGCAAATTTGAGAAACACTGTCTAGTCCAGTCCCTAATGTCGGCTGTTCTACTAAAATTCCTGTGAGCTTAAAAAGAATCAAATTCCCTTCTTCTAGAGATGCTGATTCTGGGGAAAGACTTAGGTATCCACAGTTTTGGTTTTTATGTTGTTATTGTATTTTGTTTTTTAAGGCATCACCTCTGAGTTTGAGGAATCATGTTGTTGTAGGCTTTTTTTTTTTTCCCTTTCACTTCCCTGATTATCCCCACTGGCTTTGTTAAGGTGTAATTGACAAATAAAATTATAAGCTATTTTAAAGTGTCCAGTGTAGTGATTTAATATACATATACATTATGAAAGGAGTCCCCCATTGGGTTAAACACATCCATCACCTCACATAGTCATTTTATTTTATTGTGTGTGAAAAATTTAAGTTCTACTTTCTTAGCAAATTTCAATTATACAGCAATGTAACCAAATACAGTCACCATATTATACATTAGATCCTTAGACCTCATTCATCTTGCAGCTGAAAATTTGTACCGTTTTTTCTAACCTTTCCCTATTTTCCTCACACAACAGACCCTGGCAACCACTTTTCTCTTCTGTTTCTATGAGTTCAGCTTTTTTATTTTATTCCACACATAAGGGATACCATGTGGTTTGTCTTTGTCTGGCTTATTTCACTTAGCATAACACCCTCCAGGTCTATCCATGTTGTCCCAAAGGACAGGATTGCTTTCTTTTTTTAAGGCTGAATAATAGTACATTGTATATAAATGTATAACACATTTTCTCTATGCATTCACTTGCGGAGGCACCCTTAGGTGGTTTCCATACCAAGGCTAGAGTCAATAATGCTGCTATAAACATGGGAATACAGATAACTCTTTGAGATACCGATTTTATTTCCTTTGGATCTATACCCGAAGTGGAATTGCTGGATCATAGGGTAGTTCTATGTTTCATTTTTGAGAAACCTCCATACTGCTTTCCCATGATGGGGCACACATTTTCCTTCTCTCCACATCCTCCCCAGCATTTGTTAGGTCTTGTCTTTCTAATAAGAGACATCTTAACAGGCGTAAGGTAATATCTCATTGTGGTTTTGATTTGCGTTTTTTTGATGATTAGTGATGTTGAGCACCTCTCCATGTCCCTGTTGGTCATTTGTATGTATGTCTTCTTTGGGAAAATGTCCTTTGCCCATTTTTAAATTTTTTTTCACTGCTATTTAGATGTCTCTTTTGCCCATTTGAAAATTGGGTTATTTGTTTTGTTGCTATTGAGTTGTATGAGCGCCTTGAATATTTTGGGTATTAACCCCTTAGTGGATATTGTAGCCATTCGTTATGAAAACAAATTGTCCTCAACTCCATGGTTACACGTGGAGTCATTGAGCACGCACACTTCTACACGGCACTATATCCAGAAGCTGAGAATTACGAGGTGAGGGACCTGGACCTACCTGCTCAAGGCCCTGAGAAGACAGTCACAGAAGAAGAAGGAGAGGGATTAAGATGTACCCAAACTAAAGAAATAGAATCCCCCATGACAATCCCCCTCCGTGGGAGGAAGTAGAGAGCCTGGGTGAGCTTTGACATCTCCAAGGGGCATGGTTGGTAGAATGTCCAAGGCTGGATCTTGGGAAATGGTTCTGCAGGTTGTGTCCATCCTCTCACCTGGCCCCCCTCCTAATTAAGAAGTTTGGTAGTTCAGTGATTACTGCTGACCAGGATATAGTTCTACCTGGGGCAGAAAACCCACAAGAAGATTATTCTTTTCTAGTACCTTTTTAGGCTTGACAAGAATAACATGACTCTGGTAGTCAATTAGAATGAATCGGAATTCATTTATTTCAGTAATTTTTTTTCTTTCTTTCTTTTTTTTTTTAGTATGCTCCATGCCCAATGTGGGGCTTGAACTCATGACCCTGAGATCAAGACTCACATGCCTTACTGCTTGAGCCAGCCAGCCACCCCCTATTTCAGTAATCTTTATATCTACACAAGGAAATCTTTTATTTATTTATTTATTTGTTTATTTTAAGATTTTATTTATTTATTTGACAGAGAGAACGAGAGAGCACAAGCAGGAGGAGCAGTAGAAGGAGAGGGAGAAGCATGCTCTGCAGCGAGCAGGGAGCCTGATGTGGGACTCGATCCCAGGATGCTGGGATCATGACCTGGGCCGAAGGCAGACACTTAACCATCTGAGCCACCCAGGCGCCCAAGGAAATCTATTTAATCTGCCTGTCCAGGTTAGGAGTTTTAAAGAGTCTTTCACAGTCATCATAAATCTTTTCTCTCTGTCCTGCCAGCATCCAAATCCTCTTTTCTTAGGTTGAGAGTATACGGGGAAATAGACATGGGCACCTCTTGTCCCACAGCCCCTCGAACAGTCGTTTGTTAGATCAGATGTGTTACAAATGCAGAGAGAAGTCCAGCCAAAGCTGTGACCCGTAAGGATGGTGCTTATGGAGCTTTGCCTATTCCGGCGCCTAGAATCTTGACAGTCATGGTCAGGTAGAGTTCAACAATCCAGTGCTTGTTCCAGACGTGAAGGAGACAAATTATAATGTATTCTCATTCTAAATTACTTATTTACATGTCTGTCTCCTGCCTGGATGGAGAACTTCGGGAGAAGAGGAGCCTGACTTTATTTATTGTGTATCTTCAGCAATTATTTCAGGGGCTGGCACAGAATGGAGAGTTGTAATTGTTGGTAAAGTTAATGAACAAGATAGACTCTCTTTGGAAATAACAAAATGATGGTAAGTCTAAATTTATTTATTTATTTATTTAAGATTTTTTTTTTTTTTTAAATTTATTTGCCAGAGAGAAAGAGAGAGGGAGAGTACAAGCAGGGGGAGTGGCAGGCAGAGGGAGAAGCAGGCTCCCCACTAAGCAAGGAGCCCAATGCGGTACTCGATCCCAGGACCCTGAGATCATGACCTGAGCCGAAGGCAGACGCTCAACCATCTGAGCCACCCAGGGGCCCCGGTAAGTCTAAATTTAGAAGAGGAATATAAACAGTTGCATAGATAATAAGATAATAATCCATGCACTTTGATACATACATATCTGTGCTCTGCAAGTAACATCCCAGGGGTCAAGCATTCCTTAAATAAATACTTTCTACTTGGACTTCTGTTGTTACTCACAACTGCTTAGCATGGCTTAATGCACCTTTTATTTTTTGTTCTACTCTCAACTGTGCAATTTGAAGAAAATGTTCATGCTTTTGTCATATGCTGTATTTTGTCAGTTGCCATTCCACCCCCCACATTTTCAGGGGTCCACTTATATTTATTCATGGCCTGATTTCTTATCAAATCAATACATTTGGAACTCCTCTCCTTGCTGGATTTTCCACCTCCAACAATAATCAAGCATGAAGATGGAGCGCACCGAAAAGTAAACATTAAATTTCAGTCTAAAAACACAAAACAGAAAACCCCAGAAATCTTCACCTGAATGCTTGCCATATGCAGAGGAAAACTGCCTCAACAATCCCAGTTGCAAATGTTAGAGTCCAGTAGAATTAGCATCAGTGACCGAGCTTGGCAGAGGCAAACCATTGTGTGACCGCATCCCCCCACCAGCATAGCAGCTGAGTCAGCATTTCGGAAAAAAAAAACCACTCGTTTTCAAAATAAGCTTGAACTTGGACAACTTGTGTTTCATCGGCTTGTTTAACAGGAGCACAATAGTGTTTGCTCCAGCTTAACTTTCCTTCTGAAGAACCTACGTCTCTGGGCTTTTGTCTAAACGGAAATTGACATTATTGTACTTAAAATGCCAAACATTCAGAACCAACAGAGTAAAAAGAATGGGCAGATTTTCATAGATGTCTAAAAGACAAGGGAACCCTCAGAGGTGGGTGGGGGCGATGGGGTCACTGGGTGATGGGCATTAAGGAAGGCACTTGAAGTAATGAGCACTGGGTCTTGCAGGCAACTGATGAATCACTAAATTCTACCTCTGAAACTAATCATACAGTATTACATTGAATTTAAATTAAAAAAAAAGACAATGGAGAGAACTGACTGTCAATTTATTTGGGACTCCGCCTCACATGCTAGGATTTTGCAACATAAAAAACTCAGGTTTAAGTTAGCCAAAGGCAGAGGACATATTTGGTTCCTAACTTTGGGT
The DNA here is from genome assembly GCF_964656455.1 of Halichoerus grypus. NCBI lineage: Eukaryota > Metazoa > Chordata > Mammalia > Carnivora > Phocidae > Halichoerus > Halichoerus grypus. The sequence goes on from NC_135714.1 coordinate 33,934,532, forward strand.
CAGTGTGAAGATGGAACAGAAAAACCTTCTCTTGCAAAGATCTAGAAAAGCCATGATGATGTCCATGAGAACACCGTTTGCTAGGGAGTCGGGTCTGATAGAGAACTTCTGCCTTGCATTTCATACCCCCCTCATTTGAGGTCATGGCTAAAGAAGCACCAAGCTGTAGCATCCTATTGGTAAAGTATTTCTCAAGTACATCCTAAATTCCACGCTGGTCTTTCCTCTGGGTTGGAGGCTTCAGCTTCTTTCCAGTGACCCCTTGGCTTCACTGTTGTTACATTGTTTAGTACAAAAGATGTAGAAGGATATTTACTAAGGGTATATGTAGCATTCTCCACCTTAGGTAGGTTTTCACTCCCTTGGTGGAGGCTTCAGTGGCTGACAGCCCTAACCCCCACTCCTGTGAGATCCGTGCCCTTCCTCACCCATGTGGCCACTGTGCGAGATGCCATTTTCTTATTTGTCCCCATTCCCTCATCCTCACTGGCCGAGTCTCTTCCTCGAATTTATTGTAATATGGAAACAGCCAGAGTACAGAGACGGATAATGGTGCCAAAGGGGAGGGAGAGGCTGAGAGGAGCGATCTAAAGGGGAGCACCGGCTGGGTTTAGGACCCTGGTTCCCGTCATTCCCAGCAACAGCCCTGCTGGGGTCTGCAAACCAATAAATTCTGCTTTCCGTCTAGCTGCTCCGAGACGTGTTTCTGTCACTTGAACCCAAACAAACACAATAGAAAGAGCAGTAAATGGTCACCTCCAGGCTAAGTTCTTTTTAGGGAATTTACTTGAATGATTTGTATTTCTAGACTCTATTTGTTGCTAGATACAGTGTTAACTGAGTTGCTTTCTTCATTTGAATTTGCTGGAGGAGATGAAATGGAAAGAACTAAGCTCCATAAAGATTTGCTTTTTTCCTTAATACAAAAAGATGTTATTGTGGGTATATGATAGAATGCTTTTTGAATAACTTTTCTAACAGTGATGATTAACATTAATGCAATTGAATTTTAAAAAAGCATACATTGAACCCCCACCGTATGGAGGCACTGAGCATACAGAGATGAAAGGCCAGTTCCTTCTCTACAAGAAGTTTATGGTCTAGGGGATGGTGCTTAAAGTGGTTTTTCCAGCTGGCAGCCACAGCATCACCCGGGAACCTTGTTAGAAATGCAAATGAATCAGAAATTCTGGAGGTGGGCCCAGTCATCTTGTTTAAGAAGCCCCCCAGGTGATTCTGATGTAGCTAAAGTTTGAGAACAACTGGTCTAGGAATTTATTACATATACCTGCTTACCCAATCTTCCTTTTCACTAAGGGCACAATTTATGACTCACCTGAACTCTAACACCACCCTGTGCCTTGCCCCCCCCCCCCTCATTTTAATGGGATTGAAAATGGAAGCCATTTGGAGCTTTCTGAACAACAGAACCAAGGGTAAAAATCCTGGGAAAATCTCTCATCTCTTTGCCCCAGGGCCAACAAGAAAGGAAGGTGTGTGCTCCAGGCCTGTCTGAAGTGGCTCCAGTTTATCTCGGCAGATAAGACGGCGTATGGAAACGACGGGGAAGGGTTAGGCCTGCGGGCCTGGACTCCATCTTGGCACCACCTCACTCAAACCCAATCTACGAGCAGGGAGTCTGTGCCAGGGCTTCTGTGGGAAGGTGTCTGAGGAAAGCTAGTGATACTAGTCCTCAAACCACATCAGAGCCCCTCTTCCTCTATTAAAACTCAGCACTTGGTGGGAAAAGAGAGATAGAGGGATACACGGAGAACTAAGTAAAATCAAAGGGTTTGGAGAACATAGGGATTCTTCCACCCTGAGGCGTTCTAATTAGCACTGTCTTTCTGAAGACTCTGACTCCTGGCAGTCTTCTCTCACAGAAATTTCTAATTTGTTCTTTTCTGTCCTTTTGCATTCTCATTTCTTAACTTTCTATTTTCCATCACCCAATTCAATTAAGTATTCAGGAAGTACCGATCATGTGTCAGGCTCCAACACAAGCACCACAGGATGGATAAGATTCAGGGCTTGCTCTCAAGAAGCATGTGGTTTGCAACACCCCAGTCAGCCATCATTTGATGGCCGAGGTGCATGCCAGGCATCGAGCTGGGTTCTGGGCATTCGACAATGAACACAATATGGCCCCTGTACTGTAGGAGCTTGTTATCTGTCGGAGGAGACTGGCACAAGCTACACACCACAAGGGCCGTAATGGAGGTGAGAAGGTACACAGAGACCGGAGTGATTGACTCTGCCTGACGGGGCTGAGGAACGCTGGAAGGAGAATCTGCCCTTGGACTTGGGTTTGCCATGTGAAGAGTGGTGGCCAGGGGATGGCATGTGACATTATGGTGCGTCCAGAGAAAGAGAAGCTCATGGTGGCTAGAGTTCAGGTTTCCTGGTTGAAGACTAGGTTGTGAAGGATGGCATACACCAGGTGAAGGAGTTGAGAGCTGATTCTATGAGTAGAAGTCCGTCAGGGTTTTCTTTTATTTTTTTAAGACTTTATTTATTTGAGAGAAAGAGACAGACAGAGAGAGTGAGCATGAGCAGGGGGAGAGGCAGACTCCCTGCTGAGCAGGGAGCCCTGCACGGGGCTTGATCCCAGGACCCTGGGATCATGACCTGAGCCGAAGGCAGACACTTAACCGACTGAGCCACCCAGGCGCCCCTCATCAGGGATTTCTTAAGCAGGGAGGCTATGGCCCAATTTCAGGCTTTGGAGAGAACTAGGAAGAAGTGTGGAGGATGGATTTTGGGGGATAAAAGCAAGAAGTGTGTGTTTTAGTTATCCATCACTGTGTACAAATGGCCCCAAACTTCATGACTTAAAGCAATGACAAGGTATTATTTCTCATGATTTTATGGATTAGTTGGGTGGCTCTTCTGCTATTCTCGCCTGGGCTCATTCACGTGGCTGCATTCAGGTGCTGGGTCAGCAGAGGCCTGACCGGGACTCTTTTTCCATATGGTCTCTCTCCATGGTTGCTCATCACTCAGTGTCTGTCTAGACCATGTTTTCTCACATCGTGGTGAGAGCATTCCAAGAAGACAAAAGCTGGCGCTTGGAATCTTCTGAAGGCCTCCCTTGGAGGTTTGCACAGTGTCATTTCTGCTGCAGTTTACTGGTCAAAACCGTGTAGGAGGGAAGACACAAAGATAGAGAGCGTGGTTCATTAGGGGGCACACAACGAGGAGGTTATTTTCAGAGGGTCGGCGATAGACAATCGGGCGCTGAGCTACGTTAGCAGCCGTGTGTCAGTGTAGAGGAGAAGATGTTTAGGAAATGCAAGAATTAGCCATACAACAGGACTTGTGTTAAAGCTCAGGTGACATCACAGTCAAAGTGCATGTGAATAACAGCTTGCAGGTGTCGTGGATGCTATTGGAACTCTCTCCCTCATCCTTTATCTGCCAACCCCCAGCCCCCCACGATGCTTGCTGTGAGTGTTGGCTGATAACAGCTCACAGCTTTGCCTTTCTCCGGAAAATTCCCCTTGCCTGGAGAGGAGCTGTCTGTCTCGGGGTGGGGGTGTGTGTGAGATGTGCCCCCACCCCGATGATTGGCTGCCACCGCATGCAAAAGGCCGGCCCAGTGCCTCTGGGCGGGACCTCCTGTGGATCAGTCTTCAGGTGGGATGGCCCCACTGCCCTATGCTGCTTCCTTCGCTCCCTGAGAGCCTTCCTCGGCTCTGCTTCGGGGACCCCAACCTAAGCATGGAGGAGAGAGAACATTTGAATAGGTGCTGGAATCTCTGATGGCCTTGCTCCTCTATGCTTTCTGAGTTGTACCCTTTTTCCCCATCTATTTTCACTTCTCAGTTCTCTCTCTACTTTCTGTCTTCTTCCCTATAACTTAGTTTCTCTTCTTAGTTACAGACATTTCTGCACCAGTGGGCAGATTTTTTTAAAGAATGCTTAAGTGATTCTTTCTGTGAGCCTGGATAGACAGATCTATCTGCAAAAGATATGGCCTTTACAGAAGTGAAGCCAACAAGATAGAGTTAACTAAAAAAATAATGGCCTTCATCTTATGAAGTAAGAGTGGTCCTATGGACAAAGAACATGGTCTACGGGTTTGAAGTCCTGGCACAGTAGACATCTGGTGTTTTTGTTCTTGTGCCTTTTGCACCCTCTGGCATAGAGCCTGATGCCTCCCCTAGGGACCAACCCTCTCCTCAACCCTGAGTCCACGTTCCTCAGGTGGGGCTGCGTTTCTGATTCGGGGGAGAGTGTACAACCTAGATTTAAAGCAATCAGAACATATTACCCAGGAGTTCACAGATCCATACCTCAAGTTAGGCCAGTTAGGGGCAATCAGATATGATTTGGGACTGTTCTTTGAGTTCTCAGAGAAGGAGTTTCCTGCTTTTTTTCCCTGTGGCTGTGAATCGGGAAGTATCTCACTCCAGGAGCTATGGCAGCCATTGTTTGTCGGTGAGGGGAGACTCGAAGCTGGAGGGAGTTAACACAGAGGAAACAGAACTTAGAAGTAGACAAGCTGGTCCTGATTTAATCGTAGGAGCTTCTGTATCTAGCTGAGCTTGTTATTCTTGGACTCTGCAGCCACATGGGCCACCACACACTTTCTCTGGTTTGTTTTCACTTAAGCTGGTTTGATTTGGGTCCTGACACTTGCAAGCATAGAAAAGACCCAACAAGAACACATGGAATTTTTTCTTTAATGAAGCACTCAGTCGATTACACGCAGACATGTACTCCTCTGTTTGTCAAGCATAGGCAGTGGATATGAAGAGTTTATAAGGACATTCAAGCAGGGCTGCAGCTTCTTAATTGGAAAGACCATAGATAAAAAGGAGACAAGTGTTGTCTGAAATGAAGGAGGATTGACTGGTAGGGGAGGAAAACAGGGATTCCCATCCCGATCCTGCCACAAATCACCCTATAGGGCTCCTGGTCCAGTGTCCATTTTGTCACATGGCCACTCAGTTCCAAAGTGTCTCTCTGCTTCTGCTCCATTTTCTCTCCTATTTCTATTGAGTCTTTGGATATTTTTCTTTCCCTCTTTTCCTTTTTATCTCTATTAAGGGGATGGAGCTATGAAGTTGAGGCATCCCTGCAAATAATTAGAGCCCTTTGCAGATATAAAACCCACGGCTCCCATGTCCCTGGCCTTGTTTCAGCTATTTAACCTCAGAGTGCTCCCCAGACTTTACCAGAACACAGCCATGCACACAGACCGCTTCACCACTAGTTTCTGAGTGCTCACATAAGTGACCATTAGTCTACGTATGTTATGCCTTCAATTCTCAGAGGAACCTTGCAGGGTAGGTATTCCTGTATCCATCTTATAGGTGAGAATATTTAAGTTCAGAGTAAGAAATTTGCCCAGGAAAAAAAAAAAAAAACAAACAAACCCAACCTAAAAGCTTGTAGGTGAGAGTCCTAACTGAAAGAGTTCTAACTGCATGTGCCATGATCTTTCCATTCCCCTGCAGGAGAATCCAAGGCTTTCTACAGCTGTACCAGGGAAGACAGATAGTCTTGGGCACCCCTTCCCTGACCCTGAAGCCCCTTTGAAGGCTCTCTGTGAGATTAAAGCTGCATATTCATTCCCTCAGTAATTTAGGAGAAAATTACTGAGTGCCTATCAGTTGCCAAGCACATTCCAAATGCTGAGAATACAATAGTGAGCAAGAGAGAAAACTTTCCTGGTCCTCAGAGAGCACTTAACATCCCAGTGGAAAGGACAGATAATAAGCATGCGAACAGATGATATATATCCTGTCAGGTGGTACTAAGTCCCAGGAAGAAATAACGAAGCAGGATAAGGGTGTTAGAGAGTGATGAGGTGCTTTTTTGCGATGGAGTGGTCGAGGAAGACATCTTTGAGGAAGGACATTTGAACAGACACCCAAATGGAGTGACAAAGTGAGATATGCAGTTTTCTGGAAGAGGAGTGTTTTGTGCAGACACTTTTTCACCATCATAGAATATCATCCGCTGTCACTGCTTCTCTGTCCTATTATCCCTCCACTAGACAAGCTCCCTGGATGTGGGAAAGCCCTGCAAGAGAGCAGAAACTCCACTGGTGTAGGGAGTGACCAGAAGTGGAGCCACTCCCAACAAGCAGATGCTGACAGGAACTCGCCTCCTAAAAATTGCTAGCCACCTAAAGCTATGTGGTAGCCTGAATTGGATCCTGGAATAGAGAAAGAACATCAGTGGGGTACGTGCTAGGAGTCTGAATATAGTCCATAGTTTAAGTTACAAATATTTACCAATGTTAATTTTCTCAATTTTGATAAATGTACCATGATGTTAACATTAGGCAAGAGTGAGTGATAGATATGTGGGAGCTCTGTACTATCTTTATAACCCTTTTGAAAATAAAAAATTATTTTCAAATAAGAAGTAAAAAAAATAACAAAAATACTGAAAGCTATAAAATATTACTAAAACAAATTAAACAAGACCAAAATAAATGCAGAAATATGCCATGCTCATGAACTGATGGACTTCATACTGTCAGGTTTTCCCAAAATGATCTATAGATTTGGCGTAATCCCCCCTAAAATCACAGTAAGTTTTGTGTGTGTATGGAAATTTTTGATTTTAATTTATATGGAAGTGCAAAGGACCAGGTTAGCCAAGGCAATCTTGAAGAAGAACATACTAGATAGCAAGAATTACCATAAAGAAGACAATGATGCTGCAGAGAAACTGGAACAGAATAAGCAGTCCAGAAACAGACCATATATAGTAACTAGATTTATGACAAAGGAACAAGAAAGTGCTAGGAAAGGAATGGTTTTTAATAAATAGCACTGAATCAATTGGATATCCACAGAGGAAAAAATGAATTCTGACCTCTGTCTCACACAATACACAAAAATCAATTTCTTGTGTATTATAGGAAAACAAAGCTTCTAAAAGAAAACAAGGAGAATATTTTCATGACCTTGGTGTAGGCAATTATTTCTCAAGACACAAAAAACATAAACAACAAAGAAAATAATAAATTGGACTACTTAAAACTAAGAACTTTCTCCATTAAAAGATCTCATTAAGAAATTTAAAAAACCATAATGGGAGAGAAGATATTCATAGTTTAAGTATCTGACAAAGGACTGGTATCCAGAATATGTAACTAACTCCTACAAATCAATAAGAGAATTTGACAAATACTTTCAATACACAAAGCAATATGGATGAATCTCACCAACATGGTGAGTTCAAAAAGCCACACACAAAAGGATGACTATACAAGTCCTTTTATATCAAGTTCAAAAGCAGACAAACTCTTCCATGACCGTGCTGGTTGCCTTTAGGAAGAAGGTGGTTATGTAATTGGTAAGGGGCATAAGGAATCCTGACAATATTTATTTCCTGGTCTGGGTGCTCTATAGAGGAATGTATTCTTTTAGGGTTTGTGCACTTTTCTATATGTGTTATATTTCAGTAAAAGTTTATTTGAATGCTATGTGGCTTAGGAAAGTCTAGGTTAGGATTTACATGAATAATTTTTTGATGAGCTGGTGAACTTGTTATTATATTATTTACAGCTATATACCAATTATTCCAACAGTTAGTAGCTTGACACAACAAATATTATCTCCCACAGTTTCTGAGGGCCAGGCATCTGGGAGGGGATCAGCTGGGTAGTTTAGGCTCAGAGTTTCTCATGAGGTTGCAGTCGTCTGAAAGCTTGACGGGCTGAAGGATCCACTTCCCAGCCCACTCACCTTGTTGGCAGGCCTCAGTTCCTCGCTAGCTGCTGCCGGGTCCTCAGTTTCTCATTCTACGGCCCTTTCCATAGGCTGCCTGAGTGTCCTATCAAATGACAGCTAGCTTCCCCTGGAGTGGGAGAGCTGAGCGAGAAGAGATTCTAAGATGAAGACCACAGTGTTTCTTTACAACCTGATTATGGAAGTGACCTGGCATCACCGCTCCTGTATGCTGTTCGCCATACAGACCCATCCTCGTAGTGAAGGGAGACTACCCAGGAGGCCGGCATTGGGAGCCGTCTTGTTGGCTGGCTCCCATACCCATCTTCCTCACCACCCCTTACTAGAATATTTGTAGAAATTCTAAGATTCCCAGACTTCCCCCCACCTTTTTATTTTGGTACAATTTCATCAACATGCACAAAAATTTCCAGCTTCTTGTAAACTGGTGACTCTGTTGGAAGAACTTGCTGGTAGGAAGGAGGAGAAACTTGGGAAGAGGGACAAATTCTCCCCTTGCTGTCTCACAGGACCTCTGTTCTATGAAGATGGATGTTCAGGCCTGTGATTACAGAAATTCTAGCAGGCTTCCCTGTCCTATTACCTCCACCTAACTTTTTCCTGTGATCTCTGATGCCTGAAATACCACCAGTTGAAACCCATACCATTAGCAAAACCTTTTTTTTTTTTTTTTCCTGGTCACATGCAAGCACATTAATCAGAACACTACAGCAGTGGTTCTCCCACTCGGCTGCTCATTGGCATCTTTTGGGGAGCCATGAAAAATGCCAATTCCCAAGTCCACCTACATCCACTGGTTCAAACACTTCTGAGGTGGGCTCCCAGAATCCGTACTTTGAGAAACCTCCCAACGGGCTCTGAGAGAGTTGGCCAAACATCTCACAGCTGATCCCGCAGTGGTATTTGGAAAGCACTGATATTTACCACTAATGTATGTGGATTTCAGAACCTTTCTGGAGGGGGAGTTTCAATGAGGGCAAACCATTTGTTCACAAAGAGCCCATTTTCCTTTCCACCTCCATCTGCCCAATGTGCTGAGTGAGGTAATGCTTCCTGGCCTCTTTGAACGCCCTTTGGGTCCCCTGCTGCTCTTTGGTTCCCATCACGTCAGCCTGGAGGTGGAGTGGCCTGTCAGCACCGCCGGCTCATGAGCAGAGCCGCAGAATCAACTTTCTCTTCTCAGATGCAGACTCTGTGTGAACCCATGCCAGGAGGGGGCCAGGGACCTACCTTTACGAGAACACATGGCCATCTCTTGACACAGATGGGAGATGTTTCCTTTTTGGCAACAAAAGGATGCGACGCCTTCTAGAGTGTCCACTTAAAGCACGTGAGATTACAGTTTGTGGACTGGATGAAGCTGCAGACTCTTTTCTCACCTGTGGGAAAATATATGAGTCGTGTGAAAATCCTTTAAAGTGAATTTTAGGGGCACCTGGGTGGCTCAGTCGGTTAAGTGTTTGCCTTTGGCTCAGGCCATGCTGGGATCAAGTCCCGCATCGGGCTCCCTGCTCTGCGGGGAGCCTGCTTCTCCCTCTGCCTGCCGCTTCCTCTGCTTATGCGCTTTCTGACAAATAAATAAGATCTTTTAAAAAAATGAAGTGAATTTTAAAAACAACTATTTGTTTTTGCATTCATTTTTTTGACAAATACTGATTGAGCGTTTCTGACCTATCTTCTGCTCTCTTTGCCTACCCTACTCCAGCCACACTGATCCAGCTGATGTTCCTCGAACAAACCACGCACTCTCCTGACTCAAAATCTGCTCTAGCTGCTCCCTTAGCCCAGAACACTCTTCCCCAAGTATCTGTTTGGCTAATCTCCTTATCTCCTCCAAGTCTTTGTTCAAATCCTACCTTCTCATTGAAGCTGAACCTGACCACCCTATATAACACTGAAATCAACTTCCCTTTCTAAACTGGCTCTACCTTTTCTGCTTTTTCCATGGCATTTTTCAACTTTTAACATGCCATATACTTTATTAGGTTGATCATTTATTTTTTGAATTCTTGCTCAGGGCAGGAATCTTATTTTTGTTCACCGTGCATCCCAAGTACTTAACGCGGTGGCTGACACATGGTAGACATCTGATAACGCAGGCATACCTCAGAGATATTGTGGGTTTGGTTCCAGACCATTGCAATAAAGCAAATGCCACAATAAGTGAGTCAAATAAATTTTTGGTTTCCTAGCGCATATAAAAGTTATATTTATACTATAGTCTACTAAGTGTGTAGTAGTATTACCTCTAAAAAACCAATGTACATACCTTAATTAAAAAATATGTTATTACTCAATAATGCTAACCATCATTTGAGCTTCCAGTGAGTTGTAATCACTGATCAAAGATCACCATAACGAATATAATAATAATAATGAAAAAAATGGAAATATTGCAAGAGTTACCAAAACATGACACAGAGACAGAAAGTGAGCAAATATTGGAAAAATGGTGCTGATAGACTTGAGGGAGGGTTGCCAGAAACTTTCAATTTATGAAAAAAATGCAGTATCTGTTAAGTGCAATAAAATGAGATTTGCCCACGTTGACTGAATTGATAAATTGGGGCTGGAATAGTGGCAAACAATACAAGTATGATCATTGTTGTCACAGAGCTTACAATGTATTGGAGGAGAGCATTAACACAGAAATAATTACAAAAATGTGTATTGATGATCATTGTGATTGCTAGGATGGACATATATGGAATTCTATAAGAGAGTATATGAAGAACCTTACTTGGCAGTGTGTTAAGGATGGTTTGCTGAGGGAGTGACATTTACCTTGAGGTTGGGAGGTTGGGTGGAGTAACCCTGTTAAAGGGAGGGAAGGCAGAAGAAATAATCTACATTTTGAATAGTTTACAGTAGTCCAGCCACTTATAACAATTGAGTATGCCTGCAACCTCATCTGGAGTTGCCTCTCTCTTCCCTCAAAGTATCTATTCAAATTAAGTTTCTAAAAATCTGTAGGCCATTTACCCCATTTCTTGTGAGTATGAATATCTGAATATCACTTCAGAAAATTTCTCCTGCTGTGGGGATATTCTTTGATGATATTCTCTATCTTCTGGACTTCTTAATCAGATGGAAACACAATAAATAAGTTTTCAAACCTCATGGATCTGGGGGCGCCTGGGTGGCTCAGTCATTAAGCATCTGCCTTCCGCTCAGGTCATGATTCCAGGGCCCTGGGATCGAGCCCCGCATTGGGCTCCCTACTCCGTGGGAACCCTGCTTCTCCCTCTCCCACTCCCCCTGCTTGTGTTCCCTCTCTCACTGTGTCTCTCTCTGTCAAATAAATAAATAAAATCTTAAAAAAAAAAAAAAACCTCATGGATCTGTCCATTGAATAAGTAGTTTAAATATACTTGGCAATGAATCAAGAGTTTTAGAGATGTTGTCTCAGAAACAAAACCACATAAAGGCTGAGGTAAAAGTGATTTACACTGAGGTGAAAGCCTTAGTTGAGGAGATGAGTAATTCTCCAGGTATTCTTCCAAGAATTTGAAATAAGGTACTTGGCAAAAGGCAACTAAAAAATATGTCTGTGGGAATTTGAAGGTCAAAGTTATAACAGTTAATCACCTGTTAGAGATGACCTGACTGCATTAGGCAGTTTCTTTGCATTTCTTAGAAGAACAAACACATTTGTGAGAAAATACACAGGTATGGAATAATGAGCAAGTGGCCAATACTGTGAAAAAGATTAGAAAAGTTCATAAGCACTAACAAAAAGATTCACTTGTTGGCCAAGATGTGAAGAAAAAAAGAACACTAGTGCTCTGTTGGCAGGAATGTAAATCAGTACAGCCACTGTAGAAAACTGTATGGAGGTTCCTCAAAATATTAAAAATAGAGGGGCGCCTGGGTGGCTCAGTCAGTTAAGCATCTTCCTTCGGCTCAGGTCATGTTCCCGGGGTCCTGGGATTGAGCCCCGCATCGGACTCCTTCCATCTGCCGCTCCCCTTCTTGTGCTCTCTCTCTCTCAAATAAATAACTAACATATTTTAAAAAATATTAAAAATAGAGCTATCATATGATCCAGCAATTCTACTTCTAGGTATTTATCTGAAGGACGTGAAGACACTAACTTAAAAAGATATCTGCACACTCATGTTCACTGCAGCAGTATTTACAATAGCCAACACATGGAAACAACTTATGTGTCCATTGATGAATGAAAGGTTGAAGAAGATGTGATACACACACACACACACACACTGAAACATTACTCAGCCATTAAAAAAAAAAAAAGAAAGAAAATTCTGCCATATGCAACAATACCTTGAGAGTATTATGCTAAGTGAGATAAGTCAGACAGAAAAAGATAAATACAATTTGGTCTCACATGTGGAATCAAAGAAAAAACAAAAACCAAAATAACCAAACTCATAGATACAGAGAACAGATTGGTGTCTGCTAGAAGCAAGGGATGGGGGGTGGGCAAAATGGATGAAGGTAGTGAAAAGATACAAACTTCCAGTTATAAAATAAATAAGTAATAGGGATATAATGTACAGCATGGTGACTGTAGTTAACAATATTGTGTTTTTGAAAGTTGCTAGGAGAGTAGATCTTAAAAGTTTTCATCACAAGAAAAAAATGTAACTGTGGGTTGAAAGCTGTTAACTAGACGTGTGTGTGTGTGTGTGTGTATTGTCCACCTGAAACTAGTATGATGTTATAGGTCAATGATATCCCAGTAAAAAAAAAAAAAAAAGAAATATCCACTTGTTAACTCACCTCTGGGGACCCATTCCCGGAACTTGAAGGAGGAGGAAAACCAGTTTCCTTTCTTGAGCTCCCTGTTCCCTGGTTCAGAGGTACCCTTGAGATTAAGCCACCCATAGTATCTGAACTGACTCAATGCTTGCGGGAGGAACATGTGGGCTCCTTCTTCAGAGGACTATAGCTCTATTAATAGGGCTTTTGGGGACTGAGTATGCTTCTTGCTTTGTTTCTGTTTTATTTTGTTTTGGTCAAGTTTTGGAGAGGAATGGTGTAACTTCATTTGAGGGTTGTGGTGGTTGTGATCACTTCAAGGGAATCAGTAACTCTATCTCAGGATTTCCCTCTGTATCAGTCAGGAAAGCCTAAGCTATGCTGCTGTAACAAACAAACCTACAATCTCAGTGGCTTAAAACAAGGTAGGTTTCTTTTTCGCACGACACTATATGTCCATTTGGGGTTGGGCAGGAGGAGTTGGCTCGTGATGACTAGGAATTCCTGCTGATGGAGCAGCTCCCATCTCTAACACTGTGGGTCACTAGACTAGAGGAGAGAGACTCTGGAAGCCCTCCCACTGGCAATTAATTGGTCATAAATCATCGCCCAGAACTTGTTATGTGGCTCCACCCAACTACAAGACAAATAGGACGTTCAATTCTACCATATTCCTGGAAATGAGGACAGTAAGAAATATTTGATGAACAATTTTAATAACTATCATGCCAATCCTTGACTTGGCCACATATCAGTAGGTGCATGACTCTCTCTGAAAGAGATGGGAGTGCTTCTCTGCAAGGATCAAAAAGATGCTAGAAATTGCTGTCCTGGTCTTAAATGAGAATGATAGAATAAGTCTCTGCTAAGTCATGGAGGGAGTACCTGAAAGGGAATTGAGAATCCACATCCTGTTATATACCTATTACCTTTTATTCTTTTTTTTAAAGATTTTTAAAAATTTACTCAAGAGAGAGAGAGAGAGAGTGGGGGGAGGAGCAGAGGGAGAGGGACAAGTAGACTCCATGCTGAGTGCAGAGCCCAATCTGGGGCTCGATCTCAGGACACTGACATCATGACCTGAGCCGAAACCAAGAGTTGGATGCATAACCAACTGAGCCACCCAGGCGCCCCTATTACTTTTATTCTTGATGAAGACTTGTGTTGTTCTCATCCATCCATTTCTTTAATAAATTTACTACACTGATTTTAGACAATTGTATCTGTCAGGCTAACCTTCGTTTTGCTGTGGTTACAAATAATCCCCAAATCTCAGGTACTTACGATAACAAAAATTTACTTCATTCATGCTACAAGTCCACTGTAGGTAGATTCTGTTCACCTTAGGCACTCAGAGATCCAGGGTCTCTGAGGCTCCATCACTACACATTTCCACAATCACCCTGCCGTTGTGAAAGGATATGCAGATTCTCCAAATGCTCTTCAAGTTTCTTCTTGGAAATGACACATATCGCTTGTGTTCAGAATTCATCAGACAGAGCAAATCATATAACCATATCTAATTTCAAGAAACAGGAAAATGCACTCTTACCACATGCCTAGAAAAGGGGAAAAAACAGGAGAAATTGAGAAGAAACTCCAAAGACTACCCTCCCATGCATACATGGAATACAGGAAAGACACACTCTTGGATCGAATCACATTAATCTTTAGGCAGGCCCAGGATCGGTGCCTGATTCATGGAGTTGAGGAAGAACTTGACTTTCCCAAAGCATTTTAAGGTTTGAAACCATCTTCATACTCCTTCTATGGTTTGTTTGTTTGTTTGTTTGTTGGCTTTGCAAGAATGCTGTGAGAGAAACCATGCATGAGTTATCCCCATTTTAAAGAAAAGAGAGGCCCAGAGAGATGACATGATTTCCTAGATTCCTCACTGCCCCAGGTGACAAAGTCAGTATAACCCCTAGAGCTCTGATTCAGAGCTACCTCCCAGCTCTAGGTGCCAGCCACCACCCTGGGGGCTTTCTTGGGCATTACTCCTGGACCCTAAACTGTGTGCCAAGGTAAGGAGCAAGGTGGGAGTTTAGAGGGAGCAGTTAGAAAGCAATAATTCTGGCAATTAGTTTGATGCTTTATGTGAAAACGTGCTTAGTTAATCAAAACCCAAATTCAGTAGCACTTTTAGAATAGATTTTTAGATCATGTAAACAATATGTGGTCATTATAAAACTTTTATTTTTTTATTTTAAAGATTTTATTTATTTTTTGACAGAGAGACACAGTGAGAGAGGGAACACAAACAGGGGGAGTGGGAGAGGGAGAAGCAGGCTTCCCGCGGAGCAGGGAGCCAGATGCGGGGCTCGATCCCAGGACCCTGGGATCATGACCTGAGCCAAAGGCAGGCACTTAACGACTGAGCCACCCAGGAGCCCCTAAAATTTTTTTAAATACAAAAATATTCAGAAGAAAATAAAAATCACACACCCGGACATAAATACTGTTTTTAAAAAATTTCTTGTTCAAATGAAATTTTTAGCATGTGTGATAATGTGATTTATAATAAGAAATGTATTTGATTTTCATCCCTCTTTCTGGCACAGAGCTCCTAAACATTTGGAATTTCCTAAATGATAAAAGTAATAAAGATGTCTTAATATTCATAACAAACCCCTTTCAACCACCTCTGAGTGTGCAGTAATGAGGTTACTTTTGGAAAGCACTTCAAGATGGGGGCCAGTTGCCATGTGATTGGAGGGTTAGAACTCCCAGTCCCACCCCACTGAACTCAGGGGAGGTGGGAGGAGCTGGAGGTTGAATCAGTTGCCAATGGCCAATGATTTAATCAATCCTGTACTGACACCTCCATAAAACCCTAAAGAACAGGGTTTGGAGAGCTTCCGGATTGGCAAACATGTGGAACCTCTGGGAAAGTGATGTGTTGGGAGAGAGCATGGAAGCCCTGCCCCCTTCCCCCATATCTTGCCCTATGTTATCTCTTCCATCTGGCTATCTCTGAGTTATAATCTGGGAAGTAAAATGTTTTTCTGAGTTCTGTGAGCCACTCTAGCAAACTAACTGAATCAGAGGAGGGGGTTGTGGGAACCTCTGATTTATAGCTGGTCGGTCAGAAGCCCAGGTGACAACTTGGATTTGCAACTGGCATCTGAAGTAGAGAGTAGTCTTTTGGGATTGAGCTTTTAATCTGTGGGATCTGATGCTATCTCAGGGTAGATAGTGTCAGAATTGGGTTGAATTGTAGGATTCCTAGCTGGTGTCAGTGAATTGCTTGGTGGTGAGAACATCTACCACTAGCCCCCACTACCCCTGCTCCCTGGTCCATGTTAAAAAAGAAAAAAGAAATGGGCCTGAAATGGAGTCACTTGTGCTAAGCCCATGTCAACAAACCAAGACTTAATACCTAACCTAAGTGTAGTTTCACCCTCTCTTGGGAATGTGATTTTCAGCCAGTCAATCTGGAATCACCTGGTCAGCACTAGTCAAGTAATCTGCCTGAGGGACCCCTGCCTTCCCCCAAAGGAAGGTGAGTGACCTTGCCTGAAATAAAAACACTTTGCAAGAATATCTTCCTGGCCCCACGTCCTTCTGCTTATAAAAGTCCTCCATTTGTCCAGATCCTTTGAGCTCCTTTCTATCTGCTAAGATAGGATGCTGCCCAATTCATGAATCATTAAATAAAGCCAATTAGATCTTCAAATTTCCTCAGTTGAATTTTGTGGGTTTTTTTTTTTAACACCCCTCCCCCTATGCATACATCAGAATTGGGTACCAGAATCATTAGCATGTAAAAATTAATGAAAGAAACCCAAGTGTACTTGTCATGTAGCTTCAGAAAAATATAATCATTAGAATTGCAGTTGAAGCCCCTCTATAGCTTCCTAATCCTCTCCCTCTTTCTCCAGAGATTACCAGTATCTGGAATTTGGCACGTATACTATTCCCTAGGCATCCGATGTCTAGTACATACAAACACATTCATAAAAATAGATAGCATTATTGTGTATGTTTTCAAGTTTAATATTTAAATGACACTGTATTATTCTAATCTTTGGCATCTTGTACTTTTTTCTCTGAATATTATATTTTTAAGAGTTATTCAGGTTGACACAAGTAGCCCCAGGTCATTCATTTAACTGCATAGGACAGCACAAACTTTAATTGAATGAATTACCAGGATCTTGTTAAAATACAGAATCTGGTGGGTAGGTCTGTAGCTCTCCAGTGGAATCAAGGCTGGTCAGGAATCTCATTTTGGGGAACAAGGCTATAGTATCCTTTGAGTACACCTGGCACAATTAACTTGTCTAGTCCCTTGTTGATGGACTTTTTGCTTGTTTTTATTTATTTATTTTTTGCCATTACAAACAATCTTAAAGTGAGCATCCTTTGCATATCTCTTGGCACACCTGTGCAAGAGTTCTCTAGGTTATATGCATAGGAAGGCAATTGCTGGGTCATAGGGTCAACAAATGTTCAATTTTACGTATGTATGTATGGATGTGTGTATGTATATGTGTGTAGGCATCGTTGACATACAATATTATAGTAGTTTCAGGTGTACAACATATGGTTTGACATTATATACATTATAAAATGCTCTCCCATGATGGCCGTCGTTACCATTTGTCACCATGCAAAGTTATTACAATATTATTGACTATATTCTCTATGTTGTACTTTTCATTTCTGTGCCTTATTTATTTTATAACTGGAAGTTTGTACCTCTTAATCCCCTTCACCTATTTCACCCATCCCTCCACCACCCTGCCTTCTGGCAACCACCAGTTTGTTCCTTGTATTTATGCATCTGTTTCTGTTTGTTTTGTTCTTTTAGATTCTACATATAAGTGGAATCAGATGGTATTTGCCTTTCTCTGACTGGCTTATTTCACTTAGCATAATACCCTCTAGGTTCATCCATGTTGTTGCAAATGACAAGATTTCATTCTTTTTTTATGGCTGAGTAATATCCCATCACACTTATATATTACGTCTTCTTTATCCATTCATCTCTCAGTGAACACCCACGTTGCTTCCCTATCTTGGCTATTGTGAATCATGCTGCAATAAACATAGGGGTGCAGATATCTCTTTGAATTGGTGTTTTTGTGTGTGTGGTTTTTGTGTGTGTGTGTGTGTTTTTGGATAAAAAAATTGTATAGATTGTACGGTAGTTCCATTTTTAACTTTTTGAAGAAACTCCATATTGTAGTCCATGGTGGCCACGCCAATTTACATTCCTACACAGTGCACAAGCGGTCCCTTTTCTCACCATCCTGCTCCATTTCATGACGTGTTGCTAACTTGTACTCCAAAGTTGCTGTTTTCATTGATTCCTCTTTCAGCAGTTCAGAAGGCTCCTTTTATTCCATATCCTTGGTCCACATAGTATCGTCAGCACTGGGTTTCTTATTCATGTATTTATTGGACATTTGCCTTCTTTAGTCCTTTTTCTAATCTTGTCTGGTAGGTACCAATCTCAGCGCATAACTCAGAAATACAATTTTCTTCACTTTGCCAAAACACAACTTACTTTCAGTTATAAGCTTGTATGTTGCCAAAGTGGTGGGAAATTAATCAGTTTGGGGCGGGACAAATGGGTGGCTCAGTAGGTTAAACGTCTGCCTTCTGCGCAGGTCATCATCCCAGGGTCCTGGGATGGAGCTCCATTTTGGACAGGGAGCTTGCCTTCTCCCTCTGCCTCTCCCTCTGCCTGCTACTCCATCTGCTTGTGCTCTCTCTCTCTCTCTGTCAAATAAATAAAATTAAAATCTTTAAGTTTGGGGTTCTCTTACCGCTTCTTCCCCCTGAGATTAAATCAAAGCCCCAGAGGTTTATGCAGTTGCAAGGTGTGAGGAGGTAGGCCCTGGATCCTTCCTGTCGACATTGTCACTGAGATGTCCCTCATTCCTGCTAAGCTGGCCCTTCTGTGTTAGTTTTGAGTGCAGTGGAACCATCTGCTCTTCTCACCACACTGGGTGAGGAAATGTCTACAAGATTCTCTAAGCACTCGGGGCCTATGTTTTCCAGCAATTTCCTCCCTGAGCCTCGTGGACTCTACTCACTAAGGAAAGCATGCTGCCCACCCACCCAACAACCTTCTGGGTCCCAGTAACTGTGTTCTTGTCTTTTTCTCTCCCGACTCCTGTTTTCTTCCCAGCCCTGAAGGGATAGAGGATGGGGTGGAGTGGAGTGCACTGAGGGAAGTCCTCTCTCTAATCCCGTCTGTCTATTCGGCCAGTCTTCACTGTTCCCCTGAGGGTGGAGGCTTTTGGAAATGAAAGTCAGAACACTCCTTTGTTTCTTCTTTCAGCAGTGACATCCTTCCCTGGTGGCAAAGGGAGAAGAAAGGCCTAGCTGCTTGAATGGAGGGTCCTAGGAAGGAAGGGGAGATTTGAGCCATGTGAAATGTCGCAGCCAATTTGGAAACCAGTTTGGCAGTTTCTCAAAGGTTAAACAGAGAGTTACCACACGAGCCAGCAATTTTACTCCTGTGCATGTCCCTGCGAGAACTGAAAATATATGTCCACACAAAATCAAACATTCATAGCAGCCCTGTTCATACTAGCCCAAGGTGAAAATAACCCAAACGTCCTTCAACTGATAAATAGATAAATAGATAAATAGCATACTCATATCTGTACAATGGAATATTATTTGGCAATAAAAATGAATGACTTGCTGGTACATGTTACGACATGGATAAATCTTGAAAGAAATGAAAGAAGCTTGACACATAAAACCGTATATTGTGTGATTCTATTTATAAGAACACCTAGAATAGGCAAATCTATAGAGACATAAAGTAAATTAGTGGTGACCTAGGTCGGGGGGGGGAAGGGCTTGGGGAGAAATGGGGAGTGACGGCTAGTAGTTGAGGTTTCTTTTTAGGGTGATGAATGTTCTAAAATTGATTGTGGTATTGGTTGCACAACTCTGTGAATATACTAAAAACCATTGAATTGTACACTTTAAAAGGGTGGATTGTATGGTATGTGATTTATAACTCAATAAAGCTGCTAAAAAAAAAAGCGAGCCAATTGAAACAATACCGGTTACTCCCCACCAAGCTACTTTTCAACTATATGCACATCATATATATTACGGATATTTTAAAAGTTGGAAGCAGATCCTATATACAGGTTATCCTACTTTCCCTCCTAAATATGTATTAGGCACCTACTTTGATTAAAGTACTACCGTGGATACTGTGGTAATGATGGTAAAGATGGATAAGGCATGCCCCTTCCTTTGAGAAGCTTACAGTATGATTGTTTCCATCCGCTGGACTTCTAGCCGCTGTGGTCTGGTATCAATTATTCTTTTCACCTGCCCAAATTAACATCACAAACTTGAGTGAGTTGAAAGCAGCAGTTAAAATAATCAAGAGGCTAGAAGGATGCTATAAGTAGTCATACTAAAAAGGGTTCAACTCTGCAGCCAGTAAAGACATGTGTGGAGAAAGGCTAAGTTGGATTGAACTGAAATGTATGCTCAAAATCTAGGAACCCTCAACTTTTGAACCTTTAAAGAGGTTGCACCCTATGTTTATTAAGCCAGATTCTGGGGGTGAGATGCAGGCATAGGTTGGTATTTGAAATGTCTCACTTGATAGGCGCCTGGGTGGCTCAGTCGTTAAGTGTCTGCCTTCGGCTCAGGTCATGATCCCAGGGTCCTGGGATGGAGCCCTTCGTCGGGCTCCTTGCTCAGCAGGAAGCCTGCTTCTCCCTCTCCCACTCCTCCTGCTTGTTTTCCTGCTCTTGCTATCTCTCTCTCTCTGTCAAATAAATAAATAAAATCTTTAAAAAAAAAAAAAAGAAATGTCTCACTTGATTCCATGTGCAGTTTGGAGACCCCTGGCTTAGATGCTTGAACTAAGTAGTTTTTTGTGAATAAGGGAAAGTGTTACTTTATAAAGGGGAGGAGCAGTTAACCCAAGGCATGCATTACTTCCCAAAGAGTGTGTCTGGAAGGTTGGGCCATACCCAACCCAATCATACTGTAAGCTTCTCAAAGGAAGGGGCATGCCTTATCCATCTGGGTGAGGTGGCTGTGTAAATATAGAAGGTGACTCCCAACATCCTGTTTGTGATCAAAAACTGTCAGAGGGACATAGGAGGAGTTTCCAAACCAAGAAATGGAAGGAACCTTGGGTTAGAATCCAGAGGTGGTCATCAATTCATTAAACTGGAGATGTCAAGCAAAAAAAAAAAATGTGCTGAAGGATGTCCAAAGGGGGATTGAAGGGGAGGAAGTAAAAAGCGGGAAGTTCAGGAGTTAACTCCATGAATGCTGAGTGATGACCTTATAACATGAGTCAGTCTATTTGCTTGGGTTCAAGGTGGAAGTGTTATGACTGCTTTAGGCTTCTGAGGCCTTGCAAGTTATAATTAAGAGCAACTAGAGATATTTGGGGTCCATCGATACCTTTGGGGCTTTACATCATGAAGGGCAATTATACTATTCCTTAAAACATTCATTAGTCTCCACTCTTAAAAAAATATATATTGGGGGTGCCTGGGTGGCTCAGTCGTTAAGCATCTGCCTTCGGCTCAGGTCATGATCTCAGGGTCCTGGGATTGAGCCCCGCATCGGGCTCCCTGATCAGTGGGAAGCCTGCTTCTCCCTCTCACACTCCCCCTGCTATATATATATATATATATATATATATATATATATATATATATATATAGGGTTGAACGGATTGCCCTCTGCTCTGGCTCAGTGATTCTGACGTCCTAATGTCTTACATTTAGTCCCCCCCCCCTTTTTTTTAAAGGATTGATTTGTCCAGAATGAGAAGAGAATTGTGACTGGAAGTCTTTGTCCACCATATGATACCAACAGGGACAGAGGTTTCTGTGTTTGTTCAAGGCTCTATGCCGAACAGGATGCACTTTAGACATCATGGTTTTTTGCAAAGCATTATCCCATTAGTAGCAGTGGAATTAAACACAGAATGTCAAACTCCATATGATTGTGGTCTTGGCATTGGGTTATAGTCTTGGCACTAGGAGCTATTTCCTGGTACAGGAACCTAGAGGAACTGCTTTCCTGTTATGTTTCAACTGTCCAATTTGACTATCTTCTCTTCCAGAGTATCCATAGAAGCAGGATAGCTCAGTTGTAGGGAAACCCCACCCAGGCTTTTGGGACAGATAGGCGGAATTTCCCATGGCAGAGAGGCTGTCTGCGAAGCAGGGGATAGCGCATGCATTGGAAGGGTCCGACAGAAGGTCAGATCAGTGCTATGGAGGACGCTAGCATTCATTTAGGCAGCCCAAAGTGTATTCGGTTTAGGATCAAGCCAGGATTTTCTCAGCATCTCTGAAATAACCCTAAACTGAACACTGACTAGGTGAAGAGGTCTTAAGGGTGGGAGGGGAGGGGGGGCGGCGGTGGGGATGGAAGGGGGTTGGTTGTTCACTTCCTTCTTTGATTACATTTTAAAGTACATTTTTACCCAAGTTCCAATTGCTTATAGGATTTAGCCCTGGAACTTTGAAAAAGTCGAGTATTTGAGATTTGAAAACCCATGTGCTGGGAAAGATAAGGAGTCCTAGAATTTCAGTTCTGTTAATGCTGTCACAAAAGGCGATGGTAACTTTTGCAAAATAAAATGGGCTTTTGGCTGGTTTTATTGTGATTTTGATAGAGTGAATTGATTATTGATATTAAAATTGGAGAAATGGGTGAGATTTTGACAGAAGGGATAATGGACTGGTATTATCTGTTCTAATAGCTCTTTATTTGGCTACTGGTCACGTATTTGAACTGGAAAACACAAAATTGTTAAAGACTGGAACTGTCTCAATTTTGGTTTTACTTTTATATGTTGACACTGTTTGATTAAAGCCTTTACACATTCAGTTTATTTTCTTAAAGTTTGTTATAGAAGCAACAAAAGTTCTGCAGATCTGTAAATAAATTATATCTCACTGTACATAACCTGGGTTACATTCTTGGGTGAATCATATCAACATTGGCAGAGCGTTTAAATAAACATTCTAGAGAAGGTTAAACAGAGGTTAAACAGTTTATGCTCCCTTTCATACCAAGTTCCTTAGGCATTTCAACCTTAACGTTTCTATTTTATGCAACAAAAATTTCAAGAACAAAAATTTTCATGATCAATCTCAGTAAAAAATATTAATATTCCTTAATATGAAAGCCTATTAATCTTTTACTAATCACTCAATCTAAACAGATCCTTAAAAAAATCACCACTCCCCAATGTCACAATATAAAAAAATGTTTGTTAACGAGATTTTCTCACTATAACATCAACAGGAGTTTCAACTTTTAACAAAGCTTCTGCACAGAGCTGGCATTGGGGTAAAAGGGACATAAATACGTAAGTTAGAATGTGGGAATTCCCTTGTGTTTCTAGCAAGCCCGAAACCCCTAACTTCTTTCTCTAAGAGACTCTCCCTTTGAACACAGGGGTTGACGTATGACCCAAGTTGGACCCTGTCCTCTTGGCCTCAGGGATTGATCCAGGATGGACATGTGATCCAAGCTGGACAAGTTTTTGTCCTTCCTTGGAATATTTCAGCCTGGCGTTGGAAGTAAATAGTTCTTTTTCATTCCTGATCAGGGAGCTATTGGGATGTGAGTCCATCGCCACAGGCCACCATATTCCGTATTCCTCTTTGCATGGAGAATGAACTTCTGGAGTATCAGAGAAAGAGAACACCAGGCAAGTAGAAGCTAAGAGAAACAGATATGGGTAGAGTCATAGGAGAATTGTGAAAAATGGAAGACACTAGAATTACTCACGTCCAAGTTGTTTCTTGGTAGTAGTGTTAGGAATGGCAGAAAACACTTGTGTTTATTATTTGGATGCTATTGACTATGCGCATCTATTAAGTCACTCGGTGTATTCTTTGTAAAGGAATATATTCCCCACTCTTCCTCTTTCCTTGTGCAGAGAGATCCTTCATGTCATACTCTTGGCCTCTCTTGCCAATGCTTACTCCTCCCCATGGCAAGAGGAGTGCTGGTTCAATTGGTTGTATGGGAGAAGGAATCGGGCATGCCCGGCTAATCTCCTCCCTCTTTCCTCTCTTTAGAGCCCTGCCTGCCATCAAAGAGCCTGTGTTTTGTTCTAGTTTCACGTTATGCATCCCTGAAGTACTCAAGGGGAGAAACAAGATGTATTCATGGATCGATAGCATGGATAGATGCATAATTACAGAATAAAGCAAGAATCGTAAAATATTATATAGAATTTAGGTAGTGATATAGAGGGAATTAATTACACAATTCTTTTTTTTTTTAAAGATTTTATTTATTTATTTGACAGAGAGAGACACAGCGAGAGAGGGAACACAAGCAGGGGGAGTACGAGAGGGAGAAGCAGGCTTCCCGCCGAGCAGGGAGCCCGATGCGGGACTCGATCCCAAGACCCTGGGATCACGACCTAAGCCAAAGGCAGACGCTTAGCAACTGCGCCACCCAGGTGCCCCTACAAGTCTTTCAAGTCTGCTGTATGTTTGAAGTTTTTCATAACAAAATGTTGGAAAAAAACGAGTGTGCATTATGATGGTCTAGATGGACACAGGCATTTGATATAAGTTGGGAAGCAGACAGAGATTATATTTCTTGAAAAGAGCCTGGTATCAGGTATTGAGTTTTGTAGATCAAATAGGTATTACAACCAAGTGTAAGTCTAGCTGTAGGGCTTCAAAAAGTGGCCAAACAGGTCATACTAGTAATTGCCTAGGAGAGGCACTTCTTCCTCACAGGTGAAAGCTTTTGCTCTATTCACTGGCCAGAATTTTGAAATGCTACTCTCCTTACCAGAAAGCAAAGTGATGGAAACTGGATATTTTAATAGTTGATGGGATGTGGAGGGGTAGGTTCGGGGAAAGAAATTTTGTAACTTAATTGAGATAATGCTTGTAAACTGCTTACTATGTTGGCTGAAAAAGTTCTCAATAAATGTTAGCTGTGATTATAATTAGGTTCTTATTTAAAAAGGAAATCATATTAAGTGTAACATTGTAGTCGGTTGAATTGTGTCCTCCAAAAAGATATGTGCAAATCCTCACCCCCCAGGATCTTGAATGTAACCTTATTAGGAAATAGATTCTTTGCAGATGTAACTAAGTTGAAGATCTCTTGGCGAGAGCATGCTGGATTTAGGTAGGTCCTAAATCCAATGGCAGGTGTCCATAGAAGAGAAAGGAGAGAAAGACACAGAAAAGAAAGGCATTTGAAGATGGAGACAGAGATTGGGTTATGCTGCCACAAGCCAAGGAGCCCCGGGAGCCCCTGGATAGGAAGCCACAAGGAAGGATTCTCCCCTAAACTATCAAAGGGAGCGTGGTGTTGATACCCCCAAGGTATCAACCTGATTTTGGCTTCCAGAATTGTGAAAGAAGAAGTTTCTGTTGTTTTAAGGCTCCACATTTGTGGTGATTTGTTACAGCAGTCCTAGGAAACCAACACAAATGTTAAACCAAGAAAAAGGATGTGACAAGATATTACATGGTTTGTTACAACTGAATAGTAGATCGGGGTGGGAGTGTTTGGGGGAAATGTATCAGAATCACCTGGAGGAGGTGTGAAGTCTCAAATACGTCTTTTCCAGGGAGGAGGGTACTAGATGGGGAGCAGGTTCTGCTTTAAAATCACTACCTTGTTGTTGGGAGTACATGGGGCCCTCAACTGGGCTGGATCTGAATAAAAGGTAGGAGAACCAGTAGAATAGATAATAACTGTGGTATATCAGATGGAGAGCAGATGATTATCACCTGAAAGACATGCCACTCTATATTTGGTTGCCTAGGCAACATAGGCAAAGGGAAATAAATTATATTTAAGCCATTTACATGAGATTTAAAATGTTAAGATATTGGCTTTAGTATTAATTCTCAAGGCTCTTGGTGCCTGCTGAGAGAAATAGCTCAGTCATTTTTACAGTTATGTTGTTTACTGGAATGTTGAAAAAATGCCTCCGTGGTGTATAAGGCGTAACAAATATCTTTGAGCTTATGATCTGAATCTTAAGTACCTATCCATTTCTCACTCTTATCATTCAAATATGGTCATGGTATGTTTCAGCCATCCTCATTTACATTCCTTTTTAAAAAATCAAATTAAAAAAATAATAACACAAGCAATACATGTCCATTGTAAAATAATTAGAAAATACAGAGAAGTCACATCGCGGGGGGACGGGGGGCCCTGGGTGGCTCAATGCGTTAAGCGCCCAACTCTTGATTTCGGCTCAGGTCATAATCTCAGGGTCATGATCTCAGGGTCCTGAAATCAGCACCACGTGGGGCTTTGCGCTCATCAGGGATTCTGCTTGAGATCCTTTTCCCTCTGCCCCTTCCCCCCCACTACCCTGCTTGTGCATGTGCATGAGCACTCTCTCTAAAAATAAATAAACAAATCTTTTTTTTTTTTTTAGATTTTATTTATTTGAGAGAGGGAGACAGAGATAGTGAGAGAGCACAAGTGGGGAGGAGAGGGAGAAGCAGGCTCCCCACAGAGGAAGGAGCCCAATGCGGGACTCAATCCCAGGACCCTGGGATCATGACCTGAGCCGAAGGCAGACGCTTAACCGACTGAGCCACCCAGGAGCCCTAAATAAACAAATCTTTTAAAAAAAGAAAATACAGAGAAGTCAGATGGAGACAAAATTTAAATTATTCTTAATCATGTCAATCAAATATTGTCACTGTTAACACATTGGTGCATATCCTTACAAAATTTTTCTATGCAAGTATGTGGTTACAAGAATTTGTTTATGATATACACACTATTTGGAAACTTGCGTTTCTCCCCTTTTGCTGTATATTATAAGCATTGAATATGTTAGTAAGCATAGAACCACCTCAATGATTTTTAATGGCTATATATTGTTCCATTTTAATAATTTATTATAAATTACCCTTTATTGAGGGATCTGTTGCTGTGCTTACTCACTATTATAACACTGAAATGAACGATCTTTATATATATTAAATTGCATGTCCAATGATTTCCTTAGAACTGGTACATGGTTCCAGAATGTCCTCAAGATTGTTTTTATTGGCTTAATCTCCCACCAATGGTATTTGTGAAGACCTGTTCCCCTGCAATCTTACAAACTGGTAATTATCAACCTATTTTATATTTATCAATCTGCTAGGCAAAATAAATGGAATCTTGTTATAATTTGTGTACATCTGCTTATTAATGATTTCTAAAAGATGATATGACACTCCACAATTCAGGAGTGCAAAAGGCACTATTTCTTTATTTTTCTGTACTCAGCCTCTTTTCTCAGCCTTCGAGTCGTCATTCCACTGGAAGGATGGAACCAATCTCAATTCCACACACTTTTCCCTGGGATTGCAGCCAAATTCCAGGGGACTAAGTGTGAAGGCATTGGGTGTGAGTATTGGTGTGTGTTTTGGGGGCTCCAGCTGACTGGCAATGTCCCTTTCCCCGCCCTCATACCTACTGGAATAAGATGGCCATCTATCCATTTGATTCTTGGTCCTCTATCTGTCCCTGAAGGATAAGGGACAGCAAGATGTCAAGATGTCCAGGAAGGGCTTTCCGTTCTGATAGCTTACTTTGCCATTTCTGAGGCCCCCTTTGGGCACAGGCATCCCTGGGCTGCTCTGTGCCAGGCCGGCACTTGGGAGGGATTGTGAGGACGCCTGAGGCACCCTCTGCCTGGACCCACCACCACTTCCCTAAGGCAGTCAGTACGGAACACCGAGCTGTTGAAATGCAGGGAAGGAAGGGCAGAGGGAGAAAGTAGATACCCAGTTAAAAACATCTGCTAATATTTCAGAGTATTATCTTACACTATTATTAGCCAATTGTACTAATCCTTTTGTGAGATGCCTGTTCTTGTTCTTTGCTTATGCCAACTATTTTCAATTTTCTCAGAGTACCAGACTCTCTTGCACTTGCAAATGTCTTTGTGCATGCTTTTTCTTCCGGTTAATTCCCGCTTCAATTCTTTGTATAATCATAGTTCTATCTCCCTCTAAATGAACATTTATCATGCTATATGTAATTGTATATTTATTCGTTCATGGGCTGTGTAGACCATAAAACCTGCTAAAACAATTATCCTTCTCATTGAAATACTGTATTCCTTGAACAAAAGGACTGTGTCATAGACCTCTTTTTTCCTTTCTGAATATATTCTAAAACAGGTTTGGAAAAAGAGAAATAGTTTAAGCTCTTGATGAATACACTTAACTAAAATGGAGATAAATAAGCAGGAGTGGTTTAAGGTGCAACCTCTAGAATCAGAAAGAATTGAGTGAAGCTGGAACTTGTTATTTACTAGCTATAGGACTTACGGCAAGTTATTGATCCTCCTAAACCTCAGTGTTCTCATCTATAAAATGGGAAGCATTATAGTGACTTGATATGGAATTGCTTTAAAGCACAGTGCCTGACACTTAGTAAGCAAACAACAAATACAGGTGATTATTATTAATGAATATCCTCAGGTGGAGAACGGAAAGGCTGACATGCTTATAGTCTTCTACTTTGCTGATGCCTGATGGCCACAACTGCAAATTATTTAAATCAAGTAATTTATACTAGAGAATTAGTGCTAGAGAAGCAAACAAAAGTGATTAATATTTTTGATGATTAGTGAATACGACTGTTTATTTTGCTACTTTCTGTTGGGCTGGTAAAAACATTGTATTCCGTGAGCTAAAACGCGATTGAATTTTTGAGTTTACATATTACTTTTTAGGAAGTGAGAGTTACATGGATTTGAGGCAGAAATTGTAAATGCAAATGCCGTAGAGGCAGCTACTACTCATGAATGAAGCAGGCAAAAGTGAAAGGATCAGGAGTGACAGGGATTGTGGCAAATGGGAGTGCCAGGGGACCTCCCAGGGGACCACAACCCCTGCGCTCCAGCTTTGACAATGCAGGAATGCGGAGCCAGCCACATCTTCCGAGTTTTCAAGAGAAGTTGGAAATCTAGAGGTTTTTTTTTTTTCCTTCCCCATGAAGTTTCTGAATTTCTAGAAGTTGGTAACTCATTCAAGCATTGTTTTAAAACACTGTGCAGGCCAAAAAAACCATGTCTGCAGGCCAGAGCTGATTCATCGGTCACCGGCTTG
The DNA here is from genome assembly GCF_964656455.1 of Halichoerus grypus. Taxonomy (NCBI): domain Eukaryota; kingdom Metazoa; phylum Chordata; class Mammalia; order Carnivora; family Phocidae; genus Halichoerus; species Halichoerus grypus. The sequence goes on from NC_135714.1 coordinate 33,963,048, forward strand.
TGACCTTTGATTTGAGATATCATTAGCATTTTCAAGAAGCACATAGAAATGTGGCAACTTTAGAGTTTAAAGTGCTGATAAAACATTACACGAACTTTGTCCAGTGTGAGGTGAACTATTTCTAATATCCCGTCTAATCAATGTGTATTAAACATAGGTTAATTAAAAAAAAAAAAGAAACAACAGCAAAAAAAACCCTGCACGCAGGAGTTTTTAACTCCTTTCATCCTTCAGCTAATTCTGCGTTGAGGTTCGGCTGGATCTGTTTTCAATCTTGACCTCCTGTGGAAATAGACCAGGGAGTTTCTAAGTAAACTTCATTCTCCTAACAGGCCTCTGCATGATATCAGCTGGAGAAAGCCCTGTAGCTCAACAGGCAGATGGCAGTAAGAAATTAACTTGAACTTCAGCAAGGCCAAGGTTTCCATGGGAACAGAGGAAGCAGCCCTACTGCCTGGCATTTGAACTGAATAGGAAACAGGCTCCCCATCAGCATAGTTTTAGAAATGACTGCAGCGTTCGACCATTCTCCCCAAGTGCTTTAACTTTAGCTAATAACCAGATAATAAATGATACTCAGGCACATGCTTAAATAGGTTAAAGTGTCTATGGGCATCAGATATGAGAAAGTGTAAGCATCTAATTGCTGAAATCCGAAAATCATTTATAAGCTTTAGCAATCTCCATCACAAAAACTGTATTCTTTACTAAATGAGCCCATAACATGCAGAAATCATGGCTTTAATCTTATTTTACTATAAGGAATTCAAAATTCAAATAAATTTAATTTTTCTGTCAATGTGGGGTTTTTTTTTTTAGGAATAACATTTACCATTAATATGTATTTTGTCTGAACTTCCGGGCATTCAGCATGTGAGGAGTAAGTGACTCTGGAGAGAGCGATGCTTTTCTGAATTATGACCGAAGAGGGTTCATTTCGCTTTGTGTCTCTCACCCAGGGACGGATTAACCTGGAAGCTGAGGAAATTTAAGCTTCGTTTCCCCTCACTTGAGTTGGCCTCTTCCAAGGCCCTCGGGTGAGCTTCCAGGCTGTTCACATCGCCATATATTTTTGTAAAATTTGTAAAAGATATTTTAATTGCAATGGTTAAGACTAATGTCCGTTTCCACTCAGACTTACCCTCCATCATAATCCCCTCATGTTGAATGATGATGAATGGCCACAGGTATTTTTGGGCTGTGGGTAAGGGAAGTTGAGTTAGGGATATATTAATTATGGATTTAGTGGGATATGTGTATGTGGGTCACAGTTTTGTGTACGGGCATGTTACTGCCAGTTGTCCTGGAGTAGGAATAGTTTTTAGAAATATGCCTACTGCCCACTCTGTTAATCCACAATGTGTCGGTCCCAGGATACCAAGGTGCCAGCTCAGAGGCTGGATGGTGACATGGGTATGTGTCCCATGGTGCCTGGCACTTGGGATGTAGGTGTGGGGGAGAAACAAAATTGAGTGGAGTCAGGATCTAGCCTGTGGAAAATGCTTTCCATCACCAGACAGGTCAAGTTATAAATGGGAGATTTGGCTCTCAATGGGTTCTAGACAAATTGGAAGCTCTAGCCTATGAGAAATAGTCTTGACAATGGAGGGTATACAGTTATAAACATGTGAACATTTCTTTCTTTTTTTTTTTTTAAAGATTTTATTTTTAGGGCGCCTGGGTGGCTCAGTTGGTCAAGCGACTGCCTTCGGCTCAGGTCACGATCCTGGAGTCCCGGGATCGAGTCCCGCATCGGGCTCCCTGCTCAGCGGGGAGTCTGCTTCTCCCTCTGACCCTCCCCCTCTCATGCTCTCTCTATCTCATTCTCTCTCTCAAATAAATAAATAAAATCTTTTTAAAAAAAGATTTTATTTATTTGACAGAGAGAGACACAGCGAGAGAGGGAACACAAGCAGGGGGAGTGGGAGAGGGAGAAGCAGGCTTCCCGCGGAGCAGGGAGCCCGATGCGGGGCTCGATCCCAGGACCCTGGGACCATGACCTGAGCTGAAGGCAGACGCTTAACGACGGAGCCACCCAGGCGCCCCTTTGCTGAACATTTCTTATGGGCATTGTGGGATATGGAATTTATCAGAATTCCTACAATTAAATTCCCCTCTGAATGACCATGAAACACTGTTGACAAAAGTAATGTAAAACTGAATACATAATTACCACAGGAACGTTGGTGACAAAACGGTTAATGAGAACTGTTGATCCAAAGAGCATTTAAGATGCCTCATGACTCCAGTAACTGACTTACAAGAAACTTGCAAGGCCTGAAATCTCATAACTCATATAAAAAACTTGATAGGTTTTCCTAAATTTGATAACAATTTTGAAAATTTATCTCATTTTGTCAACAACTGTACAGCTGAAAGAAACTTTCTGACCTATCAGTAACAAAAATCCAGATTTTAATATTGCCACAGGCCAGCAACTCCTAACGTTGTTAGTGATAAAATATTCTTCTCCCACAAAATCATCTGCTGGTCTAAGTTCAAAACAGTTACTGCTGTTACTGTTGAGTTTTTACAACATAATATGTGTAATATGTTAGTTTAAATTAGTCCATCTCGTGTTACTTGTTCTTTAATGAGCATTATATACTACGGTGGAGTTGTGTTCGATAAACTCCCAGTTCTGCAGTCAACCCCAGACACACATTGATGCAGCTACATGCTATTTTCTTTTTTTCTTTTTTAAGATTTTATTTCTGTATTTGAGAGAGCAAGCGAGCGAGAGAAAGAGAGAGAGCACGAGAGAGGGAGAGAGAGAAGCAGGCTCCCCGCTGAGCAGGGAGCCTGATGCGGGGCTCGATCCCAGGAACCCAGGATCATGACCTGAGCTGAAGGCAGATGCTTAACCGACTGAGCCACTACATGCTATTTTGAGAGTAAGTTCATAATGCTTCAGGATTGTTCCAATTTACTTCAAATTTTACTTAGGTATATCTCTAACCTCTGTCATAATACACACTCTCTGCATGCAAAACAGTAGCTGCCAAATAAAAAATGATAGCACGACAATTGTAAATATGAAGAAATAGAACCTGAGTTACTTCCATGCTGTTATTCTTAGTGAAAATCAACCTCTGAACTTTGCAGCGTTTACTTTTTGGAACCACTTTTACATGTGTTTTCTCCCCCCATTTTAAAGAATATAGTAGTATAACTAAAAATATTAGTCTATTACTTTTGTCCTTTCTGTCTTTTCTGTAATGTATTTTGTGATTTTTATTATTTTATTTATTCTTATCATGAGTATATAAAGTCTAATAAAAGAAAATTTCAGTGAAAAAAAAAACAAACCAAATGTGAATTTACCATGTAGGACACAAGACGGAATAGTCTCTCTCTCTCTTCTCTCTACGGAAAATGATAATACAAAATGTCATATGAAGTAATCAAAGATACAACCCAAAAAAGGTAGGAAAAAGCCTTACAGAGATGTGTCAGGCAGGCAATTAACAAAAATAATTTTATTTTTCTGGATTTTGTAATGGTTAGAGTATTTGATAGCCTCTTAAAATTTATAATTTGTTTTATTTCTTTTATCATTCTAAATAAATATTCACATTCAAACCCATTTTTGTATTTGTAATTTGTAGAAGCTTCAGGCCCAGTAAAACCTAGATCTACCCTTGTTCTCATTCCCCCATAACAGCAAAGTCAGTTTTTAGAGAAGAATTCACAGAGAGTAAAATGCACAGATCTTAAATGTACAGATTATTAAATTTTTACCTATTTATATGACTGTATCACCAGCATCCATGAAGATGCAAAACATTTCCATCACCTCAAAACAATGAAAATTTCTAATATACTCAGGTTTAAGAAATTAATATATCCATTAAACAAGAATATTTTGCTAAGAAAAAGCAATACTCAACACGAGCAAACTCTTAGTGATAAACTTAGAGTTACTAAAATTAAAAATTCAACAGAAAGACTAGAAACTCGGGTTGAGGAAGTTGCCCAGAATATCAAGGAGAAAGACAAAGAGATGAAAAATCTGAGAGAAAAAAATGAGACATAGGGAACCAGGGAGAGGAACAATTCCAACAAACAGGAGTCCCAGAAGAAAGAAAATGGAAGGGAGTAAACTTTGAAAGAAATGAACATTTGTAGACTTGATGAATGACACGACTTTTCAGATTTTAAGGAGTTTCTCACTACCCAGAAGATCAATAGTTCAAAAGTGTTTTTACTTGCATTTTCTTACAAAATCTTCTTAAAATTTTGTGAGACAAATGCAGTTGAAAAATTAAAAAGACTAAAAATGAATATGTCAGAAGTGTATTTGACTTTCATGATAGATTGGCTCAACCTATTTGTTCTAGGTCACATTTGGCCATTGTCATTCACTCATCCATCCATCCATCCTTCCATCCATCCATCCTTCCATCCATCCATCTATCCATCCATCCATCCATCCTTCCATCCATCCATCCATCCATCCATCCATCCATCCATCCTTCCATCCATCCATCCATCCATCCATCCTTCCATCCATCCATCCATCCATCCATCCATCCATCCATCCTTCCATCCATCCATCTATCCATCCATCCATCCATCCATCCATCCATCCATCTATCCATCCATCCATCTATCCATCCATCCATCCATCCATTCTTCCATCCATCCATCCATCCATCCATCCTTCCATCCATCCATCCATCCATCCATCCATCCATCCATCCATCTATCCATCCATTCATCCATCCATCCTTCCATCCATCCATCTATCCATCCTTCCATCCATCCATCCATCCATCCATCCATCCATCCTTCCATCCATCCATCTATCCATCCATCCATTCGGCACTTACTTGGTGCTAAGCCATGGCAGTGCCAGTCTCAAAGGAAAGGACTGATTCTTACTATACATTTAACCACAGTACAGTATTATATGTGCTATGGTGGAGGTATAAAGAAGCAGCTATCCCAGTATTTCTCATTGCCATTAAATAATGTCTCATATATATATATATATATTTTTTTTTTTTTTCTGGACTTATTATGCTTTCTGAATCTAATGATTCATGCATTTCATTAATTCTAAAAAAAATTCTAGCCATTATCTTTTGAAATGTCACCTCTCCTCATTTTCTCCATTCTCTTCTTCTATAATTCCTAGTGATTATTTTGTGGGAAATTTGTATTTTCTTAACCATTCTTTAGTACTTTTTCTTATTTTTCTCTGCTTCATTCCATATAATTTCCAAAGATCTGTTTTCCAGTTCACAAATTTTCTCTTCGCTTGTGTCTAACCTATACTTTACCCCATCCTTTGTGTTTTAAATTTATGACTATAATTTTCTAGTTGTTCTTCTCATACTTGTTCATATCTGTGTGTCCTTTTTACTGTGTCTTGTTACTTTCTTCTGTTTGGATTCATTATCCTATGTCTTTAATCACTTAAAAATTTATTTTATAACCTCTACTGATAGCCCTATTAAATGAATTTCTGGGAAACCTAATTGGGTTCTTTGTCGTGCCTCTTGAATTTTGTTTAGATTACATGGTTTCTGCATGCATTTTGTACTTTTAAATTGAAAACTGATCTTCATTAGGGTTTATCTGTGAGAGTCCCATGAGGCTTAGATGGAAGGCATTTTCTTCCAAAGGGATTTTACATTCACTTCTTCTAGGAGCCCAAGAGGCCCTAGACCAAATCGTAAGTTACTTTTTTAGCTTGAGGGGCCTTGGATCGTGGGTATGTTGTCTATAAAGAGGATTAGGCTTTTGTTTTTTTTTTTTTTTTTTTAAAGATTTTATTTATTTATTTGACAGAGAGAGATAGTGAGAGCAGGAACACAAGCAGGGGGAGTGGGAGAGGGAGAAGCAGGCTTCCTGCCAAGCAAGGAGCCCAATGCGGGGCTCGATCCCAGGACCCTGGGATCATGACCTGAGCCGAAGGCAGACGCCTAACGACTGAGCCACCCAGGCGCCCCTGGATTAGGCTTTTGTTTACACATTCTCAAGGGAGGTTCACCCATATCTCCCAACCCAGAGCTGAGGTCAAGACAAAGAAACGTCCTTATCGTCTCCCTCTGTGGTGGTGGAATATTTTCTGGTCCAGTCTCTCTCTGTGGGATTAGTGTGTATACGTGCATGTACGTGTGCATGTGTGTGCGTGCGTGTACGTGTATGTGTGCATTACGGCTCAGTTGCATTCTCCACGTGACACAGGCACAGGCCCTGAACTTCCAGTACTATAGCCCTAGCCCTAGGTTTCTGAGTCTAGCAGCCACTGTGCACTATGTCTCTCCATGGGATGGCCAAGGGTCAAATCATGGATTTACTGCTCTAGTTTTATCTTTCCTTTCCATTTTGCCTCCTGGGGAATCTCTGTTAGTCTCTTTTGAGCTTGGCTCTTCATGTAAAGAATATTTTATTTATTTTGTGTGGCCTTTCTAGGAGTTGTGTAGCAGGGAAGTTATTCAGTCAGTCATAGTCTGGGAAATTGAAATTGTTATTCGCATTCTTTTTTTGATTATTATTATGTCCAGTTAGCCAACATATAAAAAGCTTCTGCACAGTCAATGAAACAGTCACATTCTTTTTAAACGGCTTTAAAAATCAAAGCAATGACAAATTAAGAGTGTTTTTCGGAACCCTCCTTAAAGATTTCCATACCTACTTTGCTGTGTGGAGAACCCACCACATTATGGGAAGACAAAAAGAGAGGTGACTAATTTTGACTTGGTTGCTAAGGAAGTGGCCAGAAAGGTGACAGTTAAGTCAGACTTTGGGGAATGAGAGATTTAGTTACCTTATTTACCACCAACCATTAGTCTCCAAACTATTTTACACGGTGAAATTTAGACTTAATCTTTGTCCAATTGATTTACCTCGTTTTATATATTAATAGATATACATATTTTAATACACGATGTCATCAAAGTTATTATTATCCACTGATTTCTAAGTGGCAGGCAAGGAAGCCGATGCTTTATCGATAAAACCGAAAACCCAGAAAGGCTAAATAACATTTTCACTCATGTAACATAATGAGTGACAGGGCTGGATTCAAACTTGAGTGTAGCAACTGTAAAATGTGCCCTTTGGGGAGCTTAAGTGACCAAAGGCCCCCGCTGCTGTGCTCTGAAGTCCATTGCCATGTCTCCATTGAGCCCGGCTTTCCACTGGGCTGCTCGCAGCCAGTTACTAAATGCGGCAGGGATACTAAGGCAGGCTTTTCCTGGAAGACCCGGGACTCCTCTGGCGGGGGACTGGCTCACAGACCTCCTCGCCAAACCTTTCTCAGAGTGAACGGCAGCCTTAGATGACACTCTGCCTGACCTTCCTTCCTTCTCTTTGCTTGAGGACAGACTTGCATTGTGCTCTGACTGCTTCCCCAGCATTTTCTCTCAAAGTCACGTCCCCAATAAAATCCTTGCACGTTTAACTCCATCTTGGTGTCTGCTTCTCAGAAGACCCAGACTATCACACCTAATTTGTGTGACCTCAAAACCCATGCTTTTACAAAAAATAACTAAAAACGGACTAAAGATCGAAATGTAAGAGGGACAACTGTAAGACTGTTAGAAGAAACATAGGCATCAATCTTCATGACCCTGGATGAGGCAATGCTTTCTTAGATATGACACCCAAAGCACAAGCAACAAAAGAAAAAATTGATATCTTAGACTTCATCAAAATTAAAAGCTTTTCTGCTTCAAAGGACAGCATCAAAAAAGTGAAAAGTCGGGGCGCCTGGGTGGCTCAGTTGTTAAGCGTCTGCCGTCGGCTCAGGTCATGATCCCAGGGTCCTGGGATCGAGCCCCGCATCGGGCTCCCTGCTCCGCGGGAGGCCTGCTTCTCCCTCTCCCACTCCCCCTGCTTGTGTTCCCTCTCTCGCTGTGTCTCTCTCTGTCAAATAAATAAATAAAATCTTAAAAAAAAAAAGTGAAAAGTCAACACATAGGATGGAAGAAAACATTTGCAAATTATATATCTGATAAGGGACTCCTATCTAGAATATATAAAAAACTCTTATAACTCAATGATAAAAAGACAAACGACTCAATTAAAAAATGAACAAAGATATGAATAGACGTTTCTTTTTTTTTTTTTTAAGATTTTATTTATTTATTTGACAGAGAGAGACACAGCGAAAGAGGGAACACAAGCAGAGGGAGTGGGAGAGGGAGAAGCAGGCTTCCCGCAGAGCAGGGAGCCTGATGCGGGGCTCGATCCCAGGACATCATGACCTGAGCCGAAGGCAGGCGCTTAACGACTGAGCCACTCAGGCGCCCCATGAATAGACATTTCTCCCAAGAAAATGTGCAAACGGCCAATTGTACGTGAAAGGGAAATACAAATTAAAACCACAATGAGATACCACTTCACATCCACTAAGATAGCTATAATAAAAAAATCAGAAAATAGCAAGTGTTAACAAGGAGGCGGAGAAATTGGAACCCTTCTACCCTGCTGGTGGGAATGGTAAATGGTGCAGCCATTTTGGAAAAATGGTCTGATAGTTTATCAAAAGGTTAAATACAGAGTTATTGGGGTGCCTGGGTGGCTCAGTCGGATCGGGAGTCCGCCTTCGGCTCAGGTCATGATCTCGGGGTCCTGGGATCTAGTCCTGCATCGGGCTCCATGCTCAGTGGGGAGTCTGCTTCTCCCTCTCCCACTCCCCTTGCTTGGGCTCTCTCTCCCTTGCTGTCTCAAATAGGTGAATGAAATCTTTAAAAAAATAAAAGAATAAATAAATATAGAATTATTGTATGACCCAGTGATTCCATTTAGCATTTAGCAAGACAAATGAAAACATGGGTCCACATAAAAACTTGTACAGGAATGTTTATTGCAGTATTGTTCACAATAACTGAAAAGTGAAAACAACCCAAATGTCTATCAACTGATGAATGGATATACAAAATGTGGTATACCCATACAATGGCATATTATTTGCCCATGGAAAGGAATAAAGTACTGATACATGCAGCCACATGGATGAACCTTGAAAACATTATGCTAAGTGAGAAAAACAATACACAAAGGACCACATATCGTATGATCTCATTTATATGAAATGCCCAGAAGAGGCAAATTTATAATGACAGAAGGAGATTAGTGTTTGCCAGGGCGCAGGGGCATGGGAAGTTTGGGGGATGACAGCTAAAGACTATGGAGGACGACGGGAAATCAAAATGTTCCAAAATTAATTGTGGTGATTATTGCACAATTCAGTGAATATATTAAAAAACAGTATGTGAATGATATCTCAATCAATCTGTCACTAAAAAAATCCATGCTCTTTGAATACACTATATCCTTCATTTGGCATTTATCCTAGAGTTCCTTGTCTTATGATTATTTTTTTCCAACCCAAATGTTGCTTCAGACCATCCAAATAGTGATGATCTTTGAATTGTGGCATTTCTTCTGGATTTGGTTTCTTCATTAGAATTTTTTCAAATTTCCTCCAATGGATGCATGATACTTTTATATTTGAGATTTACATTATACAGAAATGAAAATGTTGTGTCATTAACAAAATTATTAGCTGCTAAAGAAAAAAGTCTCTGTCCCTTTGTGGATTCCTCTGATGCTAGCACAGAAAGTAGGTGCTTAACAATAATTTGTAGATATTCTTGATAATGGCACTAGGTTTTAACGCCATTATGGTTGTGAGTCTTTGGGTCTTTGGTAATCTATGTGGATTTCTTATTGGTAATAGAGTTCGGGAAAAGTAGGTATTATTTTGTGATTATAAACCTTAAAAGACTTGAAAAGTATTTTCACTGAAAGAAAAAAATGTTTTAGTTTGAATGCCAGTTTCAATAACAGATATTTTACAGATAGGGTAGATTTCACCTTCATGAAAACATTTTCAAACATTTGGGTCAGCCGGCTTCCCCTCCTCCTAGTTGCTCCCTGCAGGGGAACCTGCCCAAAGGGGTGTCTTCCGATCGTGTGCTGGAGTCCGTGTGTGAATTATTGACTTTGCCATGTTTCTTTATGGAGACAAGGTCATCCTCTGACAATATTTCATTAGCCCTTTTCTTCAGCTTGTCTTCTTTACTCTTCTTTGTAATTTCTCCCCACCCTCCTTTTTGGAAAGCAAGAGGGAAGGGATGCTCAGCTGGCTTAGACTGAGCCCTATTTGCCAGCCCCAACGTGGGTCTTTCACATTCAGAAATCCTGTTTTCTCCTCACAGTGGACCTGCTGAAAGGTTGCCATCTCAACCTCATTTGAGATGAGGAAACTGAGGCACAAACTGTAAGCAGGAGCGTCTGGACCGGGGCTGGCAAGGCAGCGCGGTGCGTGGCTAAGGGCAGATCTGGCGCCAGGCTGTCTGGGCTTGAATCCGGGCTTCAGTGCTCAGCAGCCGTGGGGACCCTCCTCCCCCTTCCTTCTCTCAGTTCCTTAAGGGGTTGATAATAGTCTATGTTACCAGGCTGGAATAGGGAATGAGTTAGTCAATGATCTGTAATGCACTCAGAGCAGTGCTCGGCACAATGCAAGTGCCATGTAAGTGTCGTAAAAGTAAATAAACTGAAAGCTGTCTGACTCCAAAGCTGCTAATGGTGGAATTTCAGGCCTGCTTTTTGTTCTGTTCCCCTATTAAAGCAGCAGAATTGGGCAAAAGCTAACCTTGGACTCTGAACAGGGAACAGAGACTTTGCTGCGGAGGCACCCACGGACTTCCTGCTCTGTCCAACCCCTCTTGCCATCAGCCGTTCTAAAATGTGAATCCATTTGCTTTAAGTTAGCCGAGAGCACTGAGCTCTTAGGTGCCAGCCCTGGGCTCACCAGTGGATGCCCATGCACTAAACCCCAGCCGAGGCCTGCGGCGCCCCCTTCCCCGCCTCAGGCCTGGCCTAGCCCGAGGCCTCCCCCGTGTTGTCATTCCCACCTGGTTCCTTCCTTACCACACTCCAGTCATGCATGCTAGCCTTTGTGGGTTCCTCTCTCAAGGCCTTTGTACGCATCTGGAAATACTTCCCCGGATTGCTGCGTGGTTAACGTCTCTCCCATTCATGTCATCACATCACCCCGCCTTGTCAGAAAAACCTTCCGTGATCATCAAATTGGGCTCCCAAGCAAAACAGGAGGCATGCTCAAGGAGAGTGGCTGAGAGTTTATTAGGACACCATTAGGAGGAAGTGGGCAGGGAGGGGAAACCACAATAAGAGGGGAGGCCTTTACCACCACCTGGCCTGAGGCAATAGGTTGGGACAAGAGGAGACTGGGAACTTCAGAGAACCCAAGGACAGGCCCCAGGCAGAGCTGTAGGCCTCAGAGGATTGGTGCGGCAGCCAATCTGCTAGACTTCTGCAGTAAGGGGCAACATAAATACCCCACCTCCCTCTCCTCCATCCCCCTTGACCTCCTGCCTGCTTCCCATTCACGGAGCCTGGACGGCACAGATCAGATCCACCTCCCAGGAGAGGGGTGGAGAGGTAATCGGAAGTTAGCGACCACTCTCTCTTCCCAGGTCATAGTTTATTTTCTCTTTTATCTTCTTAACATACATGACTCTCCACAATCACCTTCTTTTGTTTTATATGTTTATTGTCTGCCCGCCCCTGCCATCCCCTCTAGAATGTAGTTCTCTTGAGGGCATAGACTCTGGAGTTTTCTATTTTTCTTTCTTTTTTCATCTCCAGGTCCCCAGCGCCAACCTCAGGGCCGGATGTATAGCAGGCGCGCTGTAAATATGGGTTGAATGAATCAAAGGACTGGGTCATACATAGCTTGAAGAGAAAAAGGCTTATAAGGGTGGTTTTTCTTTTTTTCTTACAAAAGGATCGGGTGACTGAACACTGCCTGGCGCCGGGGCCGAGGCCTGCACCTCTTGCCCACAGTTCTGCGGCCGGGAGGCCGGCAGGTGCGGCGAGGCCCCGCCGCGGCCCCGCCGGCTCCCCCGGGGCTGTGTACGCCGCGGTGTGCGCGCGTCTCCCAGGTGCCGGCCGACCCGCTCGCCCGTCCGCAAAGGGCCCGGCGCGGGGACGTGCGGGGCGGCTGGCCGAGTCCCTGTCCAGGCCCCGCTGCGGGCAGGGAGGGAGACACCCAGTGCTCGCTCGCGGTTATTTTTAGTCGGTAGCTGAGATCCCCCCCCCCCGGGGGGGGATGCGGAGCGGCCAGAGAAAGTGGGGAGAGAGGGAGCTCCCGGCGCCTCCACGCTCGCTCCCGCCGGGACTCGGGGCGCGGCGGAGACCGGGCGGCGCAGGGAACAGTTGCCGCGGCGTCCTCCGGCGGCGCGCCGCTCTCCTCTGAGACCTGCGCCGGGCGGGGGCGGGGCGGGCAGGGGAGGGGAGAGCGAGCGAGCGGGCGGGCGGGAAGGGGCGGGGAGCGCGCTCCTGCGGCGGCGGCGGTGGCGGCGGCGGCCGTGCTCATCCCGGCGGCCCAGCGCTCGAGTGCACGCGGGGCTTCGCAAATGGCTTGTCCCGCTCTGGGTCTGGAAGCTCTTCAGCCTCTGCAGCCGGAGCCGCCCCCCGAGCCTGCTTTTTCGGAGGCGCAGAAGTGGATCGAGGTAGGTGCCCCCGGCTGGAGGGAGGCCTTGCAGGGGCGCCCGAAGCCACCGACCCGCGCACACGGACGACAGGTCCAGCCTCGCCTCCCCCCCCCCCCCCCTTTCTTTTGCCAGCTGCTCCGAGTCACCCGCCCGGGCCTCGTCGGGCGAGCTGCGATGCCCTGGCGCCCTGGCGCGGGTCTCGGGCGAGGGTGGGCGGGAGTGAGGGACGCCGCAGTCTCGCAGTGCGCGTGGGGGGCACGAAGCGCTCTCCTGCTCCTGCATCCCTCCTGCTCGCCAGCCGCGCAAATCTCAGCTCCCGCCGCTTCCACGCGGGGCCAAGGGAAGCGCAGTGCCCGCAGAAGCGCCGCAAAGGCGCAGGAAGCGCGAGACCCAGAGTGCCGCGGACACCGCATTTGGGGGGGTCCTGCTCCCCGTCCTACCTTCCGCCTTTTGACACCCCCCCCCAGCTCCTCCCGAGCGGAGTTGGCAGTGTCTCCACGGAAGCGCGTACCCACCAGAGCTTCTGGCTGTATTCCTGGCAGCGGGTCAGGTGTGAGGCTGGCCCAGCGCACAGGGCCGGGGAGCCTGCAAGACCCACCTGCGAGCGCGCCAGCCGCATAGCCGCTGCCCAGCCATTGGCAGCCCCCACTCCATGGCGGAGGCGGCGGGGCGGGCTCCCAGGTGCCGGATCCCCGGCCCCGCTGGCATATTTCACTTCTTAAATGACTCGGTGGCAGGCCAGGGAAATCACTGGAGCTCTCGGCTCAGTCCAGGAAGCGCTCGCTGGGTGATCCTGATTCTCGATGTCTATCTGTAGATAGATGCAGCTTGGTGGTTCTGCGCTCCCCAAATGACGCGTCTGCCGGGGATCAGGACGCTTGGAGGGCGCGAGGGGGGAAAGGTGACCCCCTGTGATCCGTGCAGGAGCCTCTATTTCGCCCAGAGGGCCTTTCTTGAGGCTTAGCGGAAGGCGAATTTGACCCTTTTCCTCAGGGACAGGCAGCCCTCCTTGCCCATAGTTCAGAGGAAGAAATGCACCGTTAAGTCATTGGCCCAGCAATGGTGAAGCCTGTTAGTACTCAGGCTGTCACTTGGTGACACCCTCCCCTCCCCCCCCCCCCCCCCCCCCCCCCGTTCTCAGGATGCTTCAGAGGTAACAGAGCCTAGGATGGAACAGATTTGAACCTGCTGAGTTGCCTGCAGAAACCACCCTCACTTACTGGGGCTCTAATGCTCCTGCAAGAGGCCTGCCCTTCCCAGGGTTAACCTGCTCTAAGCAAGAGTGTTTGGCAGAGTTTAGAAACATCTATTTAAAAATAGGGTGAAAGAAACAGAAGACCAAACTTGAGGCTCTGTTGATAAAAGCCCCAATCATATCTCTCATAATTTGATGGCTCATGACCAGACGAGAAAAAGACCTTGGCTTTTAATTTTTGATTTGTGGCCGGAAAGGCTTGGGGTGTGACAGGTGCTCTCTGTGCTGCATACTCAGGCTCACAGGACACACAGGAGACGTTTGTATTCACCGGCTTAGTTGAGAGTTGGAGAGCTGTATTTTTCATGTTCTTGAACTTTAAAATTCTCAGGAGAGATTTTGGATGTGGATAGTAGGGGAGGATATCAGAGCCCAGCAATCTTGCAATTCTTGAAGGCAAGTGGTTTATCCTCAATATCCTTAATTGTAACATTAATATAGTCTACTTAGAAAATGGGTTGTCCTATAAATTACATGCAGGAAAGTGCACAAATCTTAAGCGCACATCTCCATGAATGTTCTTATATGTATATGTACAATGACAACCCCCACCTAGATCAAGATCTAAAACATCTCCTTCAGCCCAGGGGCCCACAGTCTGTTTTTAAGTGGTGGGATGTATTAGGCTAGATATTATGCAGTACAGGGTATCAGCTTTTGTCCTGGTTCCACTGGTTTAAAAAAAAAAAAGAAGAAGAAGGGCTTCCTTAAGAAAGTAGAGCCCCCATTAGGTGCTATAGACGGCCTGGCATTATTCGTGATACCTTGCAGGTATGCCCGTTTGAGAATGCGAAAACCGTGGGCGTGCGTGGCTTTAGGACGGGGCGGCCTTGGCGCTCTGCTCTGCGCGTGCATTATTGAAGCGGCCTATCTCCTTTCAGTTGCGGAGTTTGGTTTCTGGGAAAGGAGAGCTTCCCCTCCCAGGCTGTATAAAAAGGTATTTGCTCCCGGGAGAGATAGTGACCTCCCTTTTTCCTTCCCGGAGGTCCCTCTTGAAATGTAAATGCCGCGTCTGCAAACCGGGGAGACCCGGGAGCCTTAACAGATGGTTTTGCGCGCAGTTGCCCGGTGAACAAAGATTCCGCGGCTAATATAGCAATACTGTAGTACTTAGAGCGAGCTGAATTCCTGGGTGGATTGTTATCTCGAGACAATTGCATCTCCTTTAGGGGCCCCATTGTCTTCGGCAACATCCTCATTGGAAGGGCTTTGTTTTTCACTTTTGTTCCGTCGGTGATTAAATTTCCCACAGGCTCCCTCCCCCCCCACCCCTTTGAGTAGTCAGGAATTTCACCCTTTCAGAAAAATGTTCCCTTGGGTGCAGCAGGTTAATAAACAAACTTTGCAGCTTGTCTTTCCTCCTCAGCCCTTGGTCTTCCTTGAGTCATGGGTTGGCCCGAAAAGATTCATTCTTAATAACGGCTCAAGGAACAAGCTCCCGGAGATCACTTGTTAGTGAGGAATTTCTCAGCCTTGGCTAGGGGAGGGGGGTGCGACTGGCAGGAAACATGGGCCTGGGCACTGATATTCCCACCTCAGCCCACTCCCAGCTTCTGCCTTGGCTGGCAAAGGTGAGAGCCCAAATGGAGGTCACAGACCATGTGGGAGCAGCTCAGTAACACAGAACTTTTTTTTTTTTTTTTTTTAAATAGCTGCAGAAGCAGGCTGCATGTCTTAATGTGGGTTCAGGAGACTCCTAAAGGAAACAGCGAACTTCCAGTATTAATTGTGGCCACCAGCAGGCAGGGGCCTAACTTCCTTCCACATTCCTCTTCTAGAAGGCCTTCCTAAACAAAGGGGCAGTAAGGACTGCACAGGGATTCAGACTTTGGAGCGGGGCAGCCTGGGTTTGAATCCTGGGTCTGTTGCCTTCTAGCTGGGTGACCTTGGCCGGGCTGCGTTTCCTCCCCTTTTGGTTCTAAATTGTTTTCTTTGAAAGCTAGCTCTAGTCGTTAACAACAACAAAAATCACAAAGATACTGTTGAAAGCATGTGTAAAACACGGGCACCAAGAATAGCTTACCTACCTCTAGGAGTGCTGCGAGAGTTAAATAAGTTAGTATATTTTAAATGCTCAGAAGAGTCCCCAGTATTTAGGAAGTGCTGTCTAAGTGATAATGGTTGGCATTATTACCATTAACAACACTACTGCTATTCTTACCACCATCACCACTATCATCATTAACACCCCTGTGATTGCCATTATTACTGTTGTTCCTACAGCTGTTGGGAAAGAAAATCTTCAGAACCCTAAGTTTCTAACTGTAAAAAAATATAATTCAATTACCTACTCATCTCATTCCATTATCTTACCTTATGAGCTTCAGATACCTGGCCTAGAAGTTTAAGTAGATGCTATGTTACCTTGCATTAAAAGAGATTTAGGGGTCAGAGCAAAACCAGTAATATCTACTTATAAAATGATCCTGGTGGTCCAGTCCATTAAGGCTTAGAAAATGATTCCTCAATATTATGTTGAATATTTACGTTTACTGTAGAGTCTTTGTTACTGAACTCCAAGCAGAGCGCTCAATGCCTCTGCTCTTGCTGACGATCCAGCATTAAGTCATTATACAAATAGTGGCTGTCTGAATATTCATCTCAAATGTAGCAGTGTTTTGTTCACTAAAGTTGTATCTGCTACTGCTAGGAAAAAGAATAATTCCCCCCTTTATTTCCCTTCCTCTTCCTTCTCTTCCTTCCTTCCTTTCCTTTTCCCTTGATGATATCTATTGAGTTACAGGAGTTTGTTAGTGGGTAGATGATTCTAATTTTCTTGGTAACCACTGCCCCCTCCCCCCCCGCCTCTCTGCCCACAACAATATTTATCTGTTCTAATCTGTAGTTCTTCTCTGCAGTGCCAAACACTTTCTGGAGAAACAGATGTCCCTTCAACTTAGTTTCAGTTGTGATTTGGAACAGGTTGCCAGGCCTTTGGGGAGGGGTTGGAAATTTCAACCCAACTTAGCCTTGCTTCTCAACGTGAGAAGTCTCTGGACTCTTTAACCTTAATCATAGCATGCCTCTGGGGCTTGGTGCTGAATATAATCTTATTTGTGACCTAATCCATATTTCACATGAGTGGGGAGTTGTGCCGGGAGGGATCAGTTCATCATTTTGGGTCATTTCCACTTGCCCATATAGAATTGTTTTCTTATTCAACTGGGACCTGATTTTGAAGATTAAAAGCACCGAGGGTACCTTCGCTCTCCAAGGCTGAACGGATGTTGTATTGTTTGGCAATAGGGAAAATTTGTGAGTAGTCTTTGAGAACCTAGCATTTAGTGTCAGGTAACATACGATATTTGCAATGTCATGACGAGTGAACATGTGCCATAAGTTAGTCATTCAAATTCTCCAGCTCTGGGGGGACTTGATGATTCTTACGTGTTTTCAGTACCACGGAGATGTAAGTGGGCATGTGCCTCTCCAGCATCGCGCGGGGAGCTGAGGAAGAGGGAGAAAACCTTTTCTGGCTGGACCATGGAAAGGAGTAGTGGTCTGAATAGATATGTAAATCAGAGCAGGCAGCATCTTTCTCACAAGGACATTTAAATAATCTGGCCTGTTTGTATACAAGAGCCGCTATGACACAATGCGGTCACGTGGTAGGAGAACAGTGCGGTCCCACAGATTTGGGGAAGAGGGAAACGGAATGGGAGGAGGAGCCGGCACTTCTTGCCCCAGCATCTCCCTGGAAACCGAGTTTGTAGTGAGCCAGCTCCGAATGCGAGACTGAGCTCTGGCCACCAAGAAGGGGCAGGGTGGGGCCTGTGTCCCCAGCAACTGGATTTCTTGGCCCTCTGCTCTCTGCCGAGGGATGACAATGGAGCCATGATGCAGACATCTGGCCGTGATTCCGTGGGTGGCAGTCAGTGCTAGGTGGGACCAGGCAGCTCCTGGAAATTGGCCTGGCAGCTTCTCTTTCTGCTCTGAACCATTCTGAAATTTAAGAGTGTAGTTAGGAGTCACATGGTAATGATAATGATGGTAATGAAACCGATGCTCATGATGATAAAAGCTGATATTTATTGAGTGCTTACTGTGTGCCAGGCACTGGGCTAAGAAGTCTATGTCTGAATGAATCCCTTATAAATAAGTACTACTACTATTATCCCCATTTACAGATGAGAAAATTGAGGCCCTGAGAAATTAAGTATCTTGTCCAAACTTTCAAGTAAGTGGCAGAACTAGGACTTAATTAAAGCACACTTTCTTAACTTTTATGAATATATATACATTGTTAGATACCCCAAATCTATAGCTGAGGAAATTGGGGCTTTCAGGAATTAGGAAACCCCCCTAGAGTCACCGAGTCAGTGAGTACTTGTTAGAGTCAGGATTTAAATCCAGGCTGTCTGACTTTGCAGCCCTTGTTATCTGATCCCTTATATTTCTTCCCACATTAGGACCAGGTGTAAAAACTCCGGTAAGGACTGAGCTTCCTGTTTCTCTGATTGCAGAGGCTTCCCCCGTTGTGGGTTTCGAAAGGTGTGAGTCCCTAGACCATTCCCCAGGGCTTGTCTCTTTCAAATATGGGTGCGAAGCGGTGTCTCTTCTCCGCGCTGATGTGTTTAAGCGCCGTTGGTGCATCTGTCTGAGGCCTTTACCGCAGCTCCTTCACCTTCACCTGAGAGTGTTCCCGTCTGGCCAAGATCTCACCTGGGAACAGTTTTGTTGTTGAGTTCAGCCAAGAGGCATGTCCTTCCGAGAGAGGAGATTGGCAGTCTCTCCTGCAGGTATCCACGTCCCATCCTAAAGAACTGAAGGGTCAGAACAAAGCAGCTCTGTGACTTCTGGGAATCTTGGCTTGTACTCGGCATCCCAGTTACCTACCTTCCAGTCTAACCTTAATCATTTGGGCCTTTATTTTCATGGTTGAGAACTGAATCAGTTAACACTAGTTGACAAAACAGCTCTCACTGGAACTAGATTTTCTTTCTTTCTTTTTTAAAAAATATCTTATTTATTTATTTATTTATTTATTTATGAGAGAGAGAGAGAGAGAGAGAGAGAGAATCTGAAGCGTACTCCCCGCTGAGCACAGAACCTGGTGCAGGGCTCGATTCCACGACCTCGAGATCATGACCTGAGCCAGAACCAAGAGTCAGTCACGTCACTGACAGAGTCACCAAGGCGCCCCTAGATTTTCTTTTTAAGCCCAGTTTACTCTTCGGTGGTTCAGAAAAATGTGCAAAAAATTTTATAATATTTCCCCTCATTTGTTCCTAAGTATGTGTGTGTGTTTACATTTGAAGCAAAAGAAAGGTATCAGATACCATCTCTTTGGGGTGGAGAGTTGGGTAGGAAAAAGGATGACTTCAGTGCAGTCAAATGAGGAAAGGAAAGGATAAAAGAACTTTGTTTTTAAGTGATTGAGAAATATAAAAATAGTCTAAATTAGAGGGTTATTAGATGATACAGGAAAAAAAAATAGTCCTTAAAAAAGTGACAAAATATTGGAAAAACTTCTGCCTGGGACATGAGGAGATGTTCTATCTCTTTCTGCAAGGAAGAATGATGTCATGCAGTTCAGTTCTGCTGTGGTAAAATTCCATGTTTGCAGTGTTGAAAACAACACTCCCAAAGAGATGTCCTCATGAAGCTAACCCTGATGGGATGGCCGTTGTATCTCAGGGAATTATCTTTAACATAGGGAGAAAAAATGAGGTGACATAGTCTTGTGACCTGCACCTAAGGAATATCTTGGTGGATATCTTTCCCCACTAAACTTATGTTGTCAGCAGAACTGCATCCTTGTATCTATGATGGGACCTTAAGAACAAAGTATTGGTTAGGCTGAGAAAGCTCCATGTTTCCACTGCTCTGCATTCTGCCTGTGATAGTTACCATGCTGTAGCTAGTACAGGATGCAGCTTGGCCACCTGGTCAACCATAGAATTTAGAGACCTACCCCACCCACCTATCCCTAAATAGCCCATTAGGAGGCTATGTAAGAATAGACCTGCACTTGTTTTTTTAAAGTAAATGTCAAGGGCAAAGGCTTGTGGCATTTTTATTTCCATGACCCAATACTGTTATAAAAAAATCCTCAGCCTGATTTTTCTTACCAAGGGATTGAAGTTTTATTTATTGTGCTGAGTACACAGCTCTCTTTTCCTTCCCTGATAAACATTTAAAAAGAATGACACTCAAACCATTATCTTCTTCTAATGGGAAACTGAAGGAAGGCTAGAAGAGGCTCAGCCGAATTGTTTAAAATATGAAAATAATTATTTGGGACACTTGGTTATCACTCATTTGTAAGTTCACTTCAGTGTAAACACTAAAAATAAGCATACAGTGAAAATAAACATTAATGTGTGAACGTGTTTTAAACAAATTAAAAAATCTGTTTCCTGGAAAGTAGTTACTAAGCCCCAACAATGTGCCAGGCATAGTGCTGACAACCAGGGTTAGATGGTGAACAACAGAAACCTAATTCCCACCCACATGAAGTGCACAATGTCGTATGTGTGTATGTGTGGGAGCTTAAACTAAAATACGCAATTACAAATTGGGATACGTACTATGAAGACAAAGAATGGGGGGCTTAAGAGAAAAGTACTTGAGGCAGACAAGGACTCAGTGAAAGTAGTATTTAAGCTAAGACCATTGAAGGGTGCTGAGCCGGAGAATTAGATGGATGCAGATTTATTGAGACAAGGGCTTGCATGTACATACAACACAGGTTTTATTATGATTATGCTTTTAAAAAAAGGTAGAATAGGAACACCGTTAAAGTTCTCCAGATGTATTGAAGGTGTGTGTATGTGGGTGGGAGGGGGCAGGGAAAGGGGCTGAGTCAGAAGTTCTTGAATATTCTTGCAAGCCACTCAGAGTAGGGTTTGCATCATGATCCACTGCCCCTCTTAGGACCCAGGCACAGATAAATCAAGACCTCCTCTTCTAGGAGAAATGGCAGAGAGGATCTTGGGATTTATTTTTTGAGCATGGACTCTGGGATTAAAATTCTTTTTTTTTTTTTAAGATTTTATTTATTCATTTGACAGAGATAGAGTGAGCACAAGCAGGGGAAGCAGCAGAGGGAGAGGGAGAGGGAAAAACAGACTCCCCGCTGGGCAGGGAGCCTGACACAGGGCTCGATCCCAGGGCCCTGGGCCAAAGGCAGATGCTTAACCAACTGAGCCACCCAGTCGCCCCTGGGATTAAAATTCTTATACAAAATAGGGGCTATAGAAGCTGTACTCCACTCCGAGGTAAGAGGC
Source organism: Halichoerus grypus (assembly GCF_964656455.1). Classification (NCBI taxonomy): domain Eukaryota; kingdom Metazoa; phylum Chordata; class Mammalia; order Carnivora; family Phocidae; genus Halichoerus; species Halichoerus grypus. The sequence goes on from NC_135714.1 coordinate 33,984,011, forward strand.
TTGCAAGAAGCCTGCCTGCCTTTCAGTGAGTGAGCGGAGCGATTTTGTATAAGACTTTGGGTGATGACCTATAGATGTCCTCTAATTTGGGAACTTGCCCCAGATGCCTCTAAAAGAAGGGACTTTATAAGCTAATAAAGTCATGTGCCATTTGGGAACCCCAGAAGTTGTAAACTCTGGAGGTCTGTGACTTTGGTTTCTTTCAGCACTTGAACCCATCACCCCTATACCCCCCCCTTCCTCATGGTTCAACATGGCTGCTAGAGATTCATCATCACATCATCTTTCAAGAAAGTAGGATGGAGGAATAAAAAACAAAGACTACATAAGACACCTTCTAGAAAATTTTTCCTGATACTTCTGCTTATGTTTTATTGCCTAGATTTTCAATAACATGGCCACTCCTAGTTGCAGGGGAGGCTTCAGTGTCCTCAGGTCATACTCTGGGTTCTATTCCTCGGAAGAAATGGGAAAATGGCTGTTGAGCTAAGGGGACCCTGGGATGTCCTTTCTCCACTTCTCCAGGGACAGATCCTTTCCAGACAGAGCTTAAATATGTCTGCCTCTGAAGCAGACTCCCTGATTCCTCTAAGCCCATTAATCCCTCCTCCTCTGTGCAAACCTGGCATTTAGTATCCACCTCTGTTAGAAACGTTGTCATATATCATTGTAACAAATATATTGTTGGGTGGGATCTGCCCCCCTTTGGTAAACCCCAGGGCTCTTGTGGCCAAGGACTGGGACTTAGTCATTGTCCCCATTCCTCCTCAGTCTGCTCCCCACTGGAGCCCCATGGCTACATTACCCATGGCCCGAAAGGTTTCTCAGGGAGCCTGTGCTCAGCTACAATGGCCTGATTGGCACTTGGACTCTGCCATGGCAGAGAAAATAGACTCTGTTGCTGCCCTGACAGGAAGCAAAGTTGTTTTTTTTTTTTTTAAAGACTGATTAAAAAAAGCAGTTTACCCGGTGGTTGCCTGGAGATAGTCAGTGATTGGACGCTTGGAAAGTGATTTCACTGTTGGCTCTTAGGCAGGTGATATCAGTTGAAGGAATGACTTAAGAGGCCAACTTTCCCCTCAGGTTGGACTGGTGTGGGGCTCACAGTTCCTGTCTGCAGAGTTGGAGAGCAAACATCTCTGTTCTTTAAATAAACATGCCCCCCCCAGCATTTTCACCTGGGACTCTCACCTTTTTTTCTCCTACCTCAAAGCAGTCAGTTTCTTCTCTCTTACCTGTTGTGGGGGTGCAGATAATTCCCACCTCTTAGTATGAAAGAGAGATCAGAGTACTTCAACTTACAAGATATCCAAAAACGTTGCTATGGCCGAGGTCACAGACGTTGCTGCCTATGTTCTCTTCTAGGATTTTGATGGATTCCTGTCTCATATTTAGGTCTTTCATCCATTTTGAGTATATTTTTGTGTGTGGTGTAAGGAAATGGTCCACTTTCATTCTTCTGCATGTGGCTGTCCAATTTTCCCAACACTATTTGTTGAAGAGACTGTCTTTTTTCCATTGGACATTCTTTCCTGCTTTGTCGAAGATTAGTTGACCATAGAGTTAAGGGTCCATTTCTGGGTTTTCTATTCTGTTCCATTGATCTGTGTGTCTGTTTTTGTGCCAGTACCATACTGTCTTGATGATTACAGCTTTGTAATAAAACTTGAAGTCGGGAATTGTGACACCACCAACTTTGGTTTTCTTTTTCAACATTCCTTTGGCTCTTCGGGGTTTTTTCTGGTTCCATACAAATTTTAGGATTATTTGTTCCAGCTCTGTGAAAAAAGTTGATGGTATTTTGATAAGGATTGCATTGAATATATAGATTGCTCTAGGTAGCATAGGCATTTTAACAATATTTGTTCTTTCAATCCATGAACATGGAATGTTTTTCCATTTCTTTGTGTCTTCCTCAATTTCTTTCATGAGTGTTCTATAGTTTTCTGAATACAGATCCTTTGCCTCTTTGGCTAGATTTATTCCTAGGTATCTTATCGTTTTTGGTATGAGGAATTTTTATTATAATGGTAACCTGTATGAGTTCTTACTAGATAAGTATTTTTTAAAAGGAGAATATTCCATAAAAGCTAATGGCCAGTAACTGGTATTAATAAATGACCACGGCTATGACCACCAATTGTCATGACCAAATGGAAACACTGAGAAATAGCATCCTTTCTGCCTTTCCTGCAGAAAATTTACAAAGGAGCTTTTGGAGCTGAATGTTGTCATCAACCAACAGATGTGGTTGCCTCCTGTTTCCGCAGAGACCTTGCAAGATGTCATAAATAGGAGGGGTGGGTGACAAGTGGAGCCTGATTCATCGTGTTGCAAGAGTTGACAGACTGTGATAACATAAAGTGATAAAGTGGCTAGTTCAGTGCCAAATAAAAATAGTAATAGTTAACATATTTCTAGACCACTTATGTGCCCTTGCTAGTCTGGGCCCTTGTTTCAGTTAATGGGAAGATCGACCGATCTATCTATCTCACGCCTGGCACAGTGCCTGGTACATAAGGTAAGCACCGTTTTATGCCAATTTTACAGATGAGAAAACTAGAATACAGTTAACTGATTTGCCTGGTGTCATGTAACTAATAAGTGGCAGAGTTGGAATTTGTACCCAGGCAATCCTGTTCCAGAGCTTGAGCTTGGGCTGGTGACTGCTGTGCTTTAGAAGTAAAAACAAAACCTCTAAAAATCATGATCCCAAGTAACTCTCTAACCAAGCAGATGACCTGCCCCTCCCTCTCTCCCTCCTCTTTCCCTTAACAGCTGTTTATTGAACATCTTCTTTGTGCGTGGTACAAAGTTGCTAGGAAACAGTTTTATCTGTGCTAGTAATTCTCAGTGTTCTTTCTGCTTTTGTCAGTGTTCTGGTTACAAAATTGAATGGGATTTGAGCCTTCTGCCTGAACTCTATATTTTCCATAAGCCCTGTTATTTTTTAGTGTGTGATTTTTCAAAATACAAGGTTGTTGGTTATTTGTGTTACTTTGGGACATTGTTTATTCATTTTCAGGAATGTGTGTACTGTTTTATAGTAGAGATCCTTGGATTTTAATGTGTTTTGCAGACTTACTGTCTTCCACTCTCATGTTCATACGTACAGCTGTAACCTGGGAATCTGGGATCTTGGTCATAAGGAAACTTTTTAGGAACGTCACCTTTCCTATGCACTGTCAGAAGACCTCGGGCACCCAGGAGTATGTGAGGTAACTGTGGCTCCTGCCCTTGTGGGGTTACATGCCGCTGTGAAAGATAAAGATGGACCCAGAACAGGGAATTCCATGTGGGGATACATGTTCAGAAAGGGGAGAGCAGGTTGTGTGGACTGTGGAGAGGCTGGGACCATCTTTGGGCAGGCCTCTGAGGAGGTTCTGTTTAAGCTGAGGCCCGAAGGATGAGCGGGAACTGGCCAGGCAAAAAGGAACAGGATGTGTGAACACTCTGAAGGAAGAGACAGAGGAGCCGAGTAAGGCAGGAGTGTTGGGAGTCAGGGTGACCGAGGTGCGGAATGTAGTGCAGTAGGGAGAGGGAGGGCTGCTCAGCTCTCGGGCAGAAGGTGGGGGTCCTCAGTGCTGCCTGGCCTGAGCCTGGGGCCACACATGGCTCTCTCTCTTGGAGGTGGGATCTTCTCCAAACTCCCTCAAATTACCATAGTCCATGACAAGTTTTTGAGGGCTTGTAGCCTGGCTGGCCCTGTTCTAAGCATTTCACTTCTTACCCACCCTGTGAGCTAGGTGCAAACTCTTTTCATTTCCACTTTATAGAGAAACAAGTAAAGTCACATAGTCATTAGATGGTGGAGCTGACCTTCAAACCCAGGCAGCCTGGCTGCCTGACCTGTGCTGGTAACCACCGTGCTATGGGGTGTGATGCAGGCTCTTCACCAAGGGCATCCTTGAGGGATGGCGGTGAGGGGAAGCATGGTGAGGAGTGTGGGGTGGGGTTGGTGGATGCCTAAGGATGTGGGAGGCCAGTGTTGGCCTTAGACATGCTTTCAGTATTTTTAAAGAAACCCCCCAAAATGAATCTCTTCACCCAATACACTGCTTGATAGTTGCTGCCACCAGGAAAGGAGAGAAATCTTACCCAAAGGAGGCTCTAGGCATGTTCCCAGCCCCACATTCTAATGCAGAGGGGGACTCTGGGCCCCAAGTGGCCGGATGGACCCTGTTGTTGTTCTGATATGGTAGGTCACTGACTTTAACTACCATCAAGAGTCATGAATTGTATGATGGTAAAATTTTTTTTTCATTCATTTGGCTTTATATGAGTGTATGTTTCATAATTTTTTCATTCAAATTTTTTTTGTGTGTGTTTTAGTTGGTATTCTGATGGTTACAACCAACAGAAATCCAACCCAAACTGGCTTTAGAAAAGAAGATGGTTTATTGGCTCATTGGGAGTCTGGAGGTAGATTCCTACTTCATAAAAAGATGTCTTAGCAGCAAAATGTTATCCGTAAGGACAAGGATTCTCTCAGCCATTCACTGAGCTGTGCATTATGGGACTTTGTGCTCAGGATTTACACAGTGCATCGACACCTGTCCTACCCCATCCCGGAAAGTCTAGGCTTCTCCAGTTGAGGGCTGGCTGGGCAAGAACAGTTCCAGTCCTCATATTCTCTTTATACCCTCTAGGCAAAAGAAGGGGACACATCCCCCTTCTGTGATCAACAGGGGAACAGACAAGTTGATTAGCTTAAGCCAAACAGGGTCCACCCTGGTCCATCTCTAACAAAGATTCTCGCTGGTATCCAATAACAAAGCGCTGAGTTCCCTAAAGTAAAATCTGGGAAGTAGACATTGAGGAGGCCAACAAAATTACCAACACTTTAATTAGAATGTGATAGTATATAGGAATGCACACACAGGGGTGGTAAGACTATAGAGGAAAGCAAGGAAATAATTAAAAAACTCAGAACAGTGACAACTTCTTGGAAGTGAGTTTGAGGGTTATCATCTGGGAATGGTTAAAAAAAATAGGGCATTAATAGGTTGTTTTATTCCAATTTTTATAAGACTAGGAAAGGGTCAGTTTTAAAGATGTCATTGAATGCCAGGTGCTCAACCAAGCACCTAATTGGTTCTACTACGTATAAAAATGCGATTGAATGAATCAGATTGATTTCGAAGTGTTGTTAAAAAATAATACAATCCACGCAACTCAATAGCAAAAAACCCAAAAAATCCAATTAAAAAATAAGCAGAGGACCTGAATAGAGACTTTTCCAAAAAGGACCTGCAAACGGCCAACAGGTACATAAAAAGGTGCTCGACATCACTAATCCTCAGGTAAAAGCAAATCAGAACCATGATGAGGTATTACCTCATACCAGTTAGCATGCTATTGTCAAAAAGATAAGAAATAATAAGTGTTGGTGAGAAAGTAGAGGAAAGAGAACACTTGTGCACCTCTAGTGGGATGTAATATGAGAAACAGTATAGAGGTTTCTCAAAAATTAAAAATAGAATTACCAGGGGTGTCTGGGTGGCTCAGTCCATTAACTGTCCTGACTCTTGATCTCAGCTCAGGTCTCAATCTCAGGGTTGTGAGTTCAAGCCCCACGTTGGGCTCCACACTGGGCATGGAGCCTATAAATGAATGAATGAATGAATGAATGAATGAATGAATGAATGAACTGGGCATGAAGCCTATAAATGAATGAATGAATGAATGAATGAATAAATAAATAATAAAAAAATAGAATTACCATATGACCCAGTAATTCTACTTCTGAGTATATACCCAAAGAAAATGAAAACAAGGTATCAAAGAAATATCTGCACTCCCATGTTTAGTGGAGCATTATTCACACTAAGGAAGATATGGAAACAATCCAAGATAAAGAAAGATACGGTGAATTAAGGAGGGCACGTGTTGTGATGAGCACTGGGTGTTATATGCAACTAATGAATCATTGAACACTATATCAAAAACTAATGATGTACTAAATGCTGGCTAACTGAACATAATAAAAAAAAGAAGAAACAAAAGAAAGATATGGTGTATTATATATATGTAAGTGTGCATATATTTATAGTGTATATATGTATTATACACATATCTAGGTTTCTATATGTATGTTATACACACACATACATACATATAATGGAATATTATGCAGCCATGAGAAAGAAGGAAATCCTGCTGTTTGTGACAACATGGATGGAGCTTGAAGGCGTTGTGCTAAGTGAAATAAGCCAGACAGAGAAAGACAAATACTGCATGGTATTACTTATATGTGGAATCTTATAAAAGAAGAAAAAGTTAAAGTCATAGAAACAGAGAGTAGAAAAGTGGCTGCCAGGGGCTGGGGGTAGAGGAAGTAGGGAGAGGTGGTAAAAGGGTACAAACTTTAGCTGTAAGATAAATAAGGTCTGAGGATCTAAAGTATAACATAGTTCCATAGTTGATAACACTGTGTTGTATCACTGAAATTTGCTAAGAGAGAATTTAAATGTTCTCATATATATATTCTCATATATATGTTCTCATATCTACCATGTATTTGTGTTTCTGTAATACATAAAAATAAATATGTGAGGTGATGGAATGTATTAATAGCTAGATGAGAGGAATTCTTTTACAATGTAGGTATATATCAAATTATCACATTGTACACTTTAAATGTCTTACAATTTTATTTGTCAGTTATACCTCAACAAAGCTGAAGAAAAAAGAATCTAGAAAGGTCCATCCTGGGTACTGCAGTTTTCCTTTCTTCCCAATATATATGGACCTTTATACTTGGCTAAGTTATCAAACAGCAGCTTTTAAAACATGTTCGAAATGACAATATTCAATAGTAGAATCTGATTTGTTTTCCCCCAGGTAAGCATGTCTTTTTTGAAGCCCGAAGCCTAGAAATAGCCAAACCACACAGTTGCTGTTCACTGGACGCGCAGGCCCGGAGCATATTCGGCTCTGGGCCTGTGCACTCCCCAGGCATGCGGGCCCTTCTAAAAGTGGATACGGCGGCTGTCGCCCACTGATCCTCTGGTTGAGTGACCCAGATTGGCACAGCGCAGCTGGGTCCTATGCAAAGCCAGTGCGGGAAGGAGGAGGGTAAAAATAAAAACTGGTTGGGCAGCTTAGATGGGGTCAGGGTACTTGAAAGCTCACTGGTTACTTTGCTGGTCCTTGGTCAGATTTTCACTTCCTTGCTATTGTTGAAGGGGGTGATGGTATTTAGAATGATGGGTTTCTCATTTCTTAGATTGGGTAAAATAGTTTCATACAGCACAGCAAAATAGAGTCTGGGGTGCTTTTTCTTTACATAGAAAATATGTTTTTTGAGTTTAGAACATTTGCCCTTGATAAGAGTTTCTTATTTATCTCATTATTCAAGATACATGTCTTCAATAAACTTTTTTTCCAAAGGCATCTCTTTTATGGAGTTACTCTTTGACATAAGACCCCCTCCTCCCTTTTTTTTTTTTTTTTTTGGTTAATACAATGAAATGAGCCTGTCATTATAGAGTTTTTTTTAAAAAAAATATAGTTTTCTTTGGAATCTAAAAAAAAAAAGAGTAACTGTTTAAGTATGATGTCAATGATCCAACCAGAATAGTATTTCAGTCCTGCCGTTCTTTGGAATTTTGACCTTTGTGTTTTTAAAGTATGATTTGCTAATTTGTAAGACTCTGGTCCCTATTATTAGAAATATTGAGATTTTATTTTTGGCGTTTGACCAAGAGATTTTTTCTTTTAGTGCTAAAGCAGCTTCCATATCATGTTTTCCTCATTACTGATAGCTTTGAACTATGTGGATTTTTTTTCTCCCCTCCTCCTATATGCTTTGTGGCTTTTAAGGTAAGCATCTGTCTGGGATCTGTAGACCGAAATTAAATCCCCAAATGGCCTTTGCCTTACAATAGCCATTATAAGGGATATTAAATATTTATATTTAAAATATATGAGAAATATGGCTATAAGTTATTTTAAAAAATGATCTTAAAATACTTAATGGAGAAACATTTCTAAATTCTTTTCCTGCAATGTTTATATCATCCTGCTAGTTTGGAATAAGGGTTCTTCTAAGAATTTTCTTACATTTTTATTCATTAAGTTATTCATTTACAAAAATCTACTAAGAGACTGCTAATAGCACTGGGTTTCTTTTTGGGCTGATGGGAATATTCTAGAATTAGGTAGTGGTCATGGTTGCCCACTCATTTATGGTACTTAGTGAAAATACTAAAAATTTCTGATAGATAACACTTTAAAAGTGTGAGCTCTATGGTATATGAATTATATCTCAACAACGTTAAGAGTTCTTAATGTTCTAAGCACTGTTCTTAGCCTTTAAGATGTGTAAATAAACACACGAAATGAAGACTTCTGGGTATATATTAGTCAGCTCTTGGTACAACAGTGCAGTGTAACAAACCACCCCCAAAGCTCAGTGGCAGATAGTGATTGTTTGTTGTTTGTTTTTTTCTTGCTCACAGATCCAAGGGATAGCTAGAGTGGTTCTGCTTCAAGCTCTTGGTTGGCTGCAGTCAGCTCAAGGCTGTGGGTTGGGTTCAGGTCTGCTTCATGTGTCTCTGTGTTCTCCTTGGACCAGAAGCAAGTGGAGGGGATGTCGTCTTAAGGGCAAATGAATGACAGGTGCACCGGAGCCCAGTCAAACCATAAATGGATTTAAAGTCTCCACTTGCTTCACATCTATTCATGTTGTACTGTCAGAGCAAGAAATGTGACCACATCCAGAGTCGTGGGATGGGGAAGGACATTCTAAACTCACAGTGGGAGCAGAGAGGAGTGCATGTTTTTCCAATAATATTCCAGTCTATCACAAAGTGTTAGGAAACAAGTTTGTGTAGGTTTCCTTAGAGTCACAAAGGAAGAAGTGAACATTTCTCCCTTGGTAGGGATTGGCATCTTTGAGGAGATGTGTGTTGAATTGAGGCTTGAAAAATGAGCAAGTATTGACATTTGGATGGGGAAGGTGAGAGTGAGGAGAGGTGAGAACAAGGGCTGGAGAAGAGCCTTCTAGACTGTGAGAGCAGCTTGAGCAGAGGCATGGAGGTTTGTGGGAGCAGGGTACATTTAGACAGCTGCCGAGCTGGAGCATAGCATTTGCTATGAGAAAAGACTCTGGGTTATACCAGTGAAGGCCGTGGGCATCATGCATTAGGGTTTGGAGCTGGAGCTCAAAGGGCTGACAGAATCAGACAGCCTCAGTTAAAAACTTGCCTCTGCCATTTACTAGCTCTTCGACCATGGGAAACTTACTTGGCCTCTGTGGGACTTTAGTTCATCATCTGTGAAATGGTAAGGGTATTCTCAGTGTCTGCCTCATGAATTGTGGTTAGTGTTAAAAAATTAATACACGTAAGGCCCCAATAACAGTGTTTGACAATTGTGGTCAAGTGCTCAACAAGTGTTAACTGCTATTAATATTTTAAAATAGAATTTGGATTTTATCCATAAGCAATGGGGAATAACTGAAAAGTAAGGAAGGGACGTAATTATAGCATTTTCAGGAGGATGACTTTGGTGGCAACACAGGGAACGATGACAGTGGCCAGTCCTAAAGCAGAGGGGCCGTAGGGTTGTTGCAGGAATAAAGATAAGAGGTGGTGATGGTAACAACGGTGGAAGTGCATGTCAAGGATGCAGAATTGATGAGATTTAGTGACTGAATGGATGTGGGAGAAGAATGGCAAGATGGAGTAATTGAGGGTACCTCCTGAATTTATGGCTTTGTCCCTGGGGTGGAATAATTTCCCGAGACAGGAAAGCTTGGAAGAGGAGTGGTGTGAGGAGAGAGGATGAGTTCAGGCTCGCGTGTGTACTTTGAGGATCCTGTGAGATATTCAAGAAGCGGGTCTGTGGCTGTGGGAGTGAGGAGGATGGTGGGAACTGCTTTGTTATTGAAGTGGTTGCAGTGGCTCAAGGCTTGTGGGAGGTGCAAAAACAGAGAGGGAATATAGATTATTACTTCAGGGTACTTGTCAGTGAAGAAGGGGAGTAGTAAAGAGCAGGAAGAGAGGAACACGGTCACAGCTGGATTCATTTGGTTCTGTATTTAAGGATGGGAGAGACTGGAACATATTAGAAGGCTTTCAGAGAAGAGAAAGGGAGATACAGATTATATAACAGAGGGAAGAAAGGATTGATAAAACAAGGTTCCTGAGACACACAGGGAGGGTATTGAGAGTATGTAGAAATGGGAGAAGGAACACTTCTAGATATTTGTCGGGAAAACTTAAAATATTGTGGTGGTGCATTAGTTACCTTTGCTGCATACCAAATTAACCCAAAACATAGCATCTTAAACCAACAAATATTTATCATTTCATAGTTTCTGTGAGTCAGGAATTTGGGAAAGATTAGATGGGCCGTTCTGTCTCAGGGTCTTTATTGAGGTTGCAAACAAGATATAGGCTGGGGTTGCAGTCATCTGAAGGCTTGACTGGGGCTGGCAGATCCTGTTCTAAGATGGCTCACTTGTGTGAGCGGGAGCTTCAGTTCTTTGCTGGCTGTTGGCAGGAGGTCTTAGGACCTTACCATCTAGCCCTCCCATGGGTCTGTTTATGTGTCCTTATAACATACAACTGACTTTCCCTCTCACTTCCTGAGTGAGTGATTCAAGAGAGCAAGGAGGAAGACACAACACCTACTATGAATCAGCCTTAGACTTCATATGCTTCCATACCTGCCACATTCCTTTCTCTAGAAATGAGTCACTAAGGACAGTCCACACCTAACGGGAGGGGAGTTAGACTTCGCTTAAAGGGAGGAGCCTCAGAGAATTTGTGGACCTATTTGAAATCCACCACAAGTGGCTATAGAATCAGCACATACCATGTTTCATATATAAGGGATTCAATATTAGATATGCTGATATAGAATCATTAGTCCTAATCTAGTCTATTTGGATAAATGCTAAATTCTCTCTAGATGTATCTTCCAAAGTGAATCTAGTCTTTTAAATTATTAGATTATAGACAACAACAAACAATAGAGGAATAAAAGAGCTTCCAAACCCGAGTCTCACCTGATGCAGGTAATCACTGGTAATATGTGCCATTTACACCGAAATCCATCTTGCTTAAGATTTTGCTTCATTCTGGAGCCTTTAATTCAACTAAAGTCTTACAGAAATTTGGGGTTTTCTCAAATTTTATTTTTTAAACTAAACATTCAATAATAATTCCTGCCGCTCTGCTAGTGGAGAGCTCGAGCTCAGCAGTTCTCAGCTCTGGCCACAGATTTCAGGCATTTAGGAGCTTTTGATTTAAAATGATCTGGATAGGGTCCTGGGCATTGTTAGTTCATAACAGTTTCCCCCAAGTGGTTCCAGTGTGCAGCCAGGGTGGAGAACCCAGCAGATGACAAAACAAGTAGGTTGTACAGGGCAGTATTGGCAGATGTAAGATTTAAAACTTATTTTAATGATTATTTCTGTGGGGGTGTGTGAAGGGATGTGCATTCAGGGAATAGTATATCCTCTGCCAACAACATCATTCCTCGCTCATGTGATGGAATAAAGAGTCAGTATCTCATGGTGGACTCTAAAGAACAGTATGAAATTCTGAATATCTGAGCCAAGTTTCTTTAGGAGAATCTTCTTCTTTTCTGCATTGTGTCACACATGTCCCAGGGTATGTGCTCACATCCTTGTCACTGTCCTTTCCATGATGTTCATTTATTCAATAAGCAGTTCTTGAATAGCACCAGCCAGAGGCAAATGGTTTAGTCCATACCAGCGATCACCCCTAAGTGTAGGGAACACAACGTACGGTATTTTAAGTACCCAAAAAGAAATGTCAACAAGAGGGAGCGGAGAGAAAGGAGCACCTCTAGAATTCCAAATTCATGTTTCCTTTGTAGGGGGAACAGAATTCGTATGGTTGCTTGCACCAGGTCTTCATTCTGTCCCCTATATGCATCCTTTGCCACGTGACTGCACTTCGTACTAGAGAGGTGGAGTCGCTTTCCCTACCCTTGGACCTGGGCAGGCTTGGTGACTTGCTTTTGCCGACAGAAGCTGGCTGAAGGGATGATGTACCGTTTCTAAGCTTAGACTGGAATCGCCTTGCAAAATTCTGCTTGTTCTTGCTTCTTCTCTGCCATCACTATGACAAGGTGCCCATGACAGCCTGCTGGAGGATGAGGGACCATGGCCAGAGCCAGGTGCCTCAGTGGATGGAGGCCATCCTAGATCAGCTGCCAGCCAGCCAACACCTAGAGCAGGGTTTCTCAACTGTGTCACTATTGGCATTTGGAGCTAGATAATTCTTTGGAGGAATGTCCACTTCAGGATGTTTAGCATCATTCCTGGCTTCTACCCACTAAATGCCGGGAGCACCCATCCCCCTCTAGTTGTGACAACCCAGAACGGCTCCAGATATTGCCAGATATCTCCTGGGGGACAAAGCTGCCCCTGATTGAGAACCACTGCTCTAGACTTAGGAGTGTGTCTATCCAAGTTCAGCAGAACTGCCTAACAGCTGACTTCAACTCATTGAAGTTGTGGTTGTTTGCTGGGTAGCATTATCATGGAATAGGTAGCTAATACAACGAGTTACGTAAAAACGTGGAAACATGAACATGAGAGGTGGAACTGGGCAATAGTGAGTAGTGCAGTGTGGTGGAAGCACGAAGAGTGGGTTTTTAAAATAGAATGGGGGTCAGTGTGAGGTACAGACAAGGCTGAAAGTGGGTTGGGGGCTGTATCCATGGAGACTTTAGGTGCCTTACGAAGAATTGTGGACATGATTATTCGGGTGCAGAGAGGGGCCATCAGAGGTTTTATTTATGTATTTATTATTTATTTATAGCAGAGGGAACAGAGTTCTCAGTCTATACTTTAGGCAGCAGTAGGGAAAGGGAATTGGAGGCTGGGAGGAGGCTTTTGCAGTAGTTCAATGGACCGGTGCTGAAGGCCTGAATTAGGAGGATGACTGTGGGTTTGAAAAGGAGGGAATGGCTGCCCATCCCTGACTGATGCAACTTGGTAGCCCATACACTGCTGTCTGCAGATTTGATTCCCTGGGTGTGAAATGTCCCCTCTCCTCTGGTGATCCTTTACTCAATCTTCGATACTTTGCTCAACACCCAGGGAGGTCTTTTGGTGAAGTCTTCCATGTCCCATGAAGGGAGAGCTCATATGGCTTTTACCTCTTTTTTTTTTTTTTCTTCCCCATAAGACTGTGTTAATTACCAGTGAATTTTCCATCTTATAGTTTAATCAATTGTAAGTCTGTCTCTTCCACACTATTGACTGCCAATTCCCTTATTAAGTACCTACTCTGTGTTTGGCTTGGTGGTTGGTGCTTGGGCTACAGCTGTGACTTAGAGAGGTTCTTGAGGCTTATGGTCTAGTGGAGTAATACACAGATAAACAGGCAATCACAGTACATGCTGTGATGAGGGAAGTAAAGAAGGGTAGGGGGGGCATATAGGAGAGATACTTAATCTGGAACAGAGGGTGCCAGTGAAGGCTCTTTGGAGGATTGAAATGGCAAAGAGGTAGGGTATGGTATAAAGCCAGGGCACTGTGGCTTTTATGACCCCTGATTGAAGGAAAACACACACATTTGGGAAATATAAAATTGAGCATAGCTTAAGAAGACATGAGCAGACATTTCTCCAAAGAAGACATACAAATGGCCAACAGACACATGAAAAAATGCTCAACATCACCCGGCATCATGGAAATACAAATCAAAACCACAATGAGATATGACCTCACACTGGTCAGAATGGCTAAAATTAACAACTCAGGAAATAAAAGATGTTGGTGAGGATGCGGAGAAAGGGGAACCCTCTCATTACACTGTTGGTGGGAATGCAAGCAGGTACAGCCACTCTGGAAAACAGTATGGAGGTTCCTCAAAAAGTTGAAAATATAGAGCTAACTTAAGACCCAGCAATTACAGTACTAGGCATCTATCCAAAAGATACAAACATAGTGATTCGAAGGGGCACCATGCACCCCAATGTTTATAGCAGCAATGTCCACAATAGCCAAACTATGGAAAGAGTCCAGATGTCCATCAACAGATGAATGGATAAAGAAGATGTGGTGTATATTACAATGGAATATTACTTAGCCATCGAGAAGAATGAAATCTTGCCATTTGCAACGATGTGGATGGAACTAGGAGGTATTATGCTAAGCAAATAAGTTAGTCACAGAAAGACAAATACCATATGATTTTACTCATGTGGAATTTAAGAAACAAAGCAGATGAATGTAGGGGAAGGGAAAGAAAAATAAGATGAAACTTGAGAGGGAGGCAAACCATAAGAGACGCTGAACTCTAGGAAACAAACAGGATTGCTGGAGGGGAGGTGGGTGGGGGGATGGGGTAACTGGGTGATAGGCATTAAGGAGGGCACTTGATGTAATGAGCACTGGATGTTATATGCAACTGATGAATCACTAAATTCTACCTCTGAAACTAATAAAAAAAATTGAGCATAGCTTGGGCATGAAGGGCCTTGTAAGTTACGATCAGAGCTGTGTTGGGAAAAATCACTTTGATTGATTTTCAATCTTGGCTGCACATCATAACCACCTTACAGAGCTTTGAATAATACGGATATTTAAATCCCACTCCAAACCTACTGAATCACCATTACCAGAGCCTGTGGTCTGTATATGTAGGTATATATACATGTCCATATGCATGCATGTATGTATATATTTTAAAGCTCCATGGGTGGTTCTAGTGTGTGGCCAGGGTTCAGAACCCTAGGCCTGCAGTAGAGAGGAAGGAGTGGAGGGAAGGGGCAAGGTCGGAGTCAGGGAAACTAGGGAGGCATAACGTAATCTAGGTGTTTGATGATGGTGGCTTGAACTAGAGTCATTCAAGTGGGATTGGGGAAAACATGTATGCATGAAGAGATTTAGGAGTTAAAATCAATGGAACGTCGGGTTGATTGCTTGTAGGGAGATGGAGGAGTGGGGTTCACAGATGACACCCAGCATGACCACAGAGTGGTAGGTAGTATTCTTCACTGATCTAGAAAATATCACAGGAAGAGCAGATTTCGTGAGGAAGGTAAGGCTTTTAGTTTTAGCTGAGTTTGAGACACTCAGTGGAACCTTCACATAGAATTGTACGCTAGGTAATCGTAGGAATCTGGAGTTCAGGAGAAAGATCTAGCTTGGAGGTAAAGAATAGCTCATCACTATATACCTGACTGTTGAGCCCATGATAACAGGTGAGATTGGCCAGGGAGTATGCGAAAAGTAAACAGAGAATGGGAAGAACCACATCATTTACAGGATGAGTAGAAGAGGAAACTACTGAGAAGCTGGAATAAAGAAGTCAGAAATGCTGGTGCACAGCTAAGAGGGTGGAGTCTCAGAAGCTACTGGAAGACAAGTTTTCAAAAAGCAAGGGGTGAGAACTATGGTCAAATACTACAAAGATGGCAAATGATGACTGAAAGTGGCCAATAGACTTGGCTCCTGAAGGAGATCTTGGCTGGAGCACGGCGTGGTGGGGTAGAAACTAGGCTGCAGGGGGCCGAGCAGTGAGTGGGAGAAGAGAAAATGTGGACAAAGGTCCTTCGCGTGAGGCTCTGCCTTCTTGGTCATCCTAGAATCGTCAGCACCTAAAATCGTAATTAAGTGCAAGTGTCAGTAATGGGAGAGGAAGGGATTAAAGATGATGCCAGATTGTAGCCTGATGTTTGGGCCCATGGTAATGGCATTTGCTGAGATTTACAGCCAAGGGGGAAGAAGAGCCTGAGTTTGGTTTTGTGTTTTAGGCGTGCGAGGGAGAAGAGCGCACGTAGGCTTTTGCGCATGTTGAGTTTGATGTTCTTCTGAACGTTCTAGAGGTATTGTCTTCAAAACCCATTCTCAGTACAACCAGGGGCTACTTGCAGTTGACCCAAAGTAGGGTCAACTTGACCCTCAATTTTATAAGCTTGGGAATATGACAGAACTTGCATTGAAAAAAACAGTAAGAAATCTAGGAATTTAAGAAAAAAGGGAATGTAACAATTCATTTCTGGGTATAAATGAACTAGAACTGATGAAAGGGGCACAGTCTTCTTTGGATGACCAAGCTGGGCTAGCTCTGTTATATTTTCAAACCGTGTATTTGGTTTTTCAGTGTCTTTAACTTCTCTCCTTTTGAAACTGGGAACATTCAGTTATACTCTGGACCAATGGGTAATTGTGATCTGGCTCTGTTCCACTTGGGTAAGCTTTGTTTCCTTACTGAATGCACTTCCTCATCTGTTAGTGATAAGCGGGCAAGTGAAGAATTCTTATCTGCATATACGGATTGAACATCTGTTTGTGTTCCACTGTGTTTCAGTTCAGACTTCTCTACTAAGAAATTAATGCAAATAAGTAAGTCTCCTCTTGTGTGAAGCCATGTGGGATTGTGAATATTTATCTGAGCACCTTATGTGGATTAAATTGATAATTCAGAGATTTTTTTTTCCTGATATTTTGAGTGATGCAGAAATCATTGCCATGGTTTTCCCTGTCTGCTGCAACACATTTTTTGAAAATGTAATTTTGTGGATGATAACTACCAAGTTTATCCTCTGGGATAATTCGAATTTGTCAGAGTGCTATAAAAATGTTCCAGAAAGGAGAGAAAAAAAAAAAAATCACCATGGAAACTTGATAGAATGCTCTTATTTGTTTTTCTGAAAGTAAAATTCTAAAACGAGGCAATGGAGTATAAAAGAGCAATGGAGAGCGTGTAGCTGGCTTCCAGGAAGTGAGCTCAAGAAAGAATGGATTTGGTGCCCTATGTGGGTCAGTGTCATTTAATATCTCATTTCCCTTTTCTCGTGGAGAAGAACTATGAAAAGGTCAGAACTATCAGACAGCCTGATGCATTTTTCTTTGCAATACAATCTTTTAGAAGTCACCTGCAAGGATCAGGGCCAAGAATGGGTCAAGAGCTGCAGGGGTTGGTGGGAGAAGTTCCTCAAGATGCCAGAATTACCCAAGCTGTCTACTTACCAGAATCATTTGAGAAGTTAAGAGTCCTGGGCCTAGAGCCCAACCTTGGCATCCTTGCTTTCTACGGTCCTCCAGGTGGTTGTGACGGCCAGCTAGGTTAGAAACCACTGTTCTGTGAACTACTATAAATACTAGATCATGAACTACTATAAATACAAGAACATGCGTAATCAATGGGTGTCGATTTCACCTTTCCTTCCAGTCTGTGTTAGATAGATGTCCAGTCCCACCCTTAGAGCCCCATGGCTTGCCTTGCAGTCTTTCTTCTCATACTTAAAGCCAGACGTGGTTAATTTCTTTGCGTTCACCATGGGGAACTGACTCACCCCTGAAGCATCAGCACATGGATTTTTTTTTTTTTTCACTTTAAAGACAGAAAAGTAGCATTAGCCACAGAGCAAACAACATTCCTATTCCACCTAAATCCTGGGTGTCCTATTTCTGTGACCCTCTGCCAACCTGCTGATATATGCCTCTTTCTCTACTACTTTCCAGAGCTTGGGTGACTCCATATGCTCCTGCTCCCCCTGCTTCTCTCAGGGAGAGAAGGCTCCTTAGTCTGGGCAGCCTCGGACTCGCTGGAATGCTGGGGCATACAGTTGTCTTCATTTTGTTGACTAGCTGTCACCTGTTCCTTTTGTCTGTGTATGTGCCCTGCTTAGTTCAACTCAGGTCACCAAATGGCTCCAGAGAGAATGTGGTGTGTAGGAGCATCTGCCATGTCCCGGTGTGCGATGTTACTCTGCCATGAATTATCAGATGGTATCAAGGTACCTACGCTTTGGAGTCTAACGACGGTTGCCAGATTTAGCAAATAAAAATGCAGGGTGCCCTGTTAGATTGGAGTTTCAAATAAATAACAAAATTTTTAGTTAGCAATACATTCTTTTATCAGAAATTCAAATCTAACTTTGTTTCCTGTGTTTTATTTGGCAACCCTAAACTTTCCATCAGACCTGGTTTCACTCTTGGCTTCTCCACTTGACTAGTTAGAAATGCAGCAGGTTATTTAACATCTCTGCACCTTGGTTTCTTTCTCTGAAATTTAGGGTAAATATTACTTGTAAGTGTGGGCCCCTCTCCTCCTCAGTGGGCTTCAAGCTTGCAGGCAGCAGCGTTTTTTTTTATGTGCTGAGCTTTATGTGCTGAGTTTAGAACTTCTGTTTACATTGTAGTGTCTAGAATTTAGTCAAATGGCTACACATTGTTCTGAGGGTGGCTTGGATTAGGTCTTTATTCTGAGCAACCACGTGCCTAAGCTATAAATTGAGGATTCTATTATATAGGAAGAACTTGGGGACAATTCACAGTCTTGCCCACATATTTTGTTTTCTTTCTACAATACTGTTAAATAAATGATATTGATTAAACACAATTATTAGAACAAAGAGTATTACGCAGTTGCAACAATCAAGAAATTGTTTGGGTCATTGCCAAGGACGCAGAAAGGGGGATTATGCTGAGATTCAATTCACTTGCTGTTTTATTCTGCCATGTTGGGGAAATATTTTAATCCTTAAGTGCTCTACTTTTCTATTCCTGTGGTCATACTCTGCCTACTTCCCCTCCCCCCACCCCAATCCATGTTGCTTGGGCCCACAGAAATAATCACAATATATGGCTTATTGTTGATCCCATATTGGGGACATGCCACCTACATTTTATAGACCTCATCTTGTCTTGGTGACTGAAGGAAAGTGGAGGTGCATTTTTGCAAGAATTAGCTTCTAAAGTCAGCATGTGAAGCAAACATCATGTGTAGTTAAAAGCACCCCTGAGCGTGGGCTGACATAGTGACTCACTTAGAACAAATAGAATGTGGAAAGGGAAAAACAGTAACTTTATGGTACAGGAACCTGGTAGTACCACCTTTCCCAAGTATTCAAGGTTAACATTACCGATGATAATAATAATGATAGTTGACACTAGATGCCCTTTGATATGATGTAGGAAGAAGGCTGCTTCGAATCTGTGCTATTCTCCGAAATCTATACCCCAGAATAATCATGTGAAAGCATCAGACAAACCCCAAATGAGGAACATTCTACAAAATATCTGACCAAGTGCTTTTCGAAAGTGTCAAGATCATGAACAGCAAGGGAAGACTGAGAAGCTGTCACTAATTGGAGGAGAGTAAGCTGTCAGGCTGGCTAAACAGAATAAGGACATTATTGGGGGAATAAACTCTGGTTTAGTTCATAGTATTGTACTAATGTTAATGTCTTAGTTTTGGTAAATACGCCATGGTTAGGTAAGATACTAACATTAGAGAAAGCTGGGTGAAGGGCATATAAGAAGTCTCTTTGCAACTCTTATTAAATCTAAAGTTATTTTTTTAATGTTCTTTTAAAAAAGTACTCCTGAAATTCTCTTGAGAATGCCCCATGTTATGAATGAGAACTAATGTGCCACCTTCAAAGAAGATTAGCACGTCTGTTTTTCTTCCTGTATTAGTGCAGATTACTGTTTTATCAGTAGATATTTACACATGAGTTTTTCTGGTACTAGGCATACAGCAGCCAACACAACAGTAAACAAAAAAAAAACCCTCTGCCGTCAAAGAACTTGTATTCTAGTAGCAGAAGATAACAAACAAGATAAGCAAAATGTATAGGGCATTAAATAGTTTTAAGTGCTGTGGGGAAATATAAAACAGAGAAGGAAGAAATAAAATGTGGGAAGATTGATAAAGTTTAGTTTGGAGGCTCAAAGAAGACCTCGCTGAGAAGATGACTTTAAGGTTAAAGACATGAACAAAGTGAGGAAATGAGCCATGGAGACCATATAGATGTTTTGGGTAAAAGCCTCCCAGACAGAGGAAATCGCATGGGCAAGGGTCCTGAGGCATCACCCGCTTGATATATTTGAAGAACAGCCAGGGATGCTGTTTACTTGTTTGAGCCTCAGATAAAGTAGCCAGTTTTCATTTGGGGTCATACTGGAGTAAAAACATAGAGCTTTAACCCCTGGAATCACCCTCCGCTCGGTGAGATGCTTATACTGTGAGACGCATGTGGGAACTCAGCCTGGTTGAGGGGCCAGTCTTCCATCTCATCTAGTGCCCTCTACTTATCTGCTGAAATGGAGGGCTAAAATGTCCACACTCATCAACATGTTATTTTTCTCTCTTATTTTTTGGCCAAGCATATATATGGCGTATATCGGATTTGTTAATGGCAAGTTGGATATGACTACATAGTCCATCCATAATCGAGATACTGAGTGTTGCTGGAGAAGGGTGACTTTCTCCTTGATGGCTGCCAGTCTTCTCTAACTTTCCTCAGTTGTGTGCCCCCCTCTCCCACCTGCTTGTGAGAGAGGTGGCCAGGAGCAGTGTGCTCTGTCTTTATTCCCTTTGGGAGAGGACGAGAATGTGGTGGCGGCTACAGATAGTCAAGTAGGGTGATTGTGTTCTGCTCTCCATGAATGTCACTCCCACTGACAAGACAGTGTGCTGTAGGGGAGTCTGGGATTGTTGCACCTGGTTTTGGCATGCATTCCCATAAAAGGATTAATCCTTTATTACAGGGTCTTAAGAGACAGCTTCTTTAAACATACGTGGTGAGAAGGGCTGGACCAGGCATACAGTTGTGGTTCTAGTTACTCACGCATAGTTAGCTAGTCCTGGGATGGAGGTGAATTGGCTGGAAGTTCTGCTGGAAAGAACAGAAGATGAGGGTTTCTCCCAGAGACTAGAGAACCATAGTTTCATTTGGAGCTTTATGACCTTATAATAAATGCTGTGGCTTTAAAACTGTTTAACAAAAGGAAACACACTTTTATCTTGATGTCTTCAACCTATAAAAATGGATCCCTTTCTTAAGCCTCTAGACGTATATGTATGAATATAAACTGTAAAATTGGAAAGACCTGAAGATATTTGTACAAAAAGAAACTTTCCTTTTACTCAGAAAGCATTTTTATCGGCTGGCTCAGACTTCTTCACTTTTAGGAGATGTATAAAAGGAAACCCTTTCAATTGAATTATCTCAGGAACGATTTTTACTATGTCGCTAGGAAAAAATAACAGTGGTTTTGGAATAACATAAAATGTCCCTAAGTCTGAAATATACGGGCTTAAGTAGAAACTTAATATGCAAGGGCAGCTTTTTATCCTTGCTTTTGGGATGGAATTCTTTGTTTATGTAAACTTAGTTCCTATAATTCTAAAGTAACTACATAAGGAATTTTCGCTGCATTTCCAAAACGTACTCTGCCAAAATTGGTTCTGTTTTATGTCTATTGACCGTTTGCGATTGAACCTGACCAGCATCGCTGGGCGGGGGGGGGCATGGTTGAGTCCCTTGTTGTGGTGTGTTCAGGAATGAACACGTCCAAGAGAACCCTGGTTGTGGCAAACTGATGGAATCAGAAGTCGGGTTCTTAGGTTACATTTAAGCCTCCCAATGAAAAGGACTTTCTATTTTACTATGAAACAAGAATGAAATATTTGTTTGCTTGGAACCTGTTCAATTCTTAAATTTCATATAGGAGGTACAGAATAAAGACCGATTGTGGGCTAACCCTAATCTGAAAATCTCTATCATCCTTCTCTGCACGCTGGAAAAGCTGTGCACTTGTCCCCTTGGTCTTGGTATTTAAAACCTTTGGATTTCCTGAGATTGGTAGTAAAGGGAGTGTAGAAGTGAAAATGCCAGGGAAATTATGGCTCTTCTTGATCTGGGATTGTAGGGGCTTCTGTGACTTTTAATTCAAGATCTTTATTATGAGTCACCTTCAGGTTCCCCTGGAAATCGCACGTGCCAGGGAGCACCTAAATAGCTCTCTCTTGGTTCTGTAATTGAGAAGTATTTAGGGCAGGGCAGATGATGCAGAGAGCATCTTTTGTGGTTGCAGGAATCGGAGTGCTTGGAGACCTGGCGGCAGGTCGTGGCATTTACATGCTGGGCTCGGGGCAAGGGCACTCACTGCCTGGATCCAGGTCAAAAAAGAAACTCCGGAGTTGGCATGAGCAGTTCTGAAAATCCGTGCTGACTGAATCATGACACTGAGCTTCATAGCCTCGCTTCCTTCTCTGGACAAAAGGAGAAGCAGACTGCTGGATATCAGAGAAGCCAAACTGCAAATGTGTTTAAAGATGCTATTAATGCACTGTCAGCATAAGACAGGAAGTACCAGGAATATGTTCCTTACAGGTCTAGCACCTTTGCCATTCTCAGTTAGTCTCTCAGAAAAAAAAAAGGGGGGAGAGGGAAGAGGAAAAGTTTGCCTATGTTGTGTGATTGTTGGGCATCAAGTGTTAATTTTAATCTTTTTTTTTTTTTTTTAAGATTTTATCCGTCTATTTGAGAGAGAGAGACGGAGATAATGAGAGAGAGCACAAGCCAGGAGGAGAAGGAGAAGCAGACTCCCCACTGAGCAGGGAGCCCCGTGAGGGGCTGGATCCCCAGGACCCCGGGATCATGACCAGAGCCGAAGCCAGAGGCTTAACCGACTGAGCCACTAAGGCGCCCCTAGTGTTAATTTTAGTAAAATAATTTTATTTGATTCATTTTGCAGCTTACCTTGTAAAAAATAATATGATATACTACTTTCTATTTTTTAAATGGATTTTCTTTATCAGCTGGATCAGTAAAAATGAACATACTCAATGGCTATATAATTATTTTCACACTGGACTTTTTAGAAAGAAAGGAAAAGGAGCACCTGGGTGGCTCAGTCAGGTAAGTGTCTGCCTTCAGCTCAGGTCATGGTCCCAGGTTCCTGGGATCGGGTCCCACATCGGGCTCCTTGCTCAGTGGGAGCCTGCTTCTCCCTCTCCCTCTGCCTCTTACCCCTGCTTGTGCTCTGTTGCTCTCTCTCCTGTCCTCTGTCAAATAAATAAATAAAAATCTTAAAAAAAAAAAAGAACAAAGAAATAAAGGAAAACATACTGCTCTATTAAAGTACTTCTTAGTGGCTAGATCTCGATTTCCTTCTCTTAGGCTTGGGTATGGTTTTATGAAAGGCTTGAGTGTATTTTTCTTCCTGCTATGGTTTCCTATTCTCTCCATTCTTCCATGCAGCAAATATTTATTGAGCACCTATTATGTGTCAGACACTATTCTAGCTCCTGGATCCCTGTCTTCAGGAGCTTATATTCTAGAGGGTAAAGACTAAACAAACGAAAGAGAAATATATATGTCAGACAGTGCTGAGTGCTATGGAGAAAAAGAAGGCAGGGCAGTTGAGATAGGGAATATTGGGGGTGGGGCTAGGCTACGTATTTAAGGTGGTCTCACTGAGAAGGACATCTGAGCAGAGACCCAACAGGAACCGGAGAGAAAGCCATAGCAGCCCCTGGGAAAGGAGCCCCTCTGGGAATGGGATCCCGAAGGAAGCCAGAGTGGGGGAGGGTGGGAGGGAGAGGAGGAAGCAGTGATGGGAGATGTCCTGAGCGAGGTCACGGGACCAGGTCTGGAGGCTCTCCTAGATCAAGGGAAAAATTTTGGATTCTGACCTGTGTGGGTTGCATCCTAATGTGATTGGGGCACACCTTCTGCCCACCCTCTTTTGTTTTCTGTACTATCCCCAGTGGTTTCACCATGCAGACGTGTGTTAAAGTTTAACAAAGCAAAATAACAAACCAAAAAACAAAGTGCAAAATGCAAATGATTGAAACCTAGGTCTCTATTTCTATTAAAACACTCTTCTTTCTGTGTGTCATTTGCTGGGGGGAAAGCATCATTTGCTGCTACTGACCTATTTGAATACGCTGAGCTCAGTGCCTCAGTGCCCTTCCCAGACCGATGTGCTGAACCCTCTGTGAGGATAGGAGGTTGATATATTGTTTTGTGACTGTATTGTGTGGTTTTGTGGTTGTCTGTCTGGCTTTGATGTTCACCTGCATCAGGGCGTGTATTTAGAAACGTACCTGGGGAGACAGGTATGTTTTTGGTATGATGCTGATTGTGGTTGACTCCTTGACATCCAGTCCACCCCACCCCACCCCGGTCACGTGGTTGACTCCCTATGTCCAGTCGTTCCCACTAAGCCAGTCACGGCTTTCCTTTGTTCCTTGCCAGGGATTGGTTACAGAATGGACATGGCCAAAGTTGGGGGAGGGGGGCTTCTATGAGGTGTTTCTTTGCTTCTAAGAAAGACACAAAGAGAAGGTTGTCTTTTTGCCTCTGGTCATTGTGTCTGTATGTGATGCCTGGAGCAGCTGCAGCCACCTTGTTACCACCCTGACAGTGAAGTCGGTACTTTCTGAGCTATGCAATCATCCACCTCTGGAGCCCATCCACTTTGGGCTCTTTATGGTGTCAGATAATATATATCCTTATTGTCTGAGGCAGGTTTGTTTGTTTACTTCTTTGTTTCCTTTACAGCTGAAAGCATCCTAACGAATCAAGATTTGTTAATTCTCTTCCGGCAGCCCTTTGCAGAATACGTTATATGGATTTACACTTAGTATTTTCCAGTGCTGCTTGGCTTCCTGGACTCTCAAGTTACTGAAATAATTTGGAAGATTAAAATGGAAATATGGTTACGTTAAATTGCCTTTGTCTAATATCTGGAGTTTTGTATATGGGAATTTATGTAGTTTTTGTATATATGATAACTTTGAGTGTTTAAAGAGCTGAAAGAACTCTTTAGACAATATTAATTTATTCTAATGATCAGTAATTCTTTAATTCTTTAAACATCTGAACTGACAATAGTAGAAATGTAAAGGTAAATTTTAAGACACACACCTGTGCCCATATGCCGGATTCTTTGGGAGCTCTTCTCACATAAACCCAGATACTCAAAGAACTTAAAGGTATCATCCAAGAGCTTTGGATTCATGCCTTTATCCCATTCATTTACTAAGAGTATTCATAAGCACGAGTGATACTGGCAAATTGAGACACCTGTATGCCAGGGTTTTAAGGTGGCCACAATGGAAGACTCATCAATTTCTGTACTTTTCCATCATCTGACTGAGTTTGGTGGATGAGGAACATTACTGCTTTATTTATTTTGAAGCAATATTTTTGGTGTTTTGTCCTAACTCATATATCTCTTTTAGTAATTATAAAGGCTTGGGAAGGAACCTTCTCCGGTGGGGAGTGAGCAGGTAAAATGAAAAGTTTGGCTGCGACCCTGGGAAAATGCTAACAGTGAGTGTCTTTTCTCAATCTGAACTGAAATCTGAGAGGTTCCGAGTTTCTGCACAAGGTAGCTTTGTGCATATTTCTCTGATTGCTGAGTCTGGAGTGAGCTACCTGACAGGCTTCTGATAATCAATTCCACAAGACTGGAATTCTCTTTTTCTTTCAAAATCTTATAGGAAAAGTGAACAAAAAAGCGTGAAATAGTATTCTCTGCTCCAGTATCCCCATCCCAAGCACAGCATGGCTGTGGGATACTGAAAATACTTAAAAATTCTCTCTCTCTCTCTCTCTCTCTCGCCTCCTTCTACCCTGAGTGCAGCAGCAAGCAAACAGCCCCAAATGCCTAGCGGAAGACAGTTCCTTTTTTATTTTGGCAAAATCTAGCAACTCCTTGTTGTATTGGCTGTCCACAAACATAAAAGGAGAATTCTATGAAAAGATTTTGGCTAATTAACATTTACAGGGGACCCATCGCTGTGCCACCATGTGTTGTGTTATTTAAGCTTTGCAGAGATAAATTAAAATTTGCCATTTGTGTCCTTGCCTGCTAGAGGAGAAAGCAGTGACAGGAGGTGTCCTTACAAAATAAGGAGGTCAATTTTCACGTGAGGCTTAATACAAATCAGTCTCATCACTCTGTCTCATTGTTTATGCTAACAAACATGGTGTTTTCTACGATACAAACTCCATTATTTATTTGCTTGTATACTAAGACCGCTCAATGGGATGAATAGGAGGGACACCAACCCTCCCCCCCAACACAAAATGGAGAGGCTGAAGGGGGTGGGGGAGAAGGGAGGGAATGGAGGAGGAGAGGAAATAAAAGGATTCGTGGCCTGGGAGTGAGGAGATGGAACAAGTGGAGCTGCATTAGTTAAAATAAAACAGGGCAGCTGTTGGTGGAGAGAAGGAGTACAAAATTTTGCGTGTAGCTGGTAAACTATGTAGATTTCAAGGATGTTGGCTGATGGCTAATGGATGCTTGTCATGTGGGCATCCATACTGGTAAGAAGCAAGACTTTGTGCATGTTATTCAGCTAACCTTCCTCTTTAACTCTCCTGTGGGGTGGGTATGATTTTCATTTCCATTATTTTTTTTTTGAAGGGAGAGTTGAAGCTCAGAGAGACTACCTTTCTTAAAGTCTCAGGAGGTAAGTAATAAAACCAAGATTTAGACCAAGGCTAGGCCCCTAATGGCTACCCGATCCTGCACTTGAATACTTGAGGAAATAAAACAGAATACACAACTGAAATCCCTTTGTATTTTTTAAAAAATCAGAGTGATAGAAGCATAACATTTTAAAGTTTAAAAGGTCTTTAGAGGTGAGTTTATAAGAGAGAAAGCTGAAGTCCAGGAAGAGTGTCCTAAAGCTCTTAAACCGGTCATGGAATGAATACCTTGGGAAAATTTCCACCCTTGTATGTCAACTCTCCAAAAAGGATAAAATGCATATTCTACCCTCTCAATTCCCCCCCCCCCACCCCCAGCTTGTTGTTCATTAGGAATGTCAGGGCAGATATCTCTTTTATTATTATTTTTTTCAGATGTCTATTTTAAATTGAACCCTATCATGAGAAATGCTTGAAGAATTATGTGAACTTGGCAACTCATGCTGAATGTGAAGCTGGGATGTAGTAAATTTTCCTATCCCGTATCCTTTGTAATTTTTTCTACGTTGTCCTCAGGTAGGGTGTGAAGAATAGAGCTCTAGTATACTTTATTTAGGAAGTGTAGTATACTAACAGTATTGTGCTATAATGCTGCCAAGGGCTCTAGAATATTGTTGAAATATTTAGTGTTTTCTAGATAGATCTTAAAATAGGTATCAGTAGAAAACAAAATTTGAAGTACAGAAAATTGAACCTAGATTGTCAGCTTTAGGACATAGTTTGGTGAGAATGTGGGAGATTAGCCACAAATCACACTTTGCACCTTGAAATTTGCAAGAGAAATTTCAAAGCTAAATACATTCAAGTGTTCTTTGAGCCCACTTTTTTGTTTTATTAAAAAAAAAAAAAAAAGACCTATCCAACTGCTGAAAGTGAAATGAGTAGGAATTAGGTAAGGATGAAATACTTCATGTTGATGATTTTATGTAGTTATCATGACCTGTTTTCCAAGTCCAAAAAATAAATAACCCAAGTGAATCAAGTCTAGGATATTGGACTGAATGCTGTAAAAATGCTTCAACTGTCTATCAGGTGTTTTATGACTAAATTTTCTCCTGGGGTAAGGGTGGAAGATGGCATTTCTTACTTGATTTATAATATGAAATTCAAGATGTAAAGAACCGTGTTACTCTATTAAGGGACCCACTATTTTCTGGTAGTAACCCTGTAAGCCCCTAACACCTGCATTGATCCTATATATTTTCCAATCCAGTACGTTTCCGTTGATCTATTTGTATGTTGAATTCCCATGGCAAGATTCATTAATCTCATTAATTCCATGGCCTTGCCAACGGCCGGGAAGAAAATTTGGAATTGCAGTAGATTCTGTTGGATGAAAAGATGGAATGGTGGAAACCCCTTTCTATTCTGCCCTCCCTCCCTCCTTCCCCCACCTTTCTGTCCCCATACTCTGCTTTAAGGAATATCATAAAAAAGTTGATTTTGAATATTTGAGATTTAATGTATTGGGGCAACTTGGAATGGGGTATAGGAACAAGGCAAGTGGGAATGATTTTATGTGCTTGATAGTGTGTCCCTGAGTCAAGATAAGCTAGATTATCCTTCAATAACAAACTATCCCAAGATCTCAGTGGTTGGCACAATGGTAGTTTTTTTCTCACTCATGCTATAAATCCAATATGGCCTAGTACCCACACTGACAGAAGCTTCCTCCACAGTGTCTCTTACACCACCACCCTTATAATGGGAAAGGAGAGTAACTTTTTTCTGGAAGTGCGTCCTACAGGATGCCCAACTGCAGAGGGGGCAGGTAAGAGCCAGGGGACCATTGTGTGAACAGGAAAGTCAGAAACCCACGGCAGCTCGTTCCCTGCCTTTCCTTGAGAAAGAGCGAGATCAGTGCAGGTTAAGGTGGGTGCAGTACCAGCCACGTGAGCCCAGGGCGGCCCCTCTGAGAGTGGCTTCTTTTTAAAATCCTGAGAATTCGATAAACCGATGTTGCGCACAGAGCAGGCGATGGCTGCATAAATGATCCCGGGGCATGTTTGTCCATCCATTCTTTTCTTCATTCCTTTGTTCCTTTATCCCTTCAATAAATATTTGTTGAGCTATCGTATATCAAGTACATAATGTAAGCCTTGATTTATTTGTTTTCTTGATTTTTATTTTACTTGTGTGCTCTTTGGTGTTTGTTTCTTTAACACATTTTTACTGCCCTGTCAACTTCTTGTGTGTGTGTTTATTTTGAATCTATTATTTTTTAACTTCCTTTGGGGTATGAACCTGATCTGTTTTCTTTACCATACTATCCTCGTGTGTTCCTACGACATATTTGATAACCAAGGAGTCAGCATGGTGTATTGGTTGTATTTTCTCTCAGTGTTTCCATGAAGCAGTTTCAATTAAAAAAAAAAAACAACTACCAAAATTTATTAACATTTCAATTAACATCTTAAAGTTTTATCTATAACATAATTTTTCCCTTGCTATTTTACCTATCGAGTCAAATGACTATTATATGTCATTCAGGTCACTCAAAAAACCTCTGAATAATAAATAAAATTATTTTAGGGGAGTGGTTTTATTTATTTATTTATTTACTTATTTATAGATTTTGTTTTTATTATTTATGAGAAAGAGAGAGAGAGCGCAAGCACAAGCTGGGGGAGGGGCAAAAGGAGGGGCAGAGGGAGGGGGAGAAGCAGGCTCCCCACTGAACAAGGTGAAGGACTGGACTGGGCTCGATCCCATGACCTTAGGATCTTGACCTGAGCCGAAGGCAGACTGACTAAGCCATCCGGGCGCCCCATAGGGGAGTGGTCTCATTTAGACGGTGAAACATGACCTAGTCCTTGCGTGCAGCTAAAAAAATTTTTTTTTCCTCAGTAATCACTGTCCCCTTGGTTCATTTTTGCTTAGTCTTCTCCATTTCTCTTTTATGGTCTGACTTATAATGTGATTCTGTAATTTTGTCTTCCTCAGAACTGGTTGAGCATAGGAAATAACCTTACTTATCTTTGTAGCCTGCCAGCTCTGAACCTCACACAGTACCTTGTCCATAGTAACTGCTGGATAAAACCTTGTTAAATGGATGTGATTGTCATCATCTACAGTGGTTGAACTTTTCATGTGATGTGACGCTAACAACAGGCTCACAATTATTTAACACAGAAAGCAGTTGTGGAAGTCAACCCGAGGGAAGGTGGACAAGGGAGACTGCACTGAAGGTTCTCTGTATGGAATGTTCTAGCCTGCTTAGATTGTCTTGATGTGTTCCAAGGGAGCAATTTTTTTCACTTTGCCTATATAGAGTTAAAGTTTCTGAAATTAAAACAACAACAACAGAATCTCCTTTATTCTGATGAAATAAAGTCTCTGTCAATCACTCGAACTTTCTTTTTAGTAACTTCATTATCTTCCTTTCAGGAGGGTGGTTGAAGTAAATTCTTCTGGGACCAAATCCAGTGTTTCCGCCTTGAAGAAACATAATTAACTGACATTTTAAAAGCTTCTTTATAGACCTGTTCTGACTGTAGGCAAAGAATACTACTTGATTTATAGTTTATGAAAAGTCTACTTTTAGAATTTGTTTAGGTTTTATGGTAGCTCTTTTAATTGATTCAGTAAATTATCTACAACAGCCGTGTGATGTCATCAGGAACTTGTCTTTTACTTCTTTATACTTGGAAGGCTGAAGCACAGGAAAATATTTCACAGTGAATGGGAAGGCTAAGCTTATGTGTACAAGGAGAAGGTAACTGGGGATGATAGCTATCATTTATTAATTTCCCTCTTACTGTAGAAGCTAAGGGTTTGGCCATTATTGAAAAAAAATTATTGAAATGTCAGGGATTTTGTTTTGTGACTTAGATTCTCTGAAGCTTTGCTCTACAAGAGTTCAACAGTGGATTACAGTGTCACGTTCTAAAGACACTGGCAAGATTTTTGGCATTAAAATTTTCAAAAATTGCAACAAAATACTGGATAATCATGCCTTCCTTTGGTGTGCATGGTAATTTATTCACCTGAGCTGAGGCAGGGTATATGTTCACTGTAAAAGATCCCAACAAGGATACAATTTTAAGTGTCAAGGAGAAGATTGTCCCGGAGTTACTGGGCTTTAGGAAGTGTGGTTAAGAGTTGGTGACATTTGTTCATAAGCCCCTGGCATTCTTCGCAGCTCAGGAGCGTGGGCATGTGTGATCTCTGTGCTTCCAAGCATATGTGACTATCACTGCTGGGTATTCCAAGATGTTCTTAGGGTCTCATGTGTCAGTTCCAGTTGATGTGCCTTGTGGCTTTGGGATCCTTTAGTGGAGCCCAGCACCACTTTCATGATACTGGGTCCCTCCAGCTTTCTAATAAAGAGGCTTTGTGTTGGTCCTTGTATTGGTTCTTGAGATTTGGGTAAAAGAAAAAAACTCCTTTGTAAGTCCAGATTCCCCACTGGGTGCTTCCTGTTGTCCTCATCCTCCACATGGGGAGTCCGGGGGTGGGGGTGGGGGGCAGTCAGTGTTCATAGGTGACTGGTGTCAGTGTTGCCATTTGGCCTACCCATGCCCTCTGGGAAGGGGCCAGGCTAAGAAAAACAAAACAAGATGAAACCAAATAGCCCAGGTCTAGACTTGAATATTTGAGTATTTGAAGCCATTAGCCAACACTGCTACTTTTCCAGGTTCTTAAACTCTAGGCTGCTAGTGTTCTGAATATTTCAGTTTGTCACTCAGCTGATCCACTAAGTGCATATTGCTGGGCTTAGTGTAAGTGTCATTAAAAAAAAGGATTTCCTGGAAACAATATGAACAGGAAGTATTTATAAAGTTATTGGCCTGGCATCATTTCATACCTCCTCTTACTCAGTGTCTTGTCCATAATTGGTGCTCAAAATATCAGGTTGAATGGATGAGGAATGCATACTAGGCAGATTTACTAATAGAAGGCAATAAAGCCAACAAGGGGCAAGTGTACAGGGATAGGGAGACTAGCCTGGGAATGCTTTAAGGAGTCAAAAAAATTAAAAAGCTCTCTGGGTTGATGAAGTCAGAGAAGGTTGAACAGAGATGGCTGGGTTGGAGCACAGAGAAAAAGAATATGATTTTCTTGAAGCTATCAGTCTGTGAATTGTTCTCTGGAACACTGAAAAGCTTGTGGAAAGGATAGGGTTTGGAATTAGACAGAATTGGGCTCACACTTACTGGCTGTGACCTTGAAAGACTACATAGTGCCTTTGGGCTTTCGGTACAAGTTTAATTGGGATAACATTATACACTGCTCAATATGATCTTGAGAATTAATAATACATGTAAAAGTGGCTAACAGCAGTGCTGTACCTGTGTTTATGCGTGTGTGTGTGTGTATAAAATTTCATTTTATGACTTATCAAGTGCAGCTTGGTGCCACTTTCCAAGTATTTACTCATTTAATCCTCACAGCAGCACATTAGGTTGGTATTATTTTTGTTTTTTCAGATGAGGATGCTTAGGTATTGGCCAGTCACATAACGTGCCCATAGTTGTGCAGCTCATGAGAGACGGAGCTGGACTGTGAACCCAGGTGAATCCTCTAGATGAGCCCATCCTCTAGATGCTTACACCTACAATGAGACCTTGAATTTGAGTTCTTCCCATGGGTGTCAGTGCTGGTTAGACTCTACACTGGAAATTACATAGGTTGCTACTGAGTTACTTTCATTGTCGTCAAGTTGTCATTAACCCTCCACCCCTTTAAAAAATACTTAAAAGAAATTTTGAGGGTTGAAGTTTTAGTATTTACTGGTTCTCTTACTCTATCAGTCTTGGTAACTCCAAGGACTTTGTTGCTTTTGTTCACTGCAATATCACCAGGGACTAGAAGAGTAATCCGTACATATTTGGTGAATGAATGAAGAGTTGACTTGCATTAAAGAGCCAATTTCATGAAAAAGTGAGACCTTTTAATGCTAGCATCCCATTTAGTGCAGTAAAGGGTTCATCTTCAAGAAATCCCCATGGGAATTTCCTTTGTGGCATCTGTATAGTTAAATTTCTGTAACCTAATGTAAAGATAATAGGACTCCATGGTGTATGTTTCTGTGATTACAACAAGCTGCCCAACATCTATTATTATCCCATTTCAGAAATGAGGAAATTGAGACTCAGTAGAGTCAAGAAATACAGCCAGAGCCTCCCTGTGGCCCTCAAAATATATTCTCATGTTAAAAATGTTGGGTTTTCCAATCTTCCTCCTGCAGCAGAGGATATGGTGTCTGTTTGCCTGAGCTAAAGTAGGGGGTAGGGGAGAAGTAGGACGAAGTAGGGTTGTTTCTTGTGTGATTCTCTAGAATCAAAAAGCAACAGGTGTTGCTTCCACCTGAAATAAAATCTTCATTCTTTTGAGCCCTTTCTTTAACATCTGTGATGGTTTAAGCTTTTGGGGGTTCACTTTGACTATACTGAAGGTAAACTTACAGGATGGGGAAATTATTGGCCCAACAACTGTTGCCATGGAATCTTCTAGCACTTAGATTAGTCTTGATGTTTCTGATAAATTCCAAGATGATCAACAGTTTGGTCTTGGAATCAAGGCTTTTCACTTTAGCTGCAGGAGCCAATGACCTCGAATAATTTATCTGCATCAGTGTCTTGATTAAAAGTATTATATGAGGGGTGCCTGGATGTCTCAGTTGGTTAAGCGGCTGGCTCTTGATTTCAGCTCAGGTCATGATCTCGGGGTCCTGGGATTGAGCCCGACATCTGTCGCTGTGCTCAGTGGGGAGTCTGCTTGAGGATTCTCTCCTCCTTCTGCCCCTCCCCGCAAACATGTGCTCTTGCTCTCTCTCTCTCAAATAAATAAATCTTTAAAAAAATTAAAGTATTTTATGAAATTTGCTACCCATGATTTGGTCAGCACATGGATTGTGTGTGGATCAGCATGCAAGAGTGTGCTTGCTTCATTTTGAGGACTTTTTCTTCCATAAGCTTGCATGAGGACTTTCTTATTTGCCTTGAAATTCCATGGTATGACTTCTTGTTCCTGAATTGGTGCCAGGACTTGGCTTATTTCTCATGCCAAATTAAAAAAATATTATTTGTAAGGAATTACATTTGACTCATTATTACTCATGAGCACCTGAAGTCAATGGCTTGAATTTTAAGTTAGTTCATTAGGAAATATTCAGCAAACATTTCTTGGGACCCTTGGGGGCCTAGAGTATCAAGGGGATAAATGGAGCTAGTAGAATATTTCCATGATGACATTTCAGATTTGAATGATACTCCATTGAGGTGAGTCAGAAAACATATCCCATGATAACCAGTAATAGCTTGATATTGGGTAAATATTGACTGATTTGATTAATCTTTAAAAATTTTGGATATCCTTACTATAATTTAAAAAGCTGTCATTTTTACCTAAGTGTGTAAGAGTGATACTTTGACAGCTGTAAGCTGGTGGGGTCTTTATTCAGAAATTGTATAATTGTATTTAACATATGGGCGGTTCCTATAAATGATGTCATGATACAGTAACACTGTATTAATCTTTTAGAAGTCTATTCTTGGCTCCTTTACCCAAATAATGTTGCCAGATATTACAGCTGCATTGTAATTTGAAACAATGTGAAAATTGCCCTGTTTACTCATTCCAAGCAAAAAGGCTAATGCTAAATTAGTTTTCATGTTAAAAGTTGATTGAATTGAGTAATAGGCAGCTTTATTCACTCTTCTCTGGTCCTTTTAATGAGTCTTTTCCCTAGTGCAATCCTTTTGATTTAAACTCTTTAAAAGCAAAAGAGAAAAAAAATCCTTAAAAAAGTTACTCCTTTCTCTTTCATCTGACTCAGAATAGCTAAGGAAGTATTATATTAGGAATTCCTGAAAATGAAGTCATAAAGGGCTTTATATCTTACGCTACCAGAATCCTTTTATGTAAACTGGAAAAAAACAAAACAAAACACACACACACACACACACACACACACACACACACACACACACACAACTATCAGATTCTGAATGAAAGCACAGGAAAAAAAAAAAGGGCTGATTTTAGTGGAGTAGCGTCAGAGGATAAATGCATTTCTACTATGTTGCCTTCCAGAAACAAGGGAGGTGGTGATTCTGGCCCCAACTGATACCTGTGTACTTTCCTAGGAAGCTGTTTATGATTCCCAGGGTCTGTGGATCGATTGCATCTTACACAATATTTGATTCTTCTCTCTTGTCTTAGTTAATTTAGTCTTCACATTCTCCAGAACCACATTCTTTTGGTTCAGTGAAGATCTGCACTCATCTCAATTTACTTGTACTCTGCCATCAGGGCCTGAGTTATTGGTGCTGTAAGAAAGACTGATTTCTTCCTGTTCCCATTACTGTTGTGCTTTCCCACGAAGAATCTGCCCTCAAACTACTTTCCATCTGGATGTGATAGCTCTGCTTGGGTGCACTTTAATAAAATGTGGTGAAAAATGGAACTTCTCGTATTGCATGCAAGACAGTACCCTGCTCCCACAGTGTCCATCACTGCTGGTAGTCCCCTCCCGTATCCTTGGGATTCAGTGACAAGTACTTGGACCCCGGACATTTTGGGGTTGTTATGTGCTTCTGTTTCTGCTACATAATTGGCTTATTCACCATCTTCTGGCATTACTCAGCTTATCCTTGAATTAGTAAAACAGTTCCTCTGATTTTTTCCCATACTTGTCCAAAACTCAAACGAATAACCATCACCTTTTTGTTGGATCACAGGCACTGTCTCTTTAACCGCTATTGATTTGTCTCTGCCCTGTAGCGACCTTCTTATAGCCAAGGGCCCTTAACATTTTCCATGCCCCAGACCTCTTTGTTTGGTGAAGCCTATGGACCCTCTCTTTGAATAATTTTTAAATGTGTCAAATAATATACATAATGTTACAAAGGAAGCCAGTTATGTTGGAATAAGTTATGAAAATGTTAAGTTTACTTATAGCTATATGTATGTGCTTTTTTTTCCCTTAAAGATGTTATTTATTTATTTTAGAGAGAGAGAGCACAAGCAGGGGGGAGGGTTAGAGGGAGAGGGAGAGAGAGAATCCCAAGCAGACTGAATGCAGAGCCTGACACGGGGCTCCATCCCAGGACCCTGAGATCCCAGGACCCTGAGATCATGACCTGAGCCAAAATCAAGAGTCAGATGCTTAACTGACTGAGCCACCCAGGTGCCCCTATTACAAATGTGCTTTTTAAAAAAGCTAATTAAGGGCGCCTGGGTGGCTCAGTTGGTTAAGCGACTGCCTTCGGCTCAGGTCATGATCCTGGAGTCCCGGGATCAAGTCCCGCATCGGGCTCCCTGCTCGGCAGGGAGCCTGCTTCTCCCTCTGACCCTCCCCCTTCTCATGTGCTCTCTCTCTCATTCTCTCTGTCTCAAATAAATAAAAAAAAAAAAAAAAAAAAAGCTAATTAAATGACAAGATTCAGTGGTGGATCAAAAACCTACCACAATTTTAAAGTAATGGTGACAGTAAAAGACGTTTTTGATATCTAAAATTGTAACGTTCCAAACAAAAAATCTTTGCTCAGAGGTTCTTTTTTGGTGACAAAGTCCCATCTTCTGCTGATGGGCCTACAGATTCTACTGTGGTTTATTAATGGAAGGAAATGGTATGTTTCAGTTAGACTTAGTGAGGTAAAGATGTAATTTCTTCTTCCAAATTCACGGACACCTTCAGTGTGATCAGTAGATTCCTGCCTGTCTGTGTGATGCCCACTTAACCTTTGCTTTGGTGGACTGTCCTGTGCCACAGCCCTTATCTGCTTGGGACAAGATACCACCCGGTCTTTCTATTTCACCTTCCTCCTCCTTGCTCCTCCTTGGCCTGGCTCTGCTCTGACTCTGGGGGCAGACAAACTAACCCATTCTACAGTCTTGCCCATTGTCTTTGTAGATGTTTATAAAGCCCAAGAAATTATTCACCATCATCAGGTTATTTTTTTCCCCCTCTGTTAGACTCCATTTAAGACTCCCAGTCTTTTCAAATTCAATGCTTGAGTAATAGCTTAATTTGTAAAGCATTTTTACTGTGTGTATTTTTACCTCAATGTCTCACTTGGTCTTCAGAGGGAAGAAAGGTGGACATTACTATCCTTTCCATCCATCCCTCCATCCGTCCAATACTTACTGAGAGTCGTCTATGCACCAGGTATGTGTATACCAGGGGTAGGCCCTTGGGACACGGTGGGGCCATGCTCTGTGCCTGTAGAGCATGGAGACCTAGTCTAACCCCAAGGCTGGGGAGGGCCAGCGGAGATTTAAACTAAGAACTGTAAGACCTGGTGGAAAGAGTTGGGGAGTATGTGGTGGGGGGCGGGGGAGGTAGAAATTGAGGGAATGTTTCAGATAGAATAATCAGCAGGCAGTTTTCTTTTTTTAAATTTTTAAAATTAACATATAATGTATTATTTGTTTCAGGGGTACAGGTCTGTGATTCATCAGTCTTACACAATTCACAGCGCTCACCATAGCTCATACCCTCCCCAGTGTCCATCACCCAGCCACCCCATCCCTCCCACCCGCCTCCACTCCAGCAACCCTCGGTTTGTTTCCTGAGATTAAGAGTCTCTTATGGTTTGTCTCCTTCTCCGGTTTCGTCTTGTTTCATTTTTCACTCCCTTCCCCTATGATCGTCTGTCTTGTTTCTCAGATTCCTCATATCAATGAGATCATATGATACTTGTCTTTCTCTGATTGACTTATTTTGCTTAGCGTAATACCCTCTAGTTCCATCCACATCGTTGCAAATGGCAAGATTCCATTTTTTTGATGGCTGCATATTATTCCATCGTATGTATATACACTACATCTTCTTTATCCATTCATCTATTGATGGACATCTAGGCTCTTTCCATAGTTTAGCTATTTTGGACATTCAGCAGGCAATTTTCTACAGATGAGAGAGGAGACTGTTTCTCAAATTTAAATGACTTGTCAAAGCCACGTATCAGGAAACTGGGAATCCTTATCTCTTCTCTTTGTGCTATCCCAAGGTTAGAAATGGCATTATCTTCTGTAGTTTATATGTGGAATTAACCATTCTGATGTATCTGTTTCTTTCCCTTTCAAGTTGGGTATTCATTGAGGAAATGTGTGTGTGTATGTGTGTGTGTGTAAACTCTAGTGAAAGTTAAAATTTTCTGAGCTCGATTGGCACCCAGGGAAGATGTAGCATTACCTAATAATGATAATGATGGTGATGGGAAGTGGTAACAGTTCACATTTATCGAGCCTTCCCTGTGTACCAGGCACTCTTCTATATACTGTACACACACTCATTCACTTCTTAATCCTCAGAACACTCCTCTGAGATGGAGGATGTTACTGAAGCTCACAG
Source organism: Halichoerus grypus (assembly GCF_964656455.1). Taxonomy (NCBI): domain Eukaryota; kingdom Metazoa; phylum Chordata; class Mammalia; order Carnivora; family Phocidae; genus Halichoerus; species Halichoerus grypus. The sequence goes on from NC_135714.1 coordinate 34,021,548, forward strand.
GGGTGGCGTGGCTAGCTTACAAATGTTTTGAGAACACAGTGAGGCTGGGATTTGAACCCAGGCAGTCTGGCTCCAGAGCCTATTTTCTTAAGCCACTAAATTTCGTACTTGGGATAGTGGAGAGCTAAGAACATGCACAAAGCCCTGTACTATATAGAACCTGTTCCTTTGCTTGTGTGGTGTGGCGCTCCAACTGATCACGCCTGGAGTTGTCATTAGTACTCATCAGTACTCATACGTTGCTGTTTTGCATTTTCTCACTGAGCTCCCTGGAGGGCTTAAAGGGACCTTCAAACCTCAGCTTTTCCTCTCTCTCTGGTTTGGCCACAATATGATGCATTACCTGGTTGGCACTTTCACCCCCCCTCTTATGCCGTACACCTGCCTATGACCTCAGGTCTCAGAGACAGCAAACGGGTTGAAAGGGCTTGTTTAAAACAGATTGCAGGGAATGGATATTTTTAAAAGCCAACTCCATTAGCGGAGGTTATTAGCTATATCCAATTTAAATTAAGTTCTTTTTAAAAACTGTTTTCTCCCTCTCCTTTGAGCCTGTGACCCACAGCGCCCATCCTCATAGTTACACACTGGAGCTGGTGCAGCTGAGCAGCGATTTATTAGGTACAAATTGAAGGTTTCATTTGGAGCTTGGTTTTCCTCTTGGTTCACGGAGCCAAATATTTTCGACTGTGTCTAAGAAGGGGTCCAGTTGAAAATGAGAGAATTTTAATAAATGAAATTATGTACTGAAGATATATGACATATGTTGTTCTAGGTGCTGAATTGCTTATCTCAACCCATATATTTTCTTCACTTTTCAGGTTGAAGACTTTTAGGTAACTCCATCATCTATAGAGGTTAGTCAAGGATACTGAGTGGCTTGAGGTTTAATAGTCATAAGGGGAAGTAGAGGTAAAATGGGAAACTCTAAAATATTAATATTTAGGGCAGTATTTTAAAAAAGTACGGTAATTGGGTCAGCTTATATATGTATGCATGTGTTTGAGAAAGATACGTGAACTGGAAAAGGGAAGATTTTTTCTGCATTACATTTGAACACGGTCACATATTAGCATGGTGTGTTACAGATGGAGAAATCAGCCTTTGAGAGGTCAGATGAGTTGATCAAGAGGCTATGGGGTAGTTAAGACAGAGCCAGGATTGAAACATATCCTCTGCCTTCAAGTATGCTTGACTTTTGCCTTCTGGCTAAACAGATGGTAAGAAGAATCCATTATGTCAAGAGAAAAAAATGGAAAGAGAAGGTGTTCATCTTGGGGCCAATGTGGTATACCTGACTATGGATTTTTTTTTTTTTTAAGATTTATTTATTTGTCAGAGAGAGAGCGAGTGAGAGAGAGAATGAGAGAGAGAGCACACAAGCAGGGGGAGCAGCAGAGGAAGAGGGAGAAGCAGGCTCCCTACTGAGCAAGGAGCCCGATGCGGGACTCGATCCCAGGACCCTGGGATGATGACCTGAACCAAAGGCGGACGCTTAACCAACTGAGCCACCCAGGCGTCCCCCTGATTCTGGATTTAAAACAAAAAAAAGTTCAGTACAGCTCCGGGGTTTCCAGCTTTGTAACCTGTGTAAGTGACAGGACCTAGGCCACAAGTGTGGAGATCCTCATAGCTAACCTGAAAGGTTTTGGGTGGATGAGTTTACCTACCACCTCTGAGATTAATTGAAATTATGTACATGAAAGTATCTGGTACCCGATAAATGTGAAATTTCTTTCTCCTTCCTTTACATATCGATCTATAAATTGTTTAAACTTTTCCGGTGACATTATTTGTTTTCTGTTGAGCCCTTTTCGTCTTATAAAACCTTATAAAGAACTACCTTATTATATGCAGCATGTAGACCTAATAAGTTAAAAAAAAGAAAAAGCAGAGCTCTTGTATGTTGTAAGATGACTTCCAAAAGGTTATTATCTAGCCAAATGGTTTGAAGTCTTGTGGAGCCACGAAGATTCAGTCTACAATTTAACTTTTAAGAAAACAGTAAAGATGTAACATCAACAGCAAGAGAAATGACCAGATGTTAGTTCGCATCTATACCATTTATACTCGTGGCTGTGATTTTTGTTGTGGAGTACTTAATGTTCAGATCAGTTCCACATAAATGGAAAGCTGACCTCAAACAGGAGGAGGATAAATTGGATAAAAGAAAAAAAAAAAAAAAGACTAGCAGAGGTTGTTGTGGTTTCTAAGAAGGAAGTGTCTGGGGAGGAGATTGATGACTGAGGATGACAGGTCAGGGATCGCTGATGCAGGGTTCTGATGTAGACCTTGAGGGTAAGGGGTGGTGGGGCCGTGCCTCCCTCCTTCCTGGTAGAATGGGAAATATCATTAGAGGGTAATAAATATATTTAGTTTAAACTCCAGTTCTGTATGTTTATATGGGAAGAGATTAGATTACAGATTTATTATAACTCATCCCCCAAAATATCTGGGAATGAGTAAAAAAACCCAAATAATCCGCTATTATTCATATGAACAGGATAGGGGAGGCAGGAAGAGGGTGTGTGTGTGTGGATGATATAGAACAATGAATAATATAAAAACCACTGATGGCTGACAGACTCCCACAGAATCTTCTCCTCTGTCTTCTGCCTGACCTTCTTGGCTGGACAACACTGGACACAGCTGAGTCCTTTGCGAGAGGAAGGGGAAATGGAGAAAGGGACAACTCACCTACCACTGACAGCAGATGATCTTAAATTTTAAGAAAACGTACCTCAACTTCCCCCCTTAAAAACTGTTTTCCTCTCAACTTCCCGCCCTCAGTGAAATATACTAATAAGCCTCTAAATGCCTGACTTGATCCTCACTGTAATGATTAGAGTCAGATGTTTAGACACACGAGGCTAATGCGCTTTGACTTGGCCACAGTTGAGACCATAAATTCGTATGACAGATACTGGGCAATTGCCATTTTTGTTGTGAACATAAATAATGCGGACCCGGAATGTCGGACCTGGAGCCTGATGTAGAATGATGCATTATGTTCCTGTGTCAACTAATCATCACAGAAGCCTTTGTTTGATGTTGGTCCTGATTGTCTAATTTCAGGAGTATGAAATGCAGTAAAGGGTGCCAATTTCAAATTCAGATGTCAGCCAGCCACGATGAGAAAGTTTTATAAATTTGTGCTTTAAAGGAACTTAAATCTTGTAAGTGGTTCTCAATATATAAAGAATAAAATTGTTTGGGGTGCCAGTGTGGCTCGGTTGGTTAAGTGTCTGCCTTTGGCTCAGGTCATGATCTTGGGGTCCTGGGATTGAGCCCCGAGTTGACTTCATGCTCAGTGGGGAGTCTGCTTCTGCCTCTCTCTCTTCCCTTCCCCTTCCCCCCTACTTGTGCGCTCTCTCTCAAATATAATAAATAAATCTTAAAAAAAAAGAATAAAATTGGTGTTTTTAAAGAGTGTTGTGCACGTATTACACTCACAATATTAAAAAATTTGTTATGGATTTAAAGGAAAGTGTACGTAACAGAATGATCAGGAACATGAGATTTGGAATCGAATCTTAGTTTAGGTCTTGATCCTCCCGTTTAGTAGTTAATGTCTCTCAACCTCATTTCCCCCATATATGCAATGGGGAGAGCATAATACCTGTTTCATGGAGATGTTGTGATGATTAATTGAGATGATGCTTATAAAGGCTGCAGCCTAGTGTTTTGTGAGTGCTCAAGAAATGCTAGCTGCAATTAATAATAATGATAGAAATAAATACTGAAATTACCACTTGTAACATCTTGAATTTGTAGTACCTTCCTGAAGATGCAATGAGGTGAATGCCTGTTGTTACTGACGTGATGCTCTAGAAGATTCTTAACGTTGTGTCTGAGTGCTCCTCCGAGCAATGTGGAGCACGCCAGTCGTGTGTCCTCAAGGAAGGTGACTTGATACGGATTTTTTTTTTTTTAAACATCCAATTAAGTGAAATGTTCTTTAAGCTTTTCATCCCCTCTGTGGTTCCCTCTTCGAAGAGAAATATAGTGGCAATAATGTGGATATGATATCTTTGCAGGCCTAAATGACCCAAATTCTTCAAGTTTATGAAATAACATGCTGCTGGAGAAGACGACCAGGACTAGAAGCAGGGGTCTGAAACCCACCCTTGCTTGTGCATCTGTTCTCAGCTTTGGAGGACAGCTTTTGGAAACGTCCCCAGCTCTTTGATGTTTCTGTGCTGCAGTTACGCGTTGCTTCCTTTGTCTGCATGTCTGGGATTGCTCTTTCTGCACATGCCGGGAACGCCATACGGTTATTAAAAAAAAAAAAAAGTAGTTGTCTACCCACTAGACTGGGAGTTCTTTGAGGGTATTTTATATATCTTTATATTCCCAGTGCCCAGCCTAGAGCCTGGCACTGGATACTGACTTCATAAAGATTTGTTGGGTGATTACATGGCCAGAATCGAGGCAGGACTGCAGGCTTCCTTGCTGGGTGGTCTTGATCTCCTTGTCTCTCCATGGAGCATGACACCTTGATTTGTCTCCTACAAAGCATTGATGTCAGCCCACATGAACAGATGTGAGTATTGTTTTTTGTAAATTTCCAAATGCTGGGCAATAGGAGGTAATAAAAAAGAAGTCATCACATTGAAACATAAGCTATAATCTTGATTGAGGTATCGTTTATAATAGAATCAGAAACAACTGAAACTTCTCATACTAGGGCGTTTGCTAAACACCTGATGGCACGTATATCCCAGATAATACTGGGCAGCTGATAGTAATAATAATATTTACTGAATTTTTTTATTATGTGCCAAGTCCTGTTTTAAGCATTTAACAAATATCTCCTTTAATCCTTGCGACATGCCTATCAAATGTGGATGCCATCACCCTCAATTTACAGGTGAAAGAGAACGATATGACTAGCATAGGAAGAGGTACAGATTATTTGGGACATGGATGAAAAGCAAGTTGAAGACCAGTATGTAGAGTGCCATCTGCACTTGTTAAGCACAGAGGAAACAGCCCTCGTAGGTCATCACCAAACAATTAACAGTGGTTGTGTCTAGGGACTCAATTTGTGGGGGAGCTTTGTTCTCTATAGGGAACTTTTCTATTTGGTTTGAATTTTTTTTTTTTACAATGAACATATTTTATAGCTAATAAAACAGAAGTTCTAAACAAAAGAAACTTCTGTTTTCTTATTCAAAACAAGAGATACCCAAGATGTCTCCTTTTTTTCTCTCCCTCCTCACTGTTTTCCCTTTTCTTGGATCTCAGCAATTCACTTGACCTTAATTTGAAATATTTGTGAGGTGAGTGAACTTTTAGCTAGTGCAAAATATAGTATGATATCCCAGGGACTATTAAAAGGACTACAACTTGGAGCATGTGGGTGGCTCAGTCAGTTAAACATCTGCCTTCGGCTCAGGTCATGATCTTGGGGTCCCAGGATCGAGCCCCACATCGGGCTCCCTGCTCAGTGGTGGAGTCTGCTTCTCCCTCTCCCTCTGCTTGCTCATGCTCTCTCTCTCAAATAAATAAAATCTTAAAAAAAAAAAAAAAAGAGTACAACTTGCTAGCCAGCAAACACCTCTTTCCACCAGGGACCAAACTCTTCATCTTTCAAAAATTTAATGAACCCAATGATTCTATCCTCGATTCTGTGGAAGTTGTAAAACTTAGTTCAACCTGCCTTCTCCGTTCACCAGCGTGTGAAGGTACTTCACCCGGGGGAGCTGCTAGGTAGCCGCTGACACGGGGATCCTCTGGCCAGCCACGTACGTCTATAGCCCTGTAAAAACGTCCGGGTTTGCTTTCGGGGGCCCATCACCGGGTGCTGTGTGCTAGAGAAGTCGCCGGGCTTCCAGGAGCCACCCCGAGGCGGTGAGGCTGCGACTCCTGCCATCTGGTTGGCGGGCCACCTGCGCCTTGTTGCCCCTGGGATTCCAGCTCCCATGGTTGCTTCAGAAACTTTTGTTACCCCAGAACTTTCTCACACTCACTGGCCCAGATGTTTGCTGAATTCCAGGGCTGGTGTGTGTGGTCAGGCAGCCAAATTCCAATGTTAGAATGCTGCTTGTGACTGTGGAACTCTGTTAACTCAGGCTTTTAAAGGGCTGACAGGGTGAGTGAGTGAGTGTGTGTGTGTGTTGTGTGTTTTGGGGAACGGAGAGCAGTGAAGAGCAATCAATAAGCAACTTCCAACCAGAGAATTTGAATGGTATTTTGAGAGGTTTTGAATGGTAGCAGTGATAAAACAAAGGTATCTGACAGCTTGAATGGCTTTGGAATGTAAAATCATCCACATTTCACAAAGAATTGCACTAACATTTTTTTTCCCCCAGAAAGATAGAGAACTTATTTGATCTCTGAATTTCCAGTTTTTTCACAACTTTCTTCAGTTAATGTGCCTCAGAATTTGACATCATTTCTAAGTCACAAATTTCCATCTAATACTTAAAATAAGCCTTTCTCGGGACGTCTGGGTGGCTCAGTCGTTAAACGTCTGCCTTTGGCTCAGGTCATGATCCTGGGGTCCTGGGATCGAGTCCCGACTTGGGCTCCCTGCTCAGCGGGAAGCCTGCTTCTCCCTCTGCCTGCCACTCCCCCGCTTGTGCTTGCTCTCTCTCTCTCTGACAAATAAATTAAAAAAATAAAATAAAATAAGACTTTCTCCTTATGGAGAAATTTATATAGGCATCTGCATTCCCTTCCTCTCTCCCTCTCTCTTTCCCTCCCTCCTTCCTTTCTCTTTTTCCTTTCTCCCTCCTTCCCTCCCTCCCTCCCTCCCTTCCTCCCTCCCTCCCTCCCTTCCTTCCTCCCTCTCTCCCTCCCTCCCTCCCTTCCTCCCTCCCTTCCTTCCTTCCTCTCATACTTAAGTGCCTATTCTTTGCCAGCTTTTGTTACTGGCATTGAGTTCATTGTTTTTGAACTTTGAACCAGGCAGACAAGTTCCTTTCCTCTCAGAAACTGACCTTCTGCTGGAGAAAGGCAATAAATAGAGAATTTCAGATAATACTAAGTGCTGTGGATAAAACTAAACAAGATAACGTGATGGGGGTCTGAGAAGTAGAGAAGGAGGGGACTTGCTGCCTTCAGTTGGGCGGGTGACCTTTCTACTGAGACTTGAATGATGAGAAATTAGGGGGAACACTGTTGACCAGCCTTGGGGGCTCAGCTTTTCCTGTGTGTAAAGATGGGGCGGGATGACGATACCTGCCTCACCGGTTGGTCGGGATTAACCGAAGTAACCTGCGAGAACGCCCGGCATAGTGCTTTGACATAGAACAGCCTTAAATTGTAATAATAGCAGGGCTTAAAGAAATGTTTCTCCCCACCACAATTTTGCATGTCTGTTAGCTGAAGTAGTCATCAAATCATCTGGATAAAAATCTGTTGACAATAGAGGCCAGCATAAAAGATCTACTAGAGCCATGGCTTGGATTTAGGGTGTAGGACCAAACAAGATGATTCCAGAATCTAGCCTGGCCTCTTGAGATTACCAGAAGGGCCAACTGTGTTCCATTATATGCCAGCTTTATTTCAAGAGTTGGCTAGAACTTAGTTATTTGATAGATGAGTTGGACATAAGACCTCAGAATATGAACCGCGCCTAGGTTTGCTTAACTCAATTCCTCCTCCCCAAGGAAGTGAGTTTCTGGAAGCCCTGAAGGCAGGGCCAACATGCTAGCCTCAGGAGGCTCCTGAGACATGTTCACATCTTGGCAGGTCCTCCATGGAAATTCCCTAGCTCGGCAGTGCAGAGCATGGAAGAGATGACTTTGACTTGGGAAGATCTGACAGCAGGTGTTACCTTGTGGCTGCCAAGTGCTAGATGATAGTGATTCCTCATCGCAAGAATGCTGGAGAAAGCACATTTTATTGTATGTGGGCCAATGTGAATTTATTCTTACCAGTCATAATCGTTGTAGACTTTATTTCAAAAGCTGTATTCCAGGTTTCCTGAAGTAACCCCATATTACTACTGTTATTTGTGTAGCATATACATATACACTTTGGCCTGGAGCTTTGGGCCTTACAACAACCATGGTGGTTTTTACCATTTGCCCAGGAATGGTATCCCCAAGTGGTGTGACAGAGTATCAGTAAGGGCTATTGGTGCTGTGATGCTAACCTTCTGAGAGTTGAATCCGGGTCCTACCAGTACCTGTGAGATCCTGGTGGACTTATTTCACTGCTCTGTGATTTGGTTCCTTGTTGTAGAGTGAGGATCATAGTATTTGACTCAGAGGAGTGCTGTGCAGATTAGGTTAATATATGTAAGCCCCTTAGAGCAGTGCCTGGGTGGGAACCAAGACTTTACATGGTAAGCCACCGAGACTCCAGGGGCACATGGCTGGCTTGCTTGAGCAGATTTGCAGAGCTGGGACCCAACGTGAATCTCTCAGTTCTAAGTCTGGTCATCTTTCTACTTTGTCTTGTGTTCAGCAGTTGTTGTTCATGATTTTAAAACTTGAATTCAAGAAAAGAGTAAATTAAGATATTTAAGATTATAATAATAAAATAGCACATTATTATTAGCTGTTAACCCTGCTTTACATATGGAGAAACTGAGGTTCATGGTAGTTTTTTTTTTTTTTTAAGTAAGCTCTGCACCCAACATAAGGCTTGAACTCATGACCCCAAGATCAAGAGTTGCACATTATACCGACTGAGCCAGCCAGGCGCCCCTCATAGTAACTGTTTTAACAATCAAATGAACTTTCCTTGAAGGCAAACTATAAAAAGGGTGTGATTTTCAAAATGAACAAAAAATATATATATCACAGTGAGTGTTTTCCCTTCTAAAGTGAGCTTATAGTCTTCTCACTGAGGCTGTCACTCCTCAAATATTCTTTCTCTTTGGAAATTGCCTGAACAATCAGCATTACCTTATTTTAAATAAAATTTTTAAGGTGAATATTAATTTTTACAAAATAAAAAATGTATATGAGGACACATTTAATAAAAAAATCGTTCAGTTTTTTTCAGAAGCAGAAAGTGACTTTAAAAGTAAAACAAGAAAATGGTAGGTCAATCATCAGTTTGGGTTGCAAAGCTGAAGGCCTGGCAAGATTGTGATTTTCCTATGTGGTTCCAGCTGATAAAGGAGGATTTCAAATGACATTCTCTGTCACCCATGGCAGACTCAAAGCAAAAGTGAATAATACCCTCTGAAGAGACTACCCTGAAGGTTAGTATTCGTGGATAAACATCGCCAGAGACCCTCTGTGTGACCGGAAGAAGTCGAGAAGAGTCAGCACATTTCAGGAACAGGCGTGAAGTCGTAACTTTCCTTTCCAAGGGTAATCGCTTAAGGGAAAGCCTTTTGGCTTTGACTACAAACATCAACAAATGGAAACATTTGGATTTCATGAAGCCTGGGAGAGAATTTTGGGCGGGACACACAACAACATGCTCAAGAGGCTGTTAAAATGGATTTTGCAAATGAATAAAAAAATGATTTGCATTAAATACAAGGCTGTTGTCTTGGGGTTAGAAGAAATCCCACAGAGCTCTGAGGAGAGCCCTAGGGTACTGATTTGGGAGTGGAGGTGGAAGGTGAGGTGAGAAGCTTTGGTGGGAGTCTGTTGGGAGAGGCAGAGGAGTGGGTCAGTTGTGGGCTCCTAGGGGGTTTCCTGAAGGCAAGAGGAAGTGGTTAGCCAAGGGGGGGAATGTCCTGGGAGTGCCCCAACTTGATATATAATTACCCAGTTGTCTTCAGGCACGCCATGGACGCATGGAGACCGGAGGTGTCTGCTTGGAGCTATCGACTGGGGACTATTAAGCTCAGGCACTTCCCTGCTTTATTAAAACCTATACAAAATCACAGATTTTCATCATCCATTCGGGACTGAGAGCTATCACTTAATCCGCCTGAGGCCGGACACTGTGGACATACCTAATGTCTCCGAATGTGACACTTGTATTTTCTCCCAAGACGTTTGTACCAGAGTCAGATGTTTATTTTATAGCGGATTTAATCTAGGATTTCCAAGTGTAGCCCTGCACTGGTTGTTAACTTTCACCACAGCTTATTTCGCTCGTATTTTAAATTGAGTCGGAGGCGGTCATTTTTGCAAACATCAAATATCTGAATGCGTGATTGTGTTTAGGAAGTTTAAGCATTGGGAGATGATTTTAATCTGGTTGGAGATGAGAATAAATTGCTGTCTCAAGGCTGACATCGTCTTGAAGAACGCAAGCCGCAGGAAAATGTTACACAAACATCCAAATGAGAAAGACCCTTCCAGGTACCTGTTCTAATGGGGAAAGAGAATTCTTCCATCCAGAAAAAGAAACAAGAGCATCATTCTTTCTTTAGACCGCCGCCTTAGCTGGGAACAGGAAAGGAAAATGAACCGCTCGATGGCCTTGAATAAATACTTCATGTCTCTAAGTGTGTTTCCTCATATCAAAAGTAAGATTAATACTGGTATCTATATTGTTGGATTTTTGCAAGAATTAAATAAAACATATATAGCACTGGCATATAAGTGTACAGTCAAGGTAAAAAAGTGTTATATACAGTCCAGTGAGGTAAGTGGTAGTCACCCCCTTTTATGTTGGGGAGGTGACAAATCAGGGTTCAGGTCCTGTCCTCATGGCCACATATTTATGTAATGGCTGGGACTGAAACTGAATTCCTTCTGATGCAAAAGTTCACAATATCCCCACTGCACTTAACTTTTTCTGATTATTAACCTATGCTGTATAACGGAGTGAATAATAAATTCATGAATTCATTCATTCCATCAGCCTTTATTGGATTTCACGCTCTGGGTCCACCGTGTCTTAGCTGAGTAGGCTTGCACAAGTTACTTTACCTTTCTAGACCTCCGTTTCCTCATCTGTAGAGTGGGAGCAATACTGCTATCTCTCTGTGGGATTGTATGAGCCTTAAATGCGTGGGAGTGCACTGAGGGCTTACCACAATCCCTGCACATAGTGTATGCTCAAGAAATGCTGGTTATTATCAATTTTATTCTTAGCACTATTGCCATTATTGGTTTAAAGTTGGTTCATCGTGGGGGCGTGTGGGTGGCTCAGTTGGTTAAGCGTCCGACTCTTGATTTCAGCTCAGGTCATGATCTCAGGGTTGTGAGATCGAGCCCCACACTGGGCTCCGTGATGGGCATGGGGCCTACTTAAGATTCTCTCTCTCCCTCTGCCCCCCTCCCCCACCCCAGCCACCTCCCTCTCTCTCTCTCTCTAAAAAAAAAAAAAAGTTGGTTCATGGACTCTGTCTTTAGTATAGTACTCCATTTGATTTCTGCTTTGGTGGAAATGGGGGGTCTGGCACCTCCCCTCCAGTCATCCCCCTTTTTCTGCTCTCAGCCCCCAGAGTTGCAAAGTGAGTGTTTGTTTGTTAAGAGCAGGCCAGCATATTCATTTATGGAATATAGGATATATACACTGTATTGACTTTATAATATCTGGAAAATTCTGAAATATAAAATATATTCAGATCCAAGAATTTCAAATAAGACTCTGTGTAGACCGGCACATGGTAAGATTACTTTAAGGAGTGGACAAGAATCTTCGAACCAGGACTCGGTGTATATTTTTTGGCACAATTGTTAGAATTAAGTATAAAAGTAAAACAATACTTGGTTGAGCAAAGGGTAATCAAGTTTACTGAGACCCTGTATCTCATTTTTACTTACGTTCTTTAGTTCATTCAACCAACATATTTTAAAGGCCCCAGGTTGTACCAGACACCATGTTAGGCAAACAGCCCAAAGTTCCTGCCTTTTCAAAGCTTACAGCCTGTGTGTGTGTGTGTGTGTGTGTGTGTGTGTGTGTGTGTGCGCGCGCGCACGCGTGCGCTTGCACTTAAGTCTTATAAATGGATGCACTAATATCCTGGTTGTTGCTTGTGATTATCCCAAACTGGGAGAGGTCTTGGCTGAAGGCTGAGAATTGAGAAATTAAGTTTTAAGCTGAAGTTAAGGCATGGGGTTTGGGGAAAAGGAAAGCTTTAGGAGAGAGAACGTGGAGGTGGGTTGAGGAAAAACTGCAAAGTAGCACAGCGGTGTTTCAGGTTGATGGGACGAGTCAGTGGATTACTCTTTCCCCATGAGTGATGTTCTGAGCCTTAAATAATTATGGTTAAGGTTCTGCCAATAATGCTGTTGTCTGTCTCTCTCTCTCCCTCGCTCCCCCTCTCCCATCCCTCTCTTTCTCTCTCTCTCTCTCTCCTTTTCTTCCTTTCATGACTTGTGAACAGGGAACTCTTTTTTTTTTTTTCAGGGAACTCTGTTAATAATGTAAGAAACGGTAGTGATTCTTATGACTGATCTTGTTTTACATTTAAGGCAAAAGTAAAGCTGAGGCCTTTTAGAAATAAACCCACTAATATTTAGTGCAGTTTCAGGCACATCGTGCTTTATAAACACTGCCTGAATGAAAGAACCTAGGTGACTGTGAAAAACTATTTCAGAGATTCTTATTGGCAGCTTCAAGTAATCTTGCCAGGTACAGATCCACGAACACTTATCTGAAACTTCTGGGGCTAAGTATGTTTCATATTTCAGGATTTTCCAGTTTGAAGATGTTATATTCAGGGCATATAACATACATTAGGTAACATCTCTAGTAGCAGCACCTGATATTCAAACACATTAATTAATTTTTTTTTTTTTTTTGTAATGACACTTAGGAATGTTCACATCGGATAAATAAAGATAATACACAGCTTCATGTAAATTCAGGTCAGGTTTTGTCACACATTGACTTTTTACCAAACTTACACACTTGGTGTTCTCGGAGCTTTGGGGAGTTTGGAATCGTGCATCAGGAACTGTGGGGCCATAGGAGCTCTTTGCAAATACTTCTTGCTTGTGTTGCGGCTAGCTGTTGCCTTTAAGAGTTGGATTCCGGGGTCAGAGTGGCCATTCATATCATTTGTCTTCTGTTTCCTGTAGGAACTCTGTATTTCTTTCATGCTCCACTGTCAGAGAGACAACCAGGGGAGAATTCAGCTTTGGTCTTGCCTCTGGGTGTCTGTGTTAGATCCTGATTAGCTCCAGCTCTTAATTGTAAAAGTATTCCCTCTTGGCCACCAAGTTTCGCAGTCACTCTCCTGGTCCCTCTCCTCCTTTATTAGTGCTCAAAGAATGTGACACTGTTCACTGGCTCTGAACAACCTGGGTTCGGCCTCATAGATAAATGGATTCTTAAATCCAGAAGAGCATATCTGTTTTTCTTCTGAACATTTAAGAAGATTTGGAACATGAAACAGATTGTAAAGAGTAATTTACTTGTTTCAATAGAGAAAGAGGATGACTTCTAGTGGCTTCAGGTCTGTGAAGGGTTGTGATCCCAGGAGTGGTTCTGGCCTCATCTCTTTCTTTCTTATTCCTCTTCCCATGGACACAGGTTTCCACCCTCACTGTTGAAAGCACTCAGGGGAACTTTCCTGCCACCGCATCTCTATTTCTGTCTGCTGCCTCTGCAACTCCTTAGCCAATTATGTGGACTTTTAGTTATTTTTCCCTATAGATTGGGCGTCTGTGGGCATTGGCTTGGAGGATCAGTTGCCAGTCTCTAAGGACAGCTTAGAGACTGGCAACTGAGAGCACCTTGCCTCGTCCTCGCTCCTCACATCCGAGGCTTCTCTGGGATTCTGCTCACGTAGGCAGACATTTAGACCCTGGTTTCATGTTCTTTCAGAGAACTGGGCTTTCTGGGCAGCTGAAAGCTGGATGTCTGACGTGCTGCCATTTGTAGGAACATTTATATGCATGTGAACAGTTTTGATCTGAAACTGGGGCTAACTGTGAAATCTGAGAGAGTGCAAAGATTCCTATAAAATTCCAGGTGATTCTTAGTTCTTTTCATGTATCTCTGTAAGGAGTGTTTTTCTGCATTCTTCCTTAAAATAGTGCAAGATTTATTCTGTATAGATGTTTCATAGGAGACTTTAGTGAAATTTATGAGTCATAACTGTATCCTGGCAATTACACTTTAGAAATATTATGTGCTGAGAGTAATTCCGATAACTGAGCCTTTTGAAGGTTGCGTCCATATTGCTGCCTTTCATGTTTGAGGAGAGATTTGGGAAAGATTATTCTCTGGGTGTAAAGAATCCAATATGCACTCCAGTTGTTTCCACAGAGCATTGTCATTTCCTACCAGGGACTCTTCCCTCCCTTTTGACTTAGGGTTGGCACGGAAACCTTATTGCTTAAATAAGCCACCCCATTCCTGAGTGCCATTTGACAGGTCTTTGTAAACAAACATCTTCAGCCTCGTTGAGATTAGTGGACAGATCTGAGCTCTCACATTTACAATTCACGGTTATTGAGCAATCGTTGCTGGTTTCTCTTCCACATGAAATAATCATTACAGGTAAGATACTAGGTAAAACATACATTCATCTATATTCTTGGCACATAAAAGCACACCTGCTTGATGTTTTCGTTGAAATTCTCACGAACCTGCAAGCCTCTGAGGCCGTGGATGAAGACATGTGGTGTTAGTGTGTACACCCGGTGCTTACCCAACTCCTGGGCAGAGAGAGAGGCATCCAGTTTACATGAGGTGAATCAATGAATGAAGGATCTTTGGTACCTCCAGATTCCCTCTGATAATCAGAGAAAGTGGCCAGACCTAAGTTATTTCACATTTGAACACTTCTTGGGAAGTTTGGAGAGGGCGATGTTTTGAGGCTTATAGCTTGAGATAATTGGAATTTTTGGAGAATTTCCATTGCTCTTACTGCCCCTTCCCTCTTTCTGCCGTGAACTGTCTAGGGTCTTCCTGTATGTACTGTTCATTTCTTCTGATTCAAAGGAAGTCCATTTCAGGTGTATTCTAAGCACCACATGAAGATTGTCTTCAAAGTAAAGCTTTTACCAAGCTCACAAATGATGGATATTGTTTTCCTTCCGCCTGAGGGTCAAGAGAGTGGGCAGTTTGTATTTATCAGTCTGCATGGCCATTTCCTCCCTCCTACCCTAGTAGCCCTCTCCGTGTCTTATGCCAGAAATTATTTGGTCCAGTGTAGTGACCTCCACTGGGTCAAACACAATTCTGGAAGCCTTTGTGTGCTCATTTCCTTAAATAAATGGAAGGTAAAATATTTGAAAGCAGGGCAGCTCTGGGCTGTTCCAAAACATCAATGTTGATTGTTTGTTTTTCTGGATTTTAACAAAGGAGCTTTAGCCAGAAGACCTTTGCACTCCTGCTCATACCCCCAAATTACAAAAATACATAACAAAAATAAAACAGAAGCCAGACTTAAGGTTATCTTACCAAAACAGGACTCCTTCCTTCTTGAGATTGTACAAACAAATGAGTTCCCCAGTTAAGTTTCAATCAATCATTGCTGATGAATTCAGTGCAAGTTTAGCTTTATCTTTAACTCATACCACATTGTCTAGTCCTCGGGGCTTAGTTTGGTTTCCTCACCTTGTTTACACACCAAATGGTGAGTCCATTTGGAAAAAAAGAATAGTTTACTGATTTCTTTTCCTCTCCATGTGTCCAGCAATTAGAACAAAAAGGCTCCAAAATGAGTGCTAGGGAATAATAAGCAGTTTTCCTTGGGTGGTCTTAACAGCCCAATGGCTAGATTACTCTGAAACTGAGATTTTTCAAAGGTGACCTCTTGATGAGGCAGGGGGATGGTTGACTTTCTAATCTTTGGGAAGGAAGGGGATATAGTAATGGAGAGAGATAGCAGTGGGCAGTGGTAAAGAACAGAACTCCGAGGCCAGTCTACTTGGTTTTCTGGTTCTGCCTCTTACTAGCAGTGGACTTTGGGCAAGTCACTTAATTGCTTTGTGTCTCATCTGTATAATGAGAATAATAATAGTATCCCCCCATGTCATGGTGATGAAATAAGTTAATAGTTCTTAAAAAAATTTTTTTTAAAGATTTTGTTTTTAAGTAATCTCTGGACCCAACATGCTTGAACTCACAACCTCAAGATCAAGAATTGCATGCTTTACCAATTGAGCCAGCCAGGTGCCCCTAAATAAGTTACTATTTCTAAGGCACTTAGGACAATGCCTGGCACATAGTAACTGCTATGTAAGTTTATGTTACATAAATTAAAAAGAACTAGAGATGGGGAAATGCCAGGAGAGATTAGTGTTAAGATCCCCAAGGGGGAAGGGGTTGATTTAAAATGAGAAGAGATACTTAGTGGGGATAAAAGTGACAGAGAAAGCAAGTAGATTGACAGTCAAAAGGTAGACAATAAGGTGGCCATTTGGAGATCTTAAGTGGCTTCTAACTCTTCAAATATGTGACCTTAAGCAAGTCATTTAACCTTCCCATCTGTAAAAGGTGACAGTCAGCTGGCCAGATGTTCTTTTAGGTTTGTTTCAACTCTGGAAATCCATGGACCTGGCTTCTCTTTTTAGTGAAACGCTTGGAGCAACAGCTAGACTGTGGTTCCAGGTAGGATTGAGGAAAGATTATAGAGCCACACCTGGTATCTGTCATTATCTGAGCATGAATGAAAAAAGTGGGCAAGGCTGAACCTGGAAGGCATGAGTTGAATTGCTTCACGAAGACAGTTCTTCACTGCTGCCTTATGACTTTTATGGGTTTCTTACATGTGTTCCTCTTTTCCCCTCTCAAACATTTGGTTCCATTTTTTTTCCTTTCCTTTTTTCTTTCTTTCTTTCTTCCTTCCTGTTTTTTTTTTTTTTTTTTTTTTTTGATCTTTTCCCTTTCTAAGTTGCACATGAAAGGGCCTCATTGTTTGATATCTCTCTACTTGGGAAGGAAGAAAATGGTGTGCATGAGATGCTAGCAGCAACATAAAGAGCAGGTGCAAATGCTCTAGATGAATTCCAGCAAAGGGAGAGTGCTTATGTGGCTGTGCTGAATTCTTCCTGCCTAACTTGATAGCATATTTTTGATATTACAGTCCATCTGTGCACCGTTTTCTTCTGTGTATGGTTTGTATGTGTGTGCGTGGGGTGGGGGGTGTTGCTTTATCATTCTCATTTTTCCCTTGGGCTCTTTAAATATTCTTGTTCTATAAAGCAGCATTTGCTTTTTGCTTCCAGTGCTCTGACCCCTTGGTTGCCTGAATATAAATGTACTGTGTTCAGTCATTGAGTGAAGGGTACTCATTTCTGAGGAACAAACCTGTTATTCTGGCGTAAGATATGTGAACAGACTGTCCTCTACAGATCTGAGTATCTTTGAGAGGTGATGCTGACAATAGTGGCATTTGGCAGCATGGTCCTCGATTTAAACAAATAGTCGGCTTGGTTGTATTAATGTTTGTATCAGGCTGTGGTTAAGCACATTCTTCTCAGATTTGAACCTGTAAAGAATTATGAAAAAAGAACCATGGTTTCAGTGGGAATGGTCATTCCACCTATCATCTTCAAGTCTTCCTTTCTTGAGTTTTCTTCATTGGAAAGTTTCATTCAGAACTTTTTGTATCAGTCAGACTGCTCTAGGTTATGCCGCAGTAACAAAGAGCACTCATGTCTCAGTTGCTTAAGAGAACAAAGTTTTCATTATTGTTTATGTTATATATCTGTTGAGGGCTAGTGTCAGGCCTCATGTACACCCTCACTCGTGGATGAATGTTGATGGAGTCTTCCTCCTCTGGAATGTTGTCAGTCACCAAGGTGAAGGGAAGGAAACATGGTGAATCATGCACCGCATCTTAAGGGATTTATTTTAGAAGTAGTATTACTTGCACTCACATTTCGTTGGCCAGTCGGTAAAAGGCAAGTCAAGGCATGTCAGTGGTCATGCCTAACTTCAAGCAGGCAGGAAAGCATAATCTTATCATGTTCGTGGAATGAGGGAAATCAGAAGTATTTGGTGAACAGCACTAAATGCTTTACCACAGACTTTACATACGGCGGATACTGTAATGCAGGCTAGGAAAACAAAAATGAATGGGGTGTACCCAAGTCCTTAAATTTCATAGAAACAGCTTTATGTAGGAATTTCAAAAACATAATGATGAAACGAAAATGGTTAAAAATGACTTCTGTATTAAAAGAGCTTCAGAAGGTCTTCTTTACCATCCCATTTCTCTAGTTTTTGTAATTATTTTCTGAAAGTTACAAATAGCTACAACATAATCTTCAGAACATAAATCTGTTTAAGAAAAATGGGCTTTACTTAGTTTTACACAAGTTTTGGTCCTCCTTAGAATCTTTATGAAACACACAGTTTTTGTGTTTTTGCCATGCTTTAGCAGTCTAAAAATTGAATGCGCCTAAGGAGAATAACTTCTTTATTACATGCTGGCTGAAAACTCAGCCAAAATTCCATTGAAAGCCAATTGGTTTTCTTTCTTTCTTTTTTTTTTCCTCTGTGTGTCCTTCAGTGCTGAAACTGGAAATAAACCAGCATTATGGGTTCATAACTGAGAGTGGAGCGATTCTGCACAATACACAAGCAAATTTGTCATTTAAAATATCAGACATCTGTCTCAAGTTGGTGCTGACCTTCTAAACTGCAACTGAATGTCCAGATTGTTACTTCTCCATCCTCCTCAGAGGCATTTTTAGTGTGGGGTTCACAGCCCCATGCTTCTTGTCTGCTTCCTAGTGGGTTATGGGTTGTTTCCTAGAGTCTAGACACGAAATGAAAAATGATTGTGTAATTCATTTCCTGTTCGTCTCTGCAAAATTCAGAGGAAGGTCTCAAAGCCTTGGGACACACCACCTCCTCCTACTTGGTAGAAGGAGCAGACATTCTGGTTCTGTAGACACGCATTGAAATCTCCGCCAGCCTCTTGCTACCTGTAGAATCTTGGGCAAGTGGCATAATCTCTTTATGTCTCAGTTTCCTTCTCAGTAAAACAAGGAACATAAGAACTGTTTCAAAGGGTTGTTGTGAGATTTGAGTGTATGGTTTCTAGAAAATGCCAGCAACGTCTGACATGTAACAAGCACCCAATAAATATTCCCTACTAGCACAGTGCTTACTGGTTTTCATAGGATTTCATTGCATTTTATCTCATGGGAATAAATCAAGGCGAGGGAAGGCATATAGAAAAATTGGTTTTTCCATTTACTTGCCAAAAAAAAAAACAAAGAAAGAAAAGAAAAGACTTGGAATTCTCTTGGAGTCACAGTCACAGTTGACTTCGCAAAGATCTTATTTAATTATAATGTGTATCTCTTTTCTCCTCTGTTCCCATTTTTCCTCACTCATCATCTCGTTAGATTCCATATAGACCGAGTCCCACTAACTAACTTTCTTCACTTGTAAATCTTTTCTCATGCTCTTTCGGGTTTTGAGGCATTACTTTAGTGAGCAGTGGTTAAGGGCTAAGGGGGATGGGTGCCAATACTGTAGGAAAACAAAAACTTTCATCATTTTAATAGTAAGAGCTAACATTATTTGAATCTGTACCTGGCTCATAATTAAAGATTTATTTTTTCGTATGAAATCAGAGCTAAAATTGTATCAACCCTGTGAGGTCGCTATGAGTACTATTTGTATATTACAGATAAAGAAATTCAGGCTGGGAAGTTAAGTAGTTGGCCTTAGGCAACATACCTAGTAAATGCTAACAAGCACTATTCTTGGAATTTGAATCCAGGACTGTTTGACTTCCAAATAGCTTCCCCGCCCCCCCCCCCCACCCCAAGCTCTATTGTGCAGACAAGTTTGAGTTCAAAATGGGGAGGTGATATTCCTGGCTGATGAATGCTGTGTGAACACTGAATAGATTAATCATGGCAACTAAAAATAACAAGGTGTATTGTTGCCTTTTTGTACAGTCTACACTTTCTTGTCTGGACGACTATAAAACACAAGCGTGGTGCTGTTCTTGATTCCTGACAGTTTTGAGACTTGGAAGCCTGTCCTTTGTTAACTCTGCATATGTACTTCCAGATTTTGTGTACATGTGGTTTGTCCTCGGTGTCCATGATGGGAGGGCTCGTAATAAGAAAGTAAAGATGGAAACCAGAAAAACAAATAGGCCCTGCCTTCCTGTCTGAATGACTCCCTCATTCCCCCAACCCCGCCCAACGACTTTCTAAACAAATTGGCCTAATAAGTAAATCTAGGGGTCCTCTGTCCTTGTTTGGAATAGTATCATTTGAGCATGGCTTTGCTTTCCGAAGGGAAATGTTGAGGACTAGGTGACAGCTAATGGACCAGGATTTTTACTTTGAATTCTGAGGCTTACTTGGCTGGACACCATCTTAAATGGTAGTTATCTTTCATGGCTTAAAAGCTGGTTGCTAAAATACAGGACATTTTGGAGATTCTAAAAGGATCAAGTATATATATATATATGTATATATATTATGTATATATATCAAGTATATTTATATATATATATATATAATTTATTTTATTAAGAAGGCAGTGGAAGCTGGTTCATGATTTTCTAATCTAGTTTCATGGTCCTTTTGATCAACCACAGATAAAACGGAACAAGACAGCTTCTCTCAAAGGGTTAATACCCTGGAATTTCACACTTAACAATTGGCATTCTGTCCTCTGCATTCTTCAGGAATTTTCTCACTGATGTCAGTCAAAAGACTTTGGTTTGTTATGCAAGACAGTGGTCCAGTGACTTTGCATATCACATTCTCTTAAAAGGGAGGGAAATCCTTGCATGCTAATTGGGGAAGAAAAAAGGTAGTGTAAGTGGTTCTTTGGCTCCAGCTGAATTAAATGAGTGAGTGTGTTTAGTGAGAAAATAAAGCACAACAAATCTTGCAAATGAGTGGGCATTCTCTTGAAATGTCTGCTTACCACATTTTTGTCATTTTGTGTGTATCTTACTACTGTGTCACTGTGATCACATTTTTAAGGAAACACTTCAATATATTTATATAGTTTGTTTTTCTGTTTTTTTCTTACTGCTTTAGTTACCTGTTACTGGGTAAGAAACCACTCCAAACAATTTATTATTTCTCAAGATTCTCTGAGTTGACTAGCTCAGCTGGTGTGTTCCACATAGTGTTGGCAGGTCGTTGTATTCAGCGGCTGTCAAGGCTGGGCTGGAAGGTCCAAAAAGTCTTCTCCCACATGTCGGGCACCTCAGGACTTGTCCTCATGGTCTCTCTGCCTGGCTAGTGGGAGCTCTCTCATAGCCTCGTGGTCTCGAGGTGGTGGTACGTCCTCAGCTAGCTGGTTTGCAAGAGAGAGAAGGCAGAAGCTGCTAGTGCACGTAAGGTGAGGCATGCGAGTCCCAGAACATTACTTGCACCATATCCTATTGGTCAGAGGAAGTTACGGAGTCAAGCTCAGATCCAAGGGCAGGGAGTTGGTGGGGGGGAGTAGATCCCACTTCTTAATGGATGGAGAGGCGTATGCCTAAAAGGAGGGAAGGAATTGATGACCTAAATTAGGTCAAAGAGAGTACTGAGGGCAGAGGGACTTGTGGCTGATGGAAATGCCAAAGGCAGAGGCAAGTTTGGTTCCACTTCCTTTCTAGGGTTCTGGGCAGAGACTGCTGCATGGAGTAGCTTCATGCCAGGTTGGGAGAAGTGCATAGCAACATCAGAGGACAAAATGATGAGGTCAGATGGAGGGAGGTCTCAGGTGCACTCACAGTTCTCTCTCAGCTCCTGTGTGGTGGCAGAAGAAGCCGGAAGTTCTTGAATTCAGGAGAGGACTCAGAAGATAGCTGAGTTAAGAGGTACTGGGCTTAGGCCAGGAACTGGGGGGGGAGGGGAGCGTGAGACCCTGAGCTCATGGTAGCACCTGAAGTGGTATCCCGAGGCCGTGACTGCCAGCTTGGATGTCAGCAACAGGTGCCCGTGGAATGGCCAGGGTTGGAGCTCTAGCCAGTTTCATTTCCATAGTCTCCAGGCCAGGCAGCAGCACAGACTAGCCCCTTTGCTGTAGAGGGCAGCCAGGATCCAGAGGACACCATTCGATTTGTGTTCTCCATCTCCCAGGGCACCATCCCGAAAGGAGACATAGCCCCTCTCCTCATCTAGTTACTCTTTTGGAGATAAGCAGGAGGAGGGTGAGAAATCTAGCCACTGATCATGATGGCTAAAGCGACTGAACCTAAAATAACTGTTTAATTTATTGCATTGGACTAAATATTCACCAGATCTGTCTACAGTTAGGTCTTCTTCCTTCTGGTAGCCTGAATAGTGCTCCCCTGCCCCCAGATACATTCATGCCCAAATCCTCAGAGCCTCTGAATACGTTCTCTTCTGTGGCAAAAGAGACTTTGTAGATGTGATTAGGTTAAGGATCTTGAGTTGGGGAGATTTTCCTAGAATATCTGAGTAGGCCCATTGTAACCACAAGGTTTCCTTATAAGAGGGACACAGGACATCCGAGGCAGAAAAAAGAGATATGATGACAGAACCAGCCCTTGGAGTGATACATGTCGAAGACAGAGGAAGAAGCCATGAGCTAAGGAATGCGGGTGGTCTCTGTTAGCTAGAAAAGACAAGAAAAGCTCCCAGGAAGCCTGGAGAAGGAATGTAGCCCTACCAACACCTTGGTGTCAGACTTCTGAAAGTGTTAGGAGAATAACATTTGTTTTGTTGTAAACCACTAAACTTAATGTGGCAATTGGTTACAACAGCAGTAGGAAAGGAATCTACCCTGCCACCTCCACCCAAAGTCACTTAGAAACATTGAAAGTGCAATTACTTTCTTCCTGTGAGTGCAGAATAAAGTCCTCCCCATTCCTTCTCCCAGTAAGATACTAATTCTATTTGCTAAATAAGAACATTGAGGGGTAGGGAGTGAAATTCAGTAATTTTGCCCAGATTGAGTGGTTGGTTAGTGATTGAGCCAGGATTAGAACTCGCTTCTTTTCAAGCCGCAGATGAAGCGCTCTGGGAGCATCCTACAAGAGCATGGTCTTGTGTCCAAGGATGTCAAGGAAAATGTATCAAGTGGAAATCTATAATGAGTAAGCTTTCAGGATCTCAAAAATCCCATCTTAAAAGTCTTATGTTGTAGAACTTACTGACATGATGCTTCATAGAAATAACATGAAAGCAAGTGCCACTCCATGACTCAGTGACCCACTCATGCTTTAGAAATAACCAGTTACACCATATTTGCTCCACTGTTAATGCTGTAGGCAGTCTTCAAGTCACTTACAGTTGTTTTTTTTTTTTTACAAAGTTCCGTTCAAATTTCTTTTGGTGGGAGAGTTCATAGAGCCACACACACACACAAATCTCTTCAAACTTAATTTTTCTACTCAAACAACAACACCAGCAATTATATTCTGACTTCTAAATTAGGATGCCAGGAACCCTTGTTCCAGCTTTGGAGGTGACGTTGATGGTGGTGGTTTGACCTAGGGACCCAGACACCAGAATCATGCCCGCTGCACGTCTCCATCTGAATGTGGGCGCACCTCCGGCTCTCTTCTCTTTGAGCTTTTCCGAGTGAATAAAGGTGGGCAGTTGGCCTCACTGGTGGACTGGGATTGCAGGCTTACCCAGGGCCTGCTCACGAGTCTGGATCACTCAGAAATAATATCCATATGTCGGGGACAGCTTGAGTTTGAGAATAATCTTTGTGACCCAGTTAATACTCTGGGAGATTTTTTCCCAACACGGTCATTGTGCTATTTGCAGCACAAGTTCCAACAAAACAGCTTTTCCGTGCTGTCGTCGGGACAGTAGGGGCAGCATGGAAAGCAGCAGAATACTAGCGCCAGGGCAGTCTGCATGAGAGACGTTGGCAGAATGGAAATGGAATGCAGGCATTTTAACATTTCTGTGCATACGCTTTGCTCCCACCCAAGGAACTATACTATGTGTTTCAGTGCTCTGCCTGGGGAGAATGCGAAACTCAGAATTGGTCAGTGTGCATGGGCAGGTATATACTGGAAATGTGGCAAAGAAAAATCCAATAAGGACATGCATTATAGGGTGGAAAATGGGGGTGAAAACACATGGTTTCTGGCAGGTGTTCCACACTTCCTATCTGGAAGGTGAATCCGTTAATCTGAAAATGAAAGCCATCCCAGAGTCCCCTAGGTAACACGCCAAATACTGTCACGGTGCTCAGATCCCTTTCGTTAAGCCCTTTGTTAGATCTGAACCTGAGCCCGACACAAAGCTCTTCTCTTAAGGAGGATTTCCAGAAGGGCTACTGTAGCTCTGTGCATGCTTTAGAAGAAAAGTCGATCTGTTTCTTGCTTTAAAAAAAAAAAACTCCAAAAAACAACAAAAAACTCCCCCCACAAAACCCAGTTTATGTCCATGAAAAATATCTTTGCATGTCTAGACGGTAGTGCCGATCAGTTGCCTTTCGTAAGGAAGGGATACAGAAAAACTATTATTCTCTGCAGAAACCTTGTAAGGTCCCACGTGACCCAAGTGACCTCTCACTCAGCTAGTGTAACAGGAGCCAGAAGTGTGCAAGGAGCCGGAGCTTGAGGACTGATGTTGTAAATCAGGCCTGGCATTATGGAGCTTTCCTGTTTGGGGCTGGGATTCTCTCCTCTTGTTGATTGTCCTGCAGATAAAGGGTGGAAAAAAAATTTCAGAACCAGTGTGAGTTGTGTCAATCCCATATTGTTAGGTTTCCACCCAGATGGCATTTATAACCAATAGAAAGGAAACTCTCTAATGTCATTACCTTAAATAAGGGAAGGAAGAACTAAAGCATAATTTTACAGGCAAAAATTGCGTGGAAGGATCAAACGGGAATGTTTATTTGCTGTCTGCTTTTGCCAGATATTGTGCTCGAGGTGTTGCGGATGGCCTTGTACAATAATGAGAGAAGGTTTTGGTTTTTGCTTTTCATTTGCAGAGTGGCCAGGATGACTTATGCACGCGAGTTAGAAGCTATCTGTGTGTTTCCGTCTGTTTTCCACATAAATGGAATTTTTTCCTCTCGTTCTCCTAGACATTTTCTCCCATGTTTATGACTGTAAGTCATTAAAGCTGGCCCGGGAAGCTGTTTTTAGGTCTTCAGCTGTTGTTGGATGGAGTTGAGAAATGTTTGCTTTCACAATGGCCCAAAGCGAATTGTCACATGTGGTGAAGTCGAAACCCCACAGCGACCACAGGATTATCATACCCACATTCAGTCCATTGTGTGTGGGGTTTGTTGCCAAAACACCGTCTACCTGGGCTATGAGGAGGTGCTGGGGCACTCGCGCCATACGCCGCTGCAGGTTAGCTCTTGCCCAGAATCGCTCCCTGTTTGTTCATACAGCTGTGGAACACACCACATCCAGAGCATATTCAAGCGTGGGGTTGACCCTTGGGTCGAACACATACTGAAATCGGTGCCCATTTCGTGAGACGGAGAGGAAGCAGTTCATTTAACACACACACAGCCTCCTGCATCCAGATCTGCTGGGGTAGGAGGACAGAGGTTCAGAAGGGCTGAGTAGTTTGCTCAAGTCGCATGATCAGGTAAGTGGTTGAGTGGACTCATTCCTAGGTCTGTCTGACTCCAAAGCCTAGGGTATTTTTTATTGCAGGGCTTCTCCACCTTGAATGGTGAAGGACTGATTTTGTGTGTGTTTTGAATTTCGAATCCACTGTAAATACTGTGCATGCTGATTTACACGTTGTAGTACTGACTGCACATGATTAGCATGCAACTTTCATTCCGTGCAACTCACCCAGGCAGTTGGCCCACGCCTAAACATTTACACCTGCTCAGCAAGCTGAGTCCGCCGATCATGCGCTTGGATGTACGGCAATGTCGGATTGCTGTGAAAATTTCTAAAAGTTTATTCTCAGTATGATGTCATGGACTGGTGTGATCAAGATCACAGATCACACGTTGAGTAGCCCTACTTTGGTGTAAGGGTGAGGGGAGCATATGTCCTGGGAAAGCCAGACTCTGACTTTGGGAAGAGAAGCTTTGGGAAGAAAGCTGAATATATGGATGATCATATGGTTTCTTTATTCTCTCTAGGACAAGCCTGATTGCAGCAGCCATGCTTTCATTCAGTTATATGCAGGGCATTGCTCTCAAGTCAGGAACACAGGGCAACTTCCTCTGCAGGAGAAGCACCAAGTGATTTCTAATACCTACAACAAAATTTGCATGGGGGGGGGGGTGGTGTTGGGAGGAGAGATTTAAAAAGGGGCGGGGCACAAAAACGTTCCTCCTTGCAGTAGTTTTTCCCTTGTTAATTCACATGGCGATCTGTTCGACTCATGTATTGAGCCTCTCCTATATCCTAGGCACTTTAGTAGATGCTATATGATTAAGGAAGTGTTTCTGTATCTTGTAGTTTATTGTTGCCAGAGAAAGGGAAGAAGTAAAAGACACTTAAAAATATCATTAAACATTAGTATTTTATTATTAGTTGGTCCTCTATAAGTAACAATTTTAAGAAAATGTTTAAAGCTTAATTATATCCTTTATAGGGGATTAAAACATGGTGTTTGTAGTAATTTTATTTTTTAAGGGTATTAACCAGGAAACTAGCATCTAATTAGAACAATGTTTCTATGGGAAAAATCACATCTTGCTGAAATATTTTTGACTTTAACACTCTCTTCAGGAATAAAACCTGTCAGACAGAAGTGTGAAAACTGCCTGTACTTAGAATAATTTCTTATGTGACCCAGTACTGGTAAAATGGTGCAGTATGGTACCATTTGGGTTTCTTTGGCCTAAGACATCATAAACAATCTTCTAGAATCTTAGGATCTACAAAATAAAGAAAAAATTCCTCTGTCTATCTTTGGTAACATGGGCAGACCTAATTCTGTAGTGACTGAGTATAAAAAAAAAAATTAATGACATTCTCAAAAGCCTTTAACAATGAGGGTGAATATGAAGTGGCAGAATAATAAATTTGTTCTTAAGTCTTTGGCTCTTATTGTTCACAGATTCTTTTCCTGCAGATTTCACTTCTTTCATGGTTCCCATGCATGTTTCACTTGGTGCTGGTGAATAGGTATTAAGGGACTTCAATTCCTCTTCTTACCACTTCTTTGTCTTAGAAAGTTAAGGAGGATATGGATTGCTAGGGATTCTCTATTAAGCTGATCTTTTGAATTGAAATTAATTTACAGGGAGAAAATATGGAAATGCATTTCTAAATTATTGTAGAAATCAATGAAAAATGACATTTGCCTCTTTTTTTTTTTTTTTAGATTTTTATTTATTTATTTGAGAGAGAGTGAGAGAGAACAAGTGGTGTAGAGGGAGAAGCAGGCTCTCTGCTGAGCAGGGAGCCCAATGTGGGGCTCGATCCCAGGACTCTGGGATCATGACCTGAGCCAAAGGCAGACGCTTAACCGACTGAGCCACCCAGGTGCCCCTTGCTTCTCTTTGAAATGAAAATTGAGAATTGAGCAGCTTCTTTGTAAATAAAATCTATTCATAATATCTTAAGTAAAGATCTAATTATTTTTTAAAAATACTTGTATTTGTTTTAGATTCCTTGGTTCAATCCTCTTTCTAGCTCTCTCTGTTTTTTGAGTTTCTATAGAGAAAGACTTAAAAACTTAAGGTGTGCTGTCTCTCAAATCTGTGATTTTTTCCTCTTTGGTAAAGGCATTATTGTGCCTTGGTTTTAATATGAAGGAAAATGAAGATGGGGGTGGAATTTGTATTAAATATTTGGAATTTTTCTTCCTCCCCAGCCCCAACATCTAAAATATGCATGGGATTTGGAAAACAAATTAGAAACAAGATCTTTCACAGATCCTAAAAAAAATGCATTTCTAAATGGTGACAAGTTCTGATTTCTGAATAGTGCTGTTTCATTTAGGAATTTTGGTTGCTAAATTGTATATAATAATCTATTTTTTCTTTTCCTTGGGTTTTATTTTGACTGCCTCAAGAATGAAAAACCTCTTATAAGAAAATTAATACCAAATATCCATTTTGCTAATATAAACTCATTTGCTAAAATAAACTAGTAATAGTATAAGCTAAAAATATATTAATTTTACAGTTTTTTTTTTGTGGGACCTGTGGTAAGGAAATATAAAGTAATCAGAATCTGAAATAGTTTTGCTTCTTTGTCTCTCTATGTCCCTAAACTCTTGGGTTAGTGGGAACATGGAGACCATATATGAAACAAGAGATATGATTTCGTCTCCAGGCATTTAATTAATTTATTTATCTTTAAATTAAAAAAAAATTATTTGGGGGGGGAGGGGCAGAGAGAGAGGGAGAGAATATCTTAAGTAAAATCCACGCTAAGGGTGGAGGCCGGCCATTATGGGGCTTGATCTCAGGGCCCTGAGATCACCACCTGACCCGA
The DNA here is from genome assembly GCF_964656455.1 of Halichoerus grypus. NCBI lineage: Eukaryota > Metazoa > Chordata > Mammalia > Carnivora > Phocidae > Halichoerus > Halichoerus grypus. The sequence goes on from NC_135714.1 coordinate 34,049,653, forward strand.
AACCAAGAGTTGCACACTTAACGACTACACCACCCAGGCACCCCCTCCAGACATTAATTTTAAAAGCGTGTGCCTTCAGCTCAGGTCATGATCCTGGGGTCCTGGGTTTGAGCCCCGTGACAGGCTCCCTGCTCAGTGGGGAGCCTGCTTTTCCCTCTCCCTCTGCCCCTCCCCCTGCTCATGCTCTCTCTCTCTCTCTCAAATAAATAAATAAAATCTTTAAAAAAATAATAAAGACCGACCACCAAAAAATGCATTTTGCAGAAGGCCCGAGTTTGGCCATTTAGGGTCAGTGTTTGTTTTTTCTCACTATTGTGCACATGCTTGGCGTATTCCCTGGCACATACGTAGCTCTCAGTACGTATTTGTGGAGTGAATGAGTGAAGGAAGAAATTGGGTATGTAACTGACCAATTAACTGACTGACTGATTTCAGTGATAGTTTAGAACTTCATTTGTGTGGGTCACCATTTAAGGGGTGAAATCACCTATATTTTCCAAAAACAAACTTTGTCTGTATTCATTTTCTCTGTAGTCTGTGTTGATGAGGAAAGAGACTCTCTACCACCCAGAAGTCTAAATATAGCTTCTCACAAAAGGGCTCATGTTACAGTGATGCAAATGGAAAAGAATAACAGACTGTGTTTTAATCATGTAAATGTAGCACATGTCTCCTTTCCCTCCTCACTCCATTTTATCACAGGTAATTACATTACTAGGTATCGGTAGTTTAACCAAGATAGATAATAATTGCTGGAAAACTATGGTTTTTAACTTGAAGAAAGGGCTTGCTAAGTAAATGAAAGAGAAAAATACCAATGTGTTGTGTTTGGTGATTCTTTTTGTGTAACTGTTTGTTTTGCAATGCAGGAAGGGACTTAAATTTTGCCTGCCAATGTTTGATGCTAGATTTTTATCAGAGGAAGGGTCATATCGTTTTTCTGTGTGTTTAGAGATTTGTTTAAATGGAAACATTAGTAAGCGACAGTCTCACTTTTGGGGAATGAGTTCCCTCATGAAAGCTTTGTGTCTTGTGCTCCAGTGTAAAGAGAAAAAAAGTCATATTGGATGTCTTTTTCTTTCTGCTCTGGAGAGTGTATCAGACACAACCAACCTAGTGAGTTCAGACCACCTGTGAGACTCCAAATTGCTCTTCCTATATTGAATTTAAAAACAACACTTGATTATAGTATTTAAAGCAAATCAAGGAATATTCAGATGAATCAGTGGGTAAACACATTTAATAGTATAGACCTTGCTCTTATTGCAAATGGATTATTATCCAGTGAAACCATTCTTCTTTCATGTTGTAAAGCTTTCCAGATTTCAGGAAGCCAAGGCAGCTGTGTTTTTCAAAACCTTCATATGTGATCCCAAAGCACCATTTCCTAGGAGAAATGAAGATCTGTTCTTATACAGTATTTGTAAGCAATGGCTAACCTCTTTTCTTTTCTTTTTTTTTTGTTTTTTTTATTTATCTATTTGACAGAGAGAGAGATAGCGAGAGAGGGAACACAAGCCGAGGGGAGTGGGAGAGGGAGAAGCAGGCTCCCCGCCGAGCAGGGAGCCCGATGTGGGGCTCGATCCCAGGACCCTGGGATCATGACCTGAGCCCAAGGCAGACACTTAATGACTGAGCCACCCAGACACCCCGGCTAACCTCTTTTCTGAGAACATCAGAAATACACCTGGTGACGGAAAGCCCTCGTGCCCGATAAAGTGGGATGTTCTCAATTAACCAAGGGAGCATTTGGGTAAGAGGGACCCACGTAGCAGGTGCTGCTGGGCCTCTCATTCCAGCATGTGAGGGATGTGAGGAGATTTGCCTGATCTCAAGGGCTGAGAACCATTAATACAAGCGACTCAGCAATTTACTCCTTTGTTACTTGCTTTGTCTTGAAGGATGTGCCCACAGCAAACTTTCTGATGCAAGGAAATGCAAGCTGCCTAGACCTAACTGTAATTGATAGAAAAGGCTGTCAGAGAAAACCCTGTAATCAGAGTCAGGGCAGATGTTTCTATCCGGATTGCAATTGTCAGTGGGTCAGAAGGGAGTTGAAATGTGTGCAGATGACTCAGAGACTGAAGACCTCTTCCAGTTTGTAGGAGTCCAAATAGTTCCCAAAACTGAGACACTCATTTTGTTTAAGTTCTAGCAGATTTTCTTTGTACACAGTTTTATTTTTGATACTCCTAAACAGCCGCTGGGTGACTTTTCAGTCATATTTTATATTGATGTCTCTCTGTTGTTCAGGGCATAGCATTGGTTTATTTTTGTAGTATCATTAAGAAATGGTAAGGATGACACACAATTACAGAGTTTTAGGGGAAGTCAATATTACTACATAAGCTTGACCTTAAAGGTAAGTTACTGGTCCTGGGAATATTGGGTTGGGCCAGCTCAAACTTGGGCTTGTGGTGGCTCTTCATTGCCCAACACAATGGTGTCTTTGCCTGGCAAGCTCTACCTCTCATTAAGGAGTCAACATATCACAGCAGCCCTTCCCTCCCCAAAGAACCCTGGGAACAGAGAGGTTAACACAGCCATTAACACTTGCCAAGTACAACAACAAGAGGTTCCATCTGCCCTAAGGAGGGGCATCCCTAGAAACTTTAGTGCCTCTGAGCCGGCCAACAGAGCAATGGGATTTGTGGTCTTGCTCAACATTGGGGATTTGAGTATCTCTTTGGATAATCTTCCTTTCCCTAGTGGTTAAGCATATGGTTCTCATAAAAGAAATTGTGTGGACTATATTTTACTTAAGTCTGCCCATCCACAGTCTCTGATGTGATAACCAGACCACCAGACTGAGGTTAACATGCTGGATGATTTATTGGTGATGTTGCCAACTCCTTCTGGCTCGGATGGTCTTGTTCAGTAACCACTGCGTGCTTTTGTACGTACAGATTAAAGGGCTCTTCACCGTTTTTCCACTCTTTATTAACTTGTAGGAAGCATATTTGGATCTCAAGCCTCTGACTGATGATCAGTTGATTGACCATGAAAGGTGGATTCACCCCATCCCCAGTTTGCCAGCACTAGTTTAGGTTGAAAATGATGGCTCTCTTCTGAAATGACAGCCCCTGTAAGGTAACCATAAAGCCGGAAGGATCAAAGATATTTGTGGAATTTTTGTCCTTAAATGTTTTGGCAATAAAAATTGTAATGGAAGCACTCTCAATATTTTCAAGAAAAACAGTAGAAGTGAACTGTTATAATTAGTTCCTCCAATTAGGTATTCAAGGAAAACATGAAAATATGTGAAGATTTCCTTATCTGCTTGTCTGCCAAGTTGTATCTTTCCACAATACTTTTCTTTTTCTTTTAGTCTTTTTTTTTTTTTTTTTTTTGAGAGAGAGAGAGAAGAGAGCATACATGAGTGGGGGGGGAGGGGCAGAGGGAGAGGGAGAGAGAGAATCTTAAGCAGGCTCCACGCTGAGCGTGGAGCTTGATGAAGGACTCGATTTCACGACCCCAGGATCATGACTTGACAGAAATCCAGAGTTGGATGTTTAACCCACTGAGCCATGCAGGTTCCCTATCCATAATACGTTTCAAATGGTATTTATTTAGCCTAAAAATGGAAATTAATTTTGCACTGATGGCTTGAGATCAGAGTTTCTGTGCATGCTGGAGACAGGGGTAGCTACTGACCTTTATATCTTGCTTTATTGTCTGTTGGTCTTGGCGGTACCCTTCTCCTCCAGGAAGCATTCCCAGGATGGTTCAGTGAAACGAATGCAATCTTTGGAGGACTTCGGCTCTTTGTGGCTCAGATAAATATATATCAACTTAGAGTGGGTTTTGTTTCCCTCTATGAATGAATTCCTAGAGAATTACAATTGTGGAAAGAATTGAAAGTTCAAATATAATAGAATGAAGTTTTCTTAGCTAAAGGATTATGGTTTGACGCCTCAGTACATTGAGTAATTGTTCTAAAATAGGGTTTTCTTGTCAAAGGGTTTGAGGGTTTCTGCCAGTCCATTTCCAAACAGAAGATGAGGGTAACGATTCCCAACTTCAGGTACAACCGGAACATAGTAGGGAAAAAGTCTCCATTCTGCCAGGTGTTGCTTATTTGAAGCACAGACGAGACATGTGAGATTGGGGCGGCGTGGGGGTGGGGGTGGGGGTGCTGCAGGGCATAGAGAATTTAGGCTAGCATTTCCTATTCCTGTTGTACTTTTGAAACCTCTGAGTCTTTAAATGCCCTGTACAGTGTATGTTAAAATAGATGAAAGACTAGATCCCTAATCAATACAGAAGGGAAGATTATCCTCAGAGGTTCACAAATACAGATAATTAATGGAACCATAACTTTTAGAAGTCAGTATATGGAGAACAGCATGGGAATAACTAGAATGAAGTGAGTTTTGAACGCTGATTGCTTTATTTTCATACTAGATAATGAGTTAATGTGCCACACATCCTCTAACCTTTCTGGAATGGTGAACAAATGGAGAGATGTGCTGAGTAAGTATTGGAAGACAACATGAGCCCTGAGGCAATTAGCTGGAATTTAAAGGAATAAACCATGCGTTTATGATTAAACTAGTGAAAGCCTGTATATAAATCCAATTGGTAACACTTTATATAATGACAAGTGATAAAATCCCTAATGTTTTCCTTGATCTTTCAAAGTGTCCTTAAAATGGAAAGTGGCTTCAGATACTGAATTAGCAAGAGGGAAAGAGGAAGAATGACTTCACGTTATGTGTGTGTGTGTGTTTCTCAGTTAAAGATCCTAATGTGAATCAGTGTAATGATCAGAAAGGAATTCGGAGGTTACGTGAATTCATTGCATTTCAAGAGGAGCAAGTGTTGTGAGAAAAAGTTAGAGGGCCTTTGGTTAAGTTGGGCTGAATCCTGATTTCTCCTTCTTTAACAGGATCACCACTCGTGTCTATGTTTGGAAATAAGATGATCCGTAGGCAGCAAAATGCTGTTTTTATTATTGCAGTGATGTCAATCCAAACTAGATGACTATGATTCATGGAATCTTCAAGGAAAACCAAATATTCTTTTTTAATAAAGTAATGGAGTTGGGATTTGCACATCTGCTCTTAAAAATCTGTTTTTTATAATATGGAACATATGTTAATCACTACATCTTTTATTAAATGGAGGGAAAATTCTTGTTGAGTGGATTAATTCTAGATCCTGAGAATCTGGAAAAATGGAGGACAGCGTATTGAGCTGAATGTCTTTTGTCTCACCTCTTCATGGTACAGCAGTGATTTTCACACTCCTGGTTGGGACCCTTGCAAAGATGATACCATCAGGTGATGGGTTGTGACTAGCATTTATTTTGTATTTTTTAAAGTTTTATTTATTTTAAAGAGAGAGAAAGCAAGGGTGTGTGCGAGTGAGGGGAAGGGGCAGAGGGAGAGGGAGAGAAGCAGACTCCCCACCGAGTGCGGAGCCCCACCTAGGGCTCCATCCCACAACCCTGAGATCACGACCTGAGCTGAAATCAAGAGTCCGACACTTAACAGACCGCGCTCCCCACGTGCCTCACGTTGTGCCCAGCTTGTGACTCGCATTTAAAAAAAATGAAATGGGGGGCAACTGGGTGGCTCAGTTGGTTAAGCATCTGCCTTCGGCTCAGGTCATGATCCCAGAGTCCTGGGACTGAGCCCCGTATCGGGGCTCCCTGCTCTGCGGGGAGCCTGTTTCTCCCTCACCCTCTCCCTCTGCCTGCCATTCCCCCTGCTTGTGCTCTTTCTCTCCCTCTCTCTCTCTGACAAATAAATCTTAAAAAAAAAAAGAAATATTAAAAATATGAAATGGAGTAAAAATATCAGAGTACGTTGAATATAGCAAAAGGTAAGTACTGTTCAGGGAACTGTGTGCGTGTACACACAGGTGTGGGCGATCATGATGTGAGACAGATTTTTCCTGTATTCTAGAGCCTCAACTCTGGAGGCTGCTTTAGGCTCAGCTAGACCAGAAAATCCCACCACAGACGAGGGCACGTCTGGTTCAGGGAGCTGGAAGACTACAGCTTTGGAGTCCCTTGTTCTGGACGTTACCTGCTACCTGTAGGTTCAGCTGCCTGCCCTTCACTAGTCTGTTGCCCCCAAGTCCCTGGAGGCACAGTTCCTATCATTTCTCATAGTGCTCCCAGCAGTTTGCTGCTCCCTCCTTGGCCCGGCTGGCCCAGGAACTGGATGCAGTGTTTGGGATATATAAGGAAGCAGAATTCATTCTTTTTTTTTTTTTTAGTCTTTTTTGATAACAGCTTTATCAACAACTAATTTATATACCAAACCATACAATTCACCCACTTAAAGTATGCAGATTCTGTGTTTTGAATATTTTCATAGAGTTGTGCAAGCTTCACCACAATCAATCTTAGAGTATTTTCACCACCTCCAAAGGGAAGCTCTTTTATGACCTTTAGCCATCTGTGTTCCCCAGTCCTTCTTTTCTTGGGTTGATGTGTCCGCCTCAACAGAACCCTCGAGGGAAGAGATTAACTTCCACATCTAGGCCGACACCTCGGTTTTCTTTGAATCACTTACATCTTTGGCGAAAAAATTTTTGAGTATGTACTCCCAACTTTCGTGTAGAGACATACAGTTATGATTTACATATGTCACTCTACTAACATCTTATTAAATTACCAAGCACACACTAATGAATTAAGCCTGAAGGAGGAAGGCTGAGTTTTGCCCACACACCCCTCTGTGTGCCCCCACCCCAATCCGATGCCCTCAGTTTAGCAGGTCCTGCTCCATTTGGTCAGGGCTCAGCTGAGCTCTCGGCCCCTTTTTCTGTCCTCCCAGACTCCAACCTCCTTTTCCCAACCTTCAGGCAGCTTTCCTAGATGCCGAGGGTTTTTTTTTCATGATGCTAAAGCAGTGTCTTAGCTGTCCCTGGGCCTGGGATGCTCTCCCTCCCTTTGTCCTTTTGGTGGACTCTTTCTAAGTCATAAAGAACATGACCGGGTTTACCTTCTCTGCTAGTTTTCCTAAATCTTTTGAGCACAGTTAGGAGCCTTGCCTCTCCCTTCTCTTAACAGCCCATACCTATTTCCCTATTTCCTATAACACTTAATAAGTTTGTGTGTATCCCATGCTAGACTTCAGGGATTGGACTTATAGGTGGCTTACTTCTTTTTTTTTTTTACTGTTATAAACAGTGTCATGAAGAATAACTTCCCTTATACATGAATCTTGTACTTTTCCACTTGGCTTCTCTCTCTCTCTTTTTTTTTTTAAAGATTTTTATTTATTTATTTGAGAGAGAGAGCTCAAGCAGGCAGAGAGGCAGAGGGAGAGGGAGAAACAGACTCACTGCTGAGCAGGGAGCCCAATGTGGGGCTCGATCCTAGAACCCTGGGATTATGACCTGAGCGGAAGGGCAGACACTTAACCGACTGAGCCACTCAGGCGCCCTTCCGCTTGGCTTCTTAGAATGGATTCCTAAAATGTTGATGCCATTTTTTGTCATAGTTAAAAATTTTTTTCAGAATAATAAGCTGGGATCAGATTGTAGTGTTACTTGAATATCAGATTGAAGTGATTCTAAGCATTAAGGCTTGTTGATTGGGATATTGCTTATGTCAGTTTGCTAGGGCAGCTGTAACAAAGTATTGTAAAATCGAGTGGCTTAAACCACAAAAATTTATTTCACAGTTCTGGAGGCAAGAAGTCCAAAGTGTGGGTATTGGCCCGGCTGGTTCCGTTTGAGGGCTGTAAGGGGAAGATCTGTCCTAGGCCCCCTCCTGTGCTGTGTTCATGGCATTCTCCTGTATGTGTCCCTGCGTCCAAATTTTCCCCTTTTATAAGGACACCAGTCATATTGGACTAGGGGCCCACACTACATCAGTATGACCTCATCTTAACTAATTACATCTGAATGAGTTTATTTAGAAATAAAGGTTCTGAGGTTCTAGGGGTTAGGACTTCAACATATGATTTTTTGGTGAGGGACACAATTCAACCCTTCACATTGATTAATACAAAATTGAATTCATATTTTATTTAGGGAGATTTCATATATTTATAATATTGAATTTTTCTAATCAGGGACAAGATATACACTTGACCCTTGAGCAACACAGTTTGAACTGTGTGGGTCCGCTTATATGTGGATTTTTTTTTCAATACAGTCCAGTACTGTAAATGTATTTTCTCTTTCTTATGATTTTCTTAATAATGCTTTCTTTTTTTTTTTTTTAAAGATTTTATTTATTTCCTTGACAGAGAGAGACACAGCGAGAGAGGGAACACAAGCAGGGGGAGTGGGAGAGGGAGAAGCAGGCTTCCCGCCGAGCAGGGAGCCCGATGTGAGGCTCGATCCCAGGACCCTGAGATCATGACCTGAGCCGAAGGCAGACGCTTAACGACTGAGACACCCAGGCGCCCTAATAATGCTTTCTTTTCTCCAACTTATTTTATTGTAAGAATACAGCATATAATACATATGACATACAAAATATGGGTTACCCAACTGTTTATGTTATCAGTAAGGCTTCTGGTCCACAGTAGGCTATTAGCAGTTAAGTTTTGGGGGAGTCAAAAGCTATTCACAGATTTTCGACTGTGCGGGGGGTTGGTGCCCCTAAAACTTGGTATTGTTCCAGGTTCAACTGTATTTCTCTTTTGAAGACCTATTTATAACTATCAATTAAAATTATAGATTTATTAGATTTGGGGCACCTGGAAGATGGCAGTCTTTGAAAAATAACATCAGAATAAGAATATGGGGTAAAGCGTTAGGGATGTAAGAGAATGGAGTGGGGTCTCTCACATATAGTTGGCATTCCATAAATATCTGCAGAGTAGATTTGCTGAATAACTAGAGAGAGTGAAATAGTAAGGCAGAACATTTAATTTTGGAATGTAAAAGTTGTAGGATATGTTGCTGGATAATCTGGGGGATTCTTACATATTTAAATTAGTCTAAAATTGTCCTTTATCAGGACAGACTTTTTAATTCGATATTTCACTATGTATCTATAGCTTATCTTAGAAGAAGTATAGGAGCTGAAATACTATTACGAGAAGTTTGCAAAAATAAACTCATTAGTACTAAGGTTTCCTTTACTCTTCAGAATTACAGGTGATTGAAAATTATTTATATTATATGGAAAAAGAGTGGGGCCTGGGTGGCTCAGTCGCTTAAACGTCTGCCTTCAGCTCAGGTCATGATCCCAGGGTCCTGCTTCTCCTCTCCCTCTGTCTGCTGCCCACCCCTCCCCCCCTTGTGCTCTCTCCTCTCAAATAAAATCTTTACATGGAAAAAGTAAGATGCCCTCAAAAGCATAATTATTTTAAAACATTTATGTTTATGGTCCAAAGAAAACTTGAGCCCACCTCGTGCCCTACCCTATTGCATTTCCAGCTCCTGGGGCTTCTTCCTCCTCCCAAGCCCTCCCTCTTTTCCTGCTGAGTGCTGGTTCAGGAAGATGTGAGGATTGGCCTATTGTGTCAACACTCAACATTTCATATTTCATCTCAAGTCCCATAGATGAAAGCAGAAATATTTTAAGTTTTGAGAGCATGGGAATTTTTTACATTTCACAGATCTGCAGTCCCTGGTTTCAGATAGTTGCTTTGATGTTTGCTACTTGATTACAGTGCTCAGTTTAAACTCCTACCTTTGGGGGTAACACGGCACATTCAATTATTGCATTGTTTCCTTTTCTTTCTTCTTTTTATTCTGCGTGAAGATTCATCCCTGGAGCTGAGCTCCCACCTGCCCCATCCTTTTACCTTTGGTGAAGGATCTGCTGGTTTAAGGCTTGTTTTTTATGAGAGTCGTCAACTTCCCACCTTGCTTCCTCGTAAGCCCTAGGACAAGCTTTCTGGCTGAATTCTTTTCTTCTTAGAATCAAACAACTCAGCCCCAGCTGGGCTCTTTCTCTAGGCTCAAGCTCTAGTTCCCAGAGCCTGACACTGCCCGCCCCCCCCTCCCGCCCCAATACAGAAAGAACTGAAAAAAAGGCAAAGCCTGCTTTTGCTACTCCAGCAACCACTGCCTGCCACTTATTAGCTCATTTTGAAGTTATTTCCTAGTTGTGAAGGTTAATTTGCATAACATTATCAAATAGTGGGGCTAAATGCTGCTGTTTCCGGATCCTCATTAGAAGGTTTTGTCTCGCTTCCTTTGTTATAGCTCTTTGGTGCGTGGATTTCTCCACCGCAGATATGTGGAGTATTTCCCCTGCCAATGGCAGCATGGTCTCTGGACTTACAAGTCCCTCTGTGTGAGGGGTGCATCAGCTTGTTATGCACTCTCAGGGTGAAAATATCTTTTGGCAGGCTTGGAATTGGCTGTAAATCTAAAGTAGGGTGATATGTTCAAAAGTGCGGACTTAAGAACCCACGATATAGCTCACTTTGGGCCACTGTAAAAGCGAAAATTCTTTACAGCTCCTCACAGACACATCTCAGGGACTACTTTAATTGCTACCATCAGTATGGATGAAGATGTCTTAAAGATCGTGGGAACACAGAGGGTTGTGTGCAGACAAGGAAAGGGAGCATGAAGATGGCTTCTAATGACATGATTAGGAATTTGAGGTCGCTTGTTTTGGACGGTCATTGAAGCAAAAATTCTAAAGTCTGTAAGCCCATGTGATTCCTGAATCCTGTTTATAACTTTCGCACCAAGTAGATTTCTCACTCCACTATCAATACCTTCAGGGTCTGGAAAGTCCCTCCTTTTTAGGAGATCGTGTTCCATCTTTGGCCATCTCTTACTTAGCTCTTTCTTATTGAACTGCCTTGCTAAGATCTATCATTGCGTCAGCTTATTACAGAGTTTTCCAACCATTTAAATTCCCTGGGCGGTATGCAAACATTTGTATGTGTTTTTGTGCAGCCGGAAGAGACTGTTGGAAGAAATGATGTACCCAAGCAAAGCCACGGAGGCAAACATCCAAATAATGCTCAGATGAGATGTGCATTCGTCGACTCACTCAGCAGATTTTGAGGACTAATAACTTGTGGGGCATAGTGCTAGATTATGAAGACTTAGAGATAATCAGTGTTGTCTTGGCTTCAAGAGCTTCTAGTCTACCCAGGGAAGAAAGTATATATAATATATCTTTGAAGCCTACTCTATACCCATCTCCAATTCCATTCTCTTTCCACATTTAGAGGCAACCACTAATCTGATTTGGGTTTTTATCATTTCCATCCATGTTTTTATATTCGTACTAAATATGTGTGTATCCATAAACTCTGTATAATATTGTTTTGTATGTTTATAGAAATCATAACACACTGATCATATCATTCTGTAGCTTACTTTCTTTGTCTTTGAGATTTATCCATGTAATTCTAATTTATAATTTTTGCTACTGAGTTTTACTGCATGAATAAAACATTGCTTATTCATGCCATTTGTTAATAAACTCTTAAGGTGTTTTCAACTTTTCACTGTAACAAACCCTGATGGATTGGACAGTTTTGCACATGTCCTTGTGTAAGAGTTATGTAGGTATATTTGTGTAATTGTTGAGTCATATGATCTGTGTGTCTTCAGCCTTTCTAGATTTTGATCAGTTAATTGCTCCTCAAAGCAATTAGGCCAACTTACTCTCCCACCAGGAGTGTATTTGAGTTTTAGTTCCCTGCATCCTCACTAACACTGGGTTTTGTTGTCTTTTTTGATACTTGCCTTGATGATGTTCTTAACGGCTCCCTGAACGTCTGTCTTCTCATCACACTTGATTAACATCCTTGCCAAACTGTAGACTCTAAGAGGCAGGGACGGTGGCTGCGTATTCACCATTCCACCTCTGGGAGTTACCCAAATCCAGCTCCTTCATCCTTCTTTTGGACTGCAAGGCCAATCTCAGATGCTGTATCTTCCACAAAGCCTTCGTTGATCACTCAAAATCAGATGGCTCTTGCTTATTCAGGGACAAACACGAAACACTTTATTTGTACCACTTTCATGTTCACCGTAGCCTGCCATGTCTTAGATCTAAATGCATATCTCTCTGTTGCCCCACAGGTTAACTAGTTCTGAAGGGTAGAGGAGTCTTAGTTATCTTTGCAGTACCTGTGCCTTGTATGTTTTGGGTGCTTGGTAAATATTTATGCAAACGCTTCAGTGCCTGGTATGTTCTAGACAATCATTCACACCCTTGTTATTTCATGATATTCAGTGGAGTTGCCAGTGAAAGATAGGCACTTGTTGTAGGCTGATGCTCTAGAAGGACTTCAGAAACAAGAAGGCTTTTCACCCCACACCTGCGCCATGCTGGCATTACCAGTCTCTTCATCTGTCAGTAGGATGGGGAGAAAATGGTATCACTGTGTTTTAATTTACTTTGAACATTAGTGAAGATGGACATCTTATAAATATTATATATATATATATATATGCTAGCTAATATTTATATATATATGCAATATATATATTTTTTCCTTTAGTAACACTTCTCTTCATATTTTTGTTCTTTTTTCTTTTAGGGTGTTTGTCCTATTATTTGTATGACCTTTTTCTACAATAAGAATTTTAATACTCTTTCATGTTGCCAATTTATGAATTATATAAAGCTTGTTTCTTAGAATGAATTGCCTGCCTGAGTGCCTCTACTCATACTGTTTCTCTGGAAATATTCCTCCCTTTTCCATCCTTCTCTTTCTCCTCTACCCTTCTCTCCTTGTCCCGCCCCCCTCTAACACTCTTTTTTTTAAGATTTTTTTTTTAAAAGATCTTTTTTTAAAAAAGATTTTATTTATTTATTTGACAGAGAGAGACACAGCGAGAGAGGGAACACAAGCAGGGGGAGTGGGAGAGGGAGAAGCAGGCTCCCCACCTAGCAGGGAGCCTGATGCGGGGCTCGATCCCAGGACCCTGGGATCATGACCTGAGCCGAAGGCAGACACTTAACAACTGAGCCACCCAGGCGCCCTGCCTCTAACACTCTTAACCTGGCCAACTCCTACTCATCCTTCATAGCTTAGTTTCAATACCACTGCTTAGGATAGGCCTCCAGTCCTGCCCTCTCTCACCTCATGTAAATCAACCCCTCCCCCCATCATTCTCTTCCATAACTGCCTTCATGCTCCCTCATGGGGCCCCCGACCATTGCAATTATAGGCATGTTTAATGTTTTCACCCACCACTACAGTCTAAACCCCTTCAAGGGCTGGGATAGAATCCTTTTGGTAAATAAGGGAGTGAATAAATTAAACAGCCAAGTGATTCTCTTTGATCACTATCTTATGAAATCAAACCAAAAGTTAATTTCTCTATTTCATCAGGTGGTAAAGAAGTTGTTTAAAGACTTCCACTTGCATTCTCAAAAAGCTCTTAGGTGTTTGCTGAATGGCAGTGGAAATGGGAGTTTTGTCAAATGGGTGGATGAGCGAGAGAGAGAGAGAACGTGCATCTGGGAGCTGGACGGCTGCATATTTGGGAGTAGGTGCGGTCAGCTGTTCCCTGGTTTCAGGGATGCTTCACCCCTCCTGGTGTGTTTGCCCATGGCGGCTCTGGGAGAGATCTGTAGCATTCAGACAGCCTTCTGAGAGTGTCTTAGGTGGTGTGTCTAGAGCAGTGCGCATTTTACAGCTATTTCTAAAAGATAAAGCCGAGGCGTAAGCTATGCCAGGCTCGTCAACATTCACAGCAGGCTATTTTCTGGAGAGCACTTGTGAATCTGATCTGATTATCGGGCTATTTTCACACGTGGTAGGTGTATTTTAAGGGCAATCCCATGCTCAGTGGTGAGAAAACGAGAAATCGAAATCCTCATCTTCTCTGATTCTGCATCAAAAGCTTTGATAGCACAGAAAATGTATTTTTTAGGGTTTTACAGCTGCATGTGTATGCACACGAGCGTGTGTGTACGTGTGTGGGCAGATTTAATGCCAGTGTGCTGCTTTGATTGGTTAGTTGGGGTTCTTGACATGACTATTCTAGATACAGCCATGAAGTGTGCTGCGTTTCTCTGTGGGTTTGACTGTGGTAAATATTTTTGTGTAGTTTCTTTCCAAGAATACAGTTTTCCCAGATTAGAAGGAAAACAATGGCTGACTATTCTGAAAGATGAAGAAACGAGAGGCTGCTATCAATTATAGTGTTTGAAAGTATGGCTTTAGATAAAAGGATGACTTGTTGTTTAATGTATCAAACAATATTGTGAGCAAATTCTGGTTGACCACATCTGGGTGTGTTCCCCTTGACCCTTAAGGAGAAGGGTGAGCCAGGAGTGATGAGGTTGGACCCAATCCACAGGGCAGAGAGGGTGGGGCTGGATCCCATGGAAGGGAGAGAGATGCTGCCTGGATTGAACCTTACAAGCGAGTATGGGTGTTTGGGGAGGGCACTGCTTTAGTCCAACTGTGTACAAGGTCAGCTGCACATGATCTTTAATTGTTTCTTCAAATCAGCCTCTAACGATGTGGCTTAAACTCAGCTATTTTCAGGTGGTTGGCATCATCAGTTTAGTCTTTTTTTTTTTTTTAAAGATTTTATTTATTTATTTGACAGAGAGAGACACAGCGAGAGAGGGAACACAAGCAGGGGGAGTAGGAGAGGGAGAAGCAGGCTTCCTGCCGAGCAGGGAGCCCAATGCGGGGCTCGATCCCAGGACCCTGGAATCATGACCCGAGCCGAAGGCAGACTCTTAATGACTGAGCCACCCAGGCGCCCCAGTTTAGTCTTTTTTTAGATTTGTTTCATACACTGCCCCAAATGGTGTTTAAATAACAAACAGCCATATAGCAAACACGCTGATGAGGACCTCTGCCTTTGGTTGCTTTGACTCAGCACACAGAGACATTTAGTGCTGAGTTTGGGGAATTTTTCAAGTCCGAAATTGTTACTGCTGTGGCTAGTCTCTGAAGCCAAAAGTCTTGTTAATCATGTTGGCTGTATTAACCTGTTCTGAGGATAGACTGGCTTCAGACAAGATATCCAGTGGTCATGCCTTCAGACTTGATCCTAATCCCATAGAAATGCCTTGTTTCTTTAGAATAACTAGTATAACTGCTTACCTAGTTAGTGAGTACATATCTTAACGTTCCTTTATTTCTAATTTTATTTAGTTCCTGCATCTGAGACACTTTTTTTTTTTACCTGTATGGGTTCTTATAATATCAGTGAAACAGCTAGAGCAATATCTTTTATTTCAATAGTGATTTTGTCAATGAGAATACTTGGTCTATTGGCGTTTATAAAACTGAAGACTCAACAGCAACATGAGCTTCATTAGCCATTATTCTGAAACATGGCTAGGCTTATATTTCTTACACAACTTATCACTAACTTTTGATTAAGGGTTCACATCGTATTATTTTGTTAGTAGAGAAGATTAATGATCCAGCTGGATTCTCTGTCCTTGTAGTCTTTAGATATCTGTACCACCCTTTGATACATTTTCTTATTTCTCTTATGTTTATTTGATTTTTTGGGGTGATGTTTTCTTGCTCAAAAAAGCAACCACAGGTTTTCTGGGTGCAGCAAGTAATCTGCCTTGCACTAAGCAACGAATTAGACAAACGGTCTATAATAATTCATTATTTTAATAATTTAAATAGGGGCGCCTGGGTGGCTCAGTCGTTGTGTCTGCCTTTGGCTCAGGTCATGGTCCCAGGGTCCTGGGATTGAGCCCCACATCAGGCTCCCTGCTCCACGGGAAGCCTGCTTCTCCCTCTCCCACTCCCCCTGCTTGTGTTCCCTCTCTCCCTGTGTCTCTCTCTGTCAAATAAATAAATAAAATCTTAAAAAAATAATTTAAATAATAATTTTAATACTTTTAGCTAAAGTTAGCTTTATTATCAGGTTGGTCCTGATTTAAAACAATACCGTATGCCCTGGATCATCTAGGACCGGTGTTGCAGTTTCGAGGGAGATGCACTAAGACAGAGCAGGTAGACGACACTGCCTTTATCAATTAGCAATGCTACAGAATAAATTGTCTGCTCTCGTTATTATGCCTGCTTAGCAAATTACCCCAAAACTAAGGGGCTGAAAACAATGACAGAATTTATTTCACTCACAAACCTGCAATTTGGTTAGAACTCTGCAGGGATCGCTTGTCTCTGCTCTACTCAGTGTCAGCTGGGTCAGCTCAAAAGCTGGGGGCTGAAATTCTCTGCAGCTTACTTGCTCACATGTCTCGTGGTTCATGCTGGAGGTCAGCAGAGACCTAGCTGGGACCGTCACCATCGTACCTACATGTGGCCTCTCCATGTGGCCTGGCTTCCTCATAATATTGGGGCTGGGTTTCAAGGGCAAGAACGATATTCTGTTACTGTGTAAGTAGGGGGGGCCACTCAGCCCCCCATCACTGACACGGAGGCTAGCAGAACCAGAGCACACCGAAGGAAAGTACTGCTTGGAAACTGGACAGAGCAAACCTAGAAATCCAGAACTCATGCATCGGTTAGATACAGAGAACGTGCACGTGCGTTCTCTATACTAGGCATGATATTACACAGCTCTTGGATTTATTGGACATACAGCTCTCAATTTAGACAAATTGTGAAATATCTTAACTTCTCAACTGTCAATTTTATCTTGCTTTCACAGTCTTATTGACATTATTCTGTGTATAATAAATTTGATTATCTTGTGTTATAGGTATAGCCTATTTGTTTTCTGGAGGCCAGATGAGACCTGAGAGGGATTATGGATCTGAGATTTTTACTTCCATTAGTAAGGGAAATGATGTACATTTTTTTTTAAAGATTTTATTTATTTGACAGAAAGAGACACAGCGAGAAAGGGACACAAGCAGGGGGAGGGTCAGAGGGAGAAGCAGGCTTCCTGCTGAGCAAGGAGCCTGATGTGGGGCTCGATCCCAGGACCCTGGGACCATGACCTGAGCTGAAGGCAGACGCTTAACGACTGAGCCACCCAGGTGCCCCAATGATGTGCATTTTAACCAAGTCCATCATACCACTGGTTCGAGAGGTGATGTATATTAATAAGAACTAACATTTACTGAGCACTTAGTATGTTCCAGGCACTGTTGCAAGCACTTTGTATACATGTCTCACTTCATCCTGTATAATAATATATAATAATATATAGTATTATAAGGCAAGTCGTTTTATTATCTTCATTTTATAGGTGGAAAAACAGTGGCCCAAGTAGTTAAACATAGGCAGTTAGCATTTGGGCTCTAGAATCCATGTCCCTAACTGTGGTGAAGGTAGAACCTTTGCACAAAGCCTCGGCCTTTGACTTCCATTTCTCCCGGGAAAGCACGAGATGCTGCACCTGTGAAGAGTTATATACATGAACTCAACAAATATAGGCAAATCACCTAAGAGGTATTTATAAAAGTCACTCTTTGATGCTAATAGAAGATTTAAAAAATTCCTTAAAATGCCACCTTTTCTCTCAAGGACTTTACAATGTAGTGAAGATATTACAATAAGCACATAACTGGAATAGAAGCCAAACAATGGATAACTGAATGAGAAATTGAGGAAATGGGGTGATAGGGGATAGGAGAGGACTATGCTTTGGAAACAGGAGGCAATTAATAAATATTTCTAATGCTGAAATTAAATGGAATTTTGAGTAGGTCTTGAGAGGCACCTGCGTGATAGAATGGGGTGGGGAGACACCGATCATGTGTGTGAGGGAAACAGCAGAGAAACAGCGGGGATACCAGTAAGGAGAAAGGAGGAGCCAGGACTGGAAAGGTGAGTTACAGCCGGATTGCTGAGAGTCTCTTGTGAAGATCTGGCTGAGGATGTGGCACTTTTTCCTGAGATGAGGGGGAGTGCTCAACAGTGTCTGACAGTGTCCTGGAGTGGACGGAGCTTCCAGGAACTTCGGAGGCATGCAAAAAGTCTCTTAGTTGCTGTTTAACCTGCATACGTTAACCCTCTGGGCCTCATTATCTTCAGTTATATAATGGGGATAAAAACACCGGCCTCCTAGGTTTCATAAGGAACAATGAGCCATGATACGTAAAATTCCCAGTGTAATGGTTGACACGCGAGCGCTGTCTAAATGATGATTGCTGATGTACTGTCATATCATTATTTTGATGGTGAAGATGATGATTATGGCTGGCTTCATGGCAGCCATTATCAGGGTGAATGAGAGTAAAGAGGAAGCTCGAGGTAGTCTTCAGTAAGGAAAATAAAAACCACAGTAGGTGTTTCAAGGGAGAGAATTGGTCTAAGGGCTAAGAGGCAAAATGGGGTAGTGAAGCAACCCAGAGATTAGCAATGGCAGGAAGCTACCACTACTCCCAGAGACAGAGCTAAGGGACAGAGGGAGAAAATCGTGTTATCTGAGCTCAGAGATGGTGCTGCCCAATGGGAGCTAGAACCGCGGTGAAGGCCGCCAGCTGGGAGCTGGCAAGGTGGAGGGAGGGCCTGGCCCCGGCTAGAGATGCTACCTGAGGCAAAGCAAGGGCGGGGACAGCTCCTTGGCGTTTCTATTCCTCCTGCCCTACCTAGTCTTTCCCAAAGCCTCTCGCTGACTGAGCTTACCTGGAAGCCATTTGTCAAGAGAGCCTGGGAGTTCGAAGTCCCCTGTGATACAAAGCAGAGAGGGGACAGAGGCAGTAGGGAAGGGCTCTGAGAGCAAACAGTCGACTGGCACAGATGGAATTATACTTGGGCTCTATCTGTGGTCTCCGGTATGGTAGCCACTGACCACATGTGGCCATTTAAATTAAATGTAAAATTCAGTTTCTCAGTTGCACTAGCTGCATTTCAAGTGTTTAAGAGCCACATGAACATTTCCATCATTGCAGAAAGTTCTGTTGGACAGTGCTCGTCTATATGCCGGCATGAGGATGGAGTAGGGTACTGCAAATGGAAAGGCAGATTCCGATTGGAGAGGCAGTGAGGAGGTAAGATGAACAGACGTTATACAATCATGGTGGAAATAAAGAGAAGACAGAAGTTTGTCTTGGTGGCAAATGCACTGGTAGTACTTTTAGAAGCAATGGGGGAAACCAGGAGAAGAATCTGCTTTGGAGAGACTAAGCTTATTTTGGGCCATGGCGGGTCTGAGGCTCCAGCAAGCTATATGCATGACGCTGTCTAGGCAGCTGTGTGTTTGGACCTGGTTCGAGATTGGGCTAGAAATAGAAATTTGAAAGTTGTTCTCCTGGAAGTGATTGTTGGATTTTAGGAAGAGAGCCACCCACTAAGGATTTGTGACTGTGTAAGGGTACAGCGGCAGACAGAGTAGACCATGTATGTGGTCCAAGCTTTGGCAAATCAAGAGATGGTGGCTCCATCTGAAATTGTCGGTCATGCAGCCCAGTTGCATAGGAAGGTCATCAAAAGCAAAACAGAAGTGACAGGCTTAGGAGAATAGGGCAGCTGGAGATCTTGCTGGAAAGGAAAAGTCCATGGAGTAGGTGGGAGGTGGTGTCAAGAATGAAGGGATAGCAGGGAAGCGGATGCCACTGTTAGGAAACCTGAGTTTGATCAGGAGATGTTGCACGGCGTGGGGTGCAGGTGAGGCTTGGGGTGAGGCAGACACGGAATGGAGGGGCCAAAAAGAGATTCAAAGAAATAAGTCCTGGGTCACCCGGGTGGCTCAGTCAGTTAAGCCTCGGACTCTTGATTTCGGCTCAGGACATGATCTCAGGGTCGTGAGATCGAGCCCTGCGTTGCACTCCAGCCTGGGTGTGGAGTTGGCTTGAGATTCTCTCTCTCCCTCTGCCCCTCCCCCCACCCGCTTGCTCTGTCACTCTCAAAAAGAAGTAAGTCCCTTTAGAAGTGGAAATTGCTGTAGATTCATCCATGAAATAAGTATCTGTGAGCATTTACTGTGTGCCCAGCACTGTGATAGGACAGTGACATAGCGTATTAAAGATACAGCCCTTGCCACTTCCAGGAATGCTAGTCTCGCCTAAACTAGAATTAGAAATGTGGGTGCTGGCCCCACCTCTAGAGTCTGAGAGAGTTGGTGGTTGGAGGACCGAGGAAATGGGTGGGCCGGGACAGCAGAGCTGAGAGAGCAGAGGTGACTCTGGCTCTGAGGGGAGGACCATCACAAACCCAAGCCTAGGCTACAAAGACAGTTAAGAGAGAGGTAGGAGAGAGATGGGGGCAGGTTCTAGACCCGTGTGAAGGCAGGAAGGATGCCGGAAGAGGCAGGTTTTTGTTTCTGGAGCAGTTTGGAAACCAAGCCAGTTCTAAAATTTTGTGAACAAGTTTTCTATCTATACCTTTGAGCTAATATTTAATAAAATCACATATTTCGATTGACAGGGCGGACTTAAGGTGACTTGATCGTGGCATTCCAAAACTGAGGTGGTTGTTCCTTCAGACTGCCGGTGAAGTTGTAGCTGTTACTGGCAGGCCCCGGTGCTCCCGGGGGGCTGCTAGCGCCCATGCCCCCGGAGCCTGGCTCTGGCAGGCCCCCTCGCTCCTTATACTCCTTATACTCAGCTCACGCTTCCGAAAGGGCCATCTGTGTTGGTCACAAGAGCCTCTGCCTGTCAGCCCTGGTTCATCTGTGTGCTGTTATGATGGAGGAGAAGCTGTGTCCCTTCACCGTTTCCTTTTCTAAAGAGCCTTTTATTTCAGTTCGTGTAGTTGACGTTCAGAACCCAAGCGACAGGCTTGGTGGCAAGGATGCGCGTGCGCAGATGAACTTCCTGCTGTCCTCGCTGCCCCTCCCCCCCCGAACCTGGGTGTGTAGCGGGCGCTGCGCATGGCGCATTTGGAAATTGCTGGGTTTTGTTTCTTTTCTCTTTTCAGACAGATCATTTCTGAGTGGCTCTTTTGTTCCTCATTTCTTTCTATTTGGTAAATGATCAAGATGCAGTAATCTGTTTATGGTTTCATGGAAATAGTAATAGTGAACGTTGCCATAGTACTTACCATGTGCCAGACCCTCTTCCCCAAACCAGCACTTCCTAAGCGCCTGTGAATTCATTGACTCGTCACAAAAACATGAGGAGGTAGGCGCCATTGTTATCTCTGCTTTACAAATGAGGAGACTGAGGCAGAGCGTGTTTAGGTATGACTTGCGCACAGCGGGGAAGTGGATAAACAGGGTTTCCATCCCTGGTAGCCGGGCTCCAGGATCCCTGCGCTGGGCCATGTCTCTCTCACTCCAGGCCTAGCAATCAGTGCTAGATGGTTTGTTTGTATTTCTTTCTTTGACTGCTTAAAATGACCAAGGAGATTTTGCCTCACTTGAAGTATAGTTATCTTGGGAGTTGCACAATTTTTACTGTCTTTTACTTAAAAAAAAAAAAAGACAAAAAAACATAAAAGAAAATTGCATATGCTTTTTTGAGAAGCTGAGGGTCCGTGGTCCCATTTCACTGTATTGATACCTAATCCCCTGTCTCAAATCACAAGTTTAGTCTTAGCTAACTGATACACTCCCTTAGGATGTTTATGACAAGCTTAGCACAAAAATAACAGAAAAGGCCTTAGGGGGGTTGCTTTTAGGGCTGGTGCCTGATTTCTGTTAGGTTTGTGAAAGCTTGGCCATTTCTTAAGGCCCGGGAGGCCCTCTGCATAAATCTGGATTTTTTTTTTTTTGGATGAATTAGAATTCCTTAGAATTGTTAAGGCCATCAGCAAAACATTAGCCCAAGGGGCATTTCCCCTTCACATCCTGTCCCTTTACTTTGCATGGAAACATAAAGGAGAAAAATCCTTAGTTTATTTATTTTTTATTTTTTTTTATTTTTAAAGATTTTTTATTTATTTATTTGACAGAGAGAGGCACAGAGAGAGAGGGAACACAAGCAGGGGGAGTGGGAGAGGGAGAAGCAGGCTTCCCGCCGAGCGGGGAGCCCGATGTGGGGCTCGATCCCAGGACCCTGAGATCATGACCTGAGCCGAAGGCAGACGCTTAACGACTGAGCCACCCAGGCGCCCCGAAAAATCCTTAGTTTAAAACATAGTTTTTAAATCATGTTTAAAACTTAAAGGAGAAACATAGTTCAAAAACATAAAGGAGAAAAGTCCTCAGACCTAAATAAGATCCTAATGAAATGAACATGTGCAGACCATGGCCCTTCATCGGGGCCTAGACCATGATTGATTGTTCTGCAGGACTGTCTAAATCAGTAGAATGTTTTTGGACAGCTTGCAGAAGACCGACCTATTTAGCATTTTGGCCAGCATTACCAAGGGGCCTCCTGCTTCAGGTCTGTGCAATTCTTTGTATGATAAATAATTATAAAGAGAACTGTCAGCTTGAGCATCTGGCTGATGGAAAGACTGACTTGAAAGCACGCTGAACTTTGGGTGTATGCAGCCCCAACATCTGGTGCGGAGACTTGATGGATTTGGGAGGGGGGCAGTATGCTTGGCATCTGTGTATTAGGTCCTAGAATGTTCCTTTCAAGTTGTTTGTTCTGGTCCCAGTGGACTTGTATTCTTTAGGAAATAAAAAGACAACTGCAAAAAGGATTTAGATTCCATTTCTCTGGAAAAAAAAAATCTTTATTGGTAACTTACAGTTTAAGATGAGAGATTTCATTGGTAATGCAATTTCTCATGGGTTTGACTTCCACCTTGAGTAGATTATAATCCAGGAGATGGCTCAAGAAGAAAAAAAATAAGCTGTAACATCGTAAAGGTAAAAAGAAGAAGAAGAGAGAAAAGGAATCCCATAGGAATCATGAGAGTATTTGGCATAGAGAAGCAGAAGTAATTCAAACATAAACTAAAAAAACTGCTTTGAATCACACAGAAAAGCATAAGTAAGTCATCAGTTTGTGCTGGATGCATCTTGAAATTTTGAACTTTTGTACATTACATAAACTAAAAAGAGCACAGGTTTTATACCAGTGACCCAAAACCACAAAGTAATTTACTTTTATTAGCATTGGAGTAAATACCAGTGTTTTCTGGCTTGTGGCTTGGATATGAAACATAAAAGAGGAAAGGTCTGTTTGGCTTTTTTTCCCCCCAAAACTAATACAGCTGGCAAAAGGCAACATTTTGCCTTACTTGTAATTGCCCGGAAATTTAAAATAGACCTTTTACTTTTTCAGAGTTTATATTGAAATTCCATCTTTACATGGAGTCAGTGAACATAGGTTTAAGAGCACACATTGGTCTCTCATGCGTAGTTTGTATTATGTGAAAGGCCAGAGCAATTTTGAGCACCAGCATGGCATAACTCTTAATTCTCTTGGGATGGGGCTGCTTGGAGAGGATTCAGGATCTTGAATATTGAATCAAATATTGAACCAACCGAACATTATCTTCTGTGCTACTACAATCATTTACCTCCTGGAAGATCTCAGAGGGACTTACACAGTGAACCAGTTGAGGAATTTTTTTTTTTTTTTTTTTACTATGAAGTTCTTTGGCAACACCTCAAAGGCCCCCTGAAGAACTTGGGCAGGGAGACCAAGTGTCAACTGTTTAAGATCTAGACACCATTGACTTCCTAGAGGTCATTTTTTTCTTTTTATGATAAACCTGCATTTATGTTATCAGTGATGGCCTAGAGCAGAGACTGTGTTATCTGTTTTTAGGGCTCAGACAGAACAGGAGAAAACAAGAGAGGCTTCATGGTTTTACCTTTGCCAGTCAATCTTGACAAATGTCTAGAATCCAGGGCATTTTGAAGTGGTAGAAATCTGCCATTATTGGTTAGTTGTGGCATGGTTCCTGGGTAGGAGTCTACAATAGAAGCATCCCAATGTTGTTCTGCATCTATTCCCCAGTTTCCCTCCTCCCAGTCCTTTTTCTTCACAGGTGGGCTCTTCCTCAAACACTAATCTGACCTGTTAGCCTTTTGTCTAACTTGGCTTAAAGTCATTCCGTGACTTCCCGTTGTTCCTGGGCTTGGTTCACATTTCTTCAAGTCTTCCGAGAGACTTTGTAAGGGTCTTCTTTCCATCCACGTCTCTGGCCAGGTGTTGGACTCAGCTCACCTTGCTCCCTGAGCTCCAGATAGAGGATCCTTTTTCCCACCCCTCATGCTTGCCGTGTTCCATCCCTGTGCCCGGCTGTGCACATGCTATTTCCTCTTTCTGGAAGACTCTTCCCTCTCTCTTTCCTTCCTTACCTCCTACTCATTCTTTTGCTCTCAGCTCAGGAGCCATTTTCTTGAGCAGATCAAGTCTCCTCATCCTAAGCCCCCTTTGAGCTGTATGTTTTTCCTTTCTGGAACTGACAGCAGTTGTAACTTTACGTGTGTGTAACTTAAGGACTGCTTTCTCCCCCCTCCACGTCCTCATCATAGTATTTCTTCTCTCTCTCTCATCGTAAGTACACACCAATATTTGTTGAATCAGTGAATATTCTGCCGGGATCTAAAAAAAAAAAAAAAAGACAAAAAACCATAAAATCTACCCCTGGATCACAGTGACAGAAGCATACCCATGACTTGCAGAATTTAAAAATTTGCAGTTGCGGTGCCTCTCACCTTTTTATGTTTCCCGGGATCCCTGTCCACTCTTTGGTGCACATTCTGTACATTCAGAACCTCACACTTCCAAGCTTTTCTTTTGGACGACTCACCTGGCAGCCCAGAGCTGAATTGAGCTCGCTGCTCCAAAATTAGAGGAGGGAATTCTCCAAGGTAATTTCCCACAGCCTTTCTCCTGCCCGTTTCTGTTTTCATCCTCGGCAGAGTCCCCAGGCTTTGTTACACCCTGGTGCTGCCATCTCTAAAATCTGTGAGCCAGTCTCCTGGGGTGGTTTCCACCTGCCCCCACATTTGTTCCCACCTGAGAAATCAACTCAACAGGTTTCCGAACTGGTGATGCCTTTGGTAGTGAACCCCAGGTCCCTGCTGCCAGCATGCCAGTGTGGTCCAGAATGTTCTCGGCCAAATGATCCTTCTCAAGGCTCAGCTTCCCTCCACTTTTGGACTCCAGGCCTCGTGTTAGAATTACCCGCTGCTGACATGCCTTTCTACTCTCTTCTGCAGCCTGGGTCATAATTCCTGTTCTTCCAGTGCCTCATTTCCATTGTCCCCCTTCTGTTCTCTCTCTCTTTTAAAGAGGGACACAAAATTACAACGCACTTCTTAGTTTGCTTTGTTCCCGTCTACATGTCACATGTGGAACTGGGTCAGCATGCTGTCCTCCCTTTTTCTTTCTTTCCCCACTGTTTTTTTTTTTTCAAATCTAAAACTAATGTTTTATATTGGCCCTACTCCTCTCTGCATTTGAAATTCTCCTTCCAAAGCCCAAGTAATAGTTTTTTATCTATGTAGAAAATCTGAAGCCTTCTTTCCCTAGAGAGCAGAGGTCAGCACGTTGTGGCCCACTGCCTGGTTTTAAAAATAAAGTTTTATTGAAATGCCATCCATTCATTTGTGTTTGTCTGTGGTAGTTTTCACAAGACAAAGGTAGAGTTGAGTAGTTGTGACAGAGACAGTATGGCTCACAAAGGCAAAAAGACTTGCCTGTCTGGAAACCTTTGTATACCCGTGCTCTAGGTCAGTAGTTTTCCACCCTCCCTGTGCATTAGAATTACCTGGGAAGCTTTTGAAAAAAATGTGAATGGGCAGGCTTTGCTCCAGGACAATTAAGTTTGAGTCTCTGGCTGGGGCCGTATTTCCAGGTGATTGTAATGTGCAGTCAGATTGAGAGGTGCTGCTAATAGGTACCCCTTTCTTCTTTCTCGATTACTCATTGAGCCCTGCTTCCTGGGCCTCCCAGATTTATGATCACTATCAAGGCTTCGAAACCGTTCAGTTGCTTAGTGACAGCTTAGGGAGAGGATGAGTAGAGTAAACCCCATGCTGTGCATCATCTTGAAAGCCAGCCTGCTGGCTGAAGGGCCCCGCAGATTCCCCAGGAGGTACAGTTCCGTTGTCTTTTCCTGTTAGTTTCCTCCATAGCTTCCTGGCTCGTCAGTATCCTCTTCCTTGTCATTTTGGACTTTTTTTTCTGTTCCTTGTCGAGTTCCTGTGTCACCTTTCAGGTCGTTCAGTATATTTCTTCACACCGTGCCTTTTTGAACTATTAAATTTCTTGTTATTACTTTTGTGGTCAAATACAAATAACACAAAATTTACCATTTTAACCATCTTAAGTGGACAGTGTGGGCACATTGAGTGCATCCACCACAGCCATCCATCCAGAACTCTTTTCATCTTGCAAGACTAAAACTTTGTACTCATTAAGCAATAACTCCTGATTACCCTGTCCCCCCAGCCTCTGGTCACCATGGGCTGCTTTCTGTCTCTGTGAATTTGACTACTCTAGGCACCTCATATCTGTGGGGTCATATAGTATTTGTCTTTTTGTGACTGGCTCATTTCACGTGGCATAATGTCCTCAGTGCTCATCGATGTTATGACGTAGCAGGATTTCCTTCATTTTTAAGCCTCAGTAATGTTCCATTATATGTACCATGTTTTGTTTATCCATTCATCTCTCAACTGATACTTGGATTGCTTCTATCTTTTGGCTGTTGTGAATAATGCTGCTATGAATATGAGTCTCTAAGTATCTCTCCGAGTCTATTAAATTCCTTTTTAACTTGATATCTCTGATCCTGTCTATGAGGAATTGGGACCTGGCATATGGTCCTTATTATTCTCACATTGGACATAATGTTCTGGGAAGGTCAGTGGTCACTAAGCATTGTACATCTTGCAGCTTTACCAGAAAACAGAATATCAACATCATGTTTATAGGTAACACTGAAACCCAAAGGTCAAGTAATATTTGGCAGTGTCCCTCACAGTAGAGTCAGAAGCACCGACCTGTGCTGGGGCACCATTCGTTCAGTGTCACAAATCATACTCCAAAGATAGGGGGCTTGCCTGGTGATTTTCAATATTTGATCATCTTCATTTTTTTCCTTTTGCTTTTCACATGGTAAAAGTGAAAGCTCTTTGGGAGTCTGGTAGTTCAATATAGAAAATTTATAGGACAAAGTTTGCGTGTTTGCTTTTATTTTTATAGGCCCACAGTCATTTGGGCACAGTTACAAAGCCTGTTTTAAACAGCTTTGAGAAGTAGAAGTTTTCTTTTTAATTTTAGGTTTTCAAAATTTTTGGCTGTTTTCTTCTTCCTCCCTCCCCTGCCTTCCTCCTTCTGTCTTCCCCTCCCCTCCCTTCCCCTCCCCTCTTCTTCCTTCCTTCCTCCCTCCCTCCCTCCCTCCCTCCCTCCCTTCCTTCCTTCCTTCCTTTCTTCCTTCCATAATTCATTTAGTGGCAAAACTCTGACCTGATCTGAAATGACTTCAGGCTATTCATTATCTTTATTTACTCTATTTAATGTGAACATTCAAATTTTTTTCCACAAAAATACTGTGTTTGATTACAGGGCACTTAGCTAGACCTCTTGGAGATGTTACATAATAGACAGTACATACATTAAATTACCATTCTAAAATCTAAGAAATTATAAATTACCTTCAAGAATTTTGGGCAAGGTTTATAGCCCTGTATTATCAAGTATCTGTTTTTCTTTCATTCAGATTAAGATCAAAGTTGGTGATGACATTCTAGCTCCCTTTTGGAGTCCCATTTACTTTTTTTTTTTTTTTTAAAGATTTTATTTATTTATTTGAGAGAGAGAGAATGAGAAAGAGCACATGAGAGGGGGGAGGGTCAGAGGGAGAAGCAGACTCCCTGCCGAGCAGGGAGCCCGATGCGGGACTCGATCCCGGGACTCCAGGATCATGACCTGAGCCGAAGGCAGTCGCCCAACCAACTGAGCCACCCAGGCGCCCCCCATTTACTTTTATACACTCCTCCTGTCTTTTATTTGGCCATCATAGCATGTGGGTAGCTGCTCAGATTTCTAACTCTGGGCTTTTATCTGTTGGGAATGTGCATGAAGCTCATTTGTGGAGAGATTCTTATTTTTAAGAAGCTGCAAAGCTGTCATATTATCCTAGGAAACCCAGACAAGGTGTTTATCTTAGTGATTTTCAAACCCTTCTTGCCGAGAGACTCAGCAGAGGATTTGTCATCATGGCTCTGCTTAAATATAGTTAAATGGGCAGTTTTCACCATATTCATAAGGTTGTCACAGGGTCAGTCAATTGGGCTGTAGACCATGATACCTCCTAGGAGGTGGAAAGTCAGTAAGTTGTACCTCTTGGTAGTTGGACATTGGTTTGTTTAAACCACCACAACAATTGAGGGGTGCCTGGGTGGCTCAGTCCGTTAAGCGTCCAACTCTTGATTTTGGTTCAGGTCATGATCTCAGGGTCATGAGATTGAGCCTTGTGTCATCAGGCTCCTTGCTCAGCGGGGAGTCTGCTTGAGATTCTCTCTCTACCTCTCCCCCTCCCACTACACTCTCTCTGTCTCTCTCAAATAAGTAAATAAATCTTTAAAATTATAAAAAAATAAGAATAAAGCACTACAACAACTGAAATGAAGCCCACCACACTTGAGTGACAGGCAGTCTTCCACCTTTGTTGAGCTCGCTTCTGTTTTGGGGAAAATAGGATCCTTTATATTGCTCCAGAATATATAAGTTGGTCACAACTCAAAACACATAACTTGCTGGTTTATTTTCTGCCTCCTTCTTTAATTCAGTAATAGATTCCCCAGGTCTTTGAAGTATTGTTTCTCTGGAATGTCCCACTCATCAATGACTCCCATGTACTTGTCAAAATGAGAGATGAAGGTGACTCTGAACGTGGGCTGAGGGCCATGCTTGCAGTCCTGGGCATTTTTCATAGTGTCCAAGGTATGGCTGGCTACACATAGTCTAGAAAAACGTTCTTTTAGTTTTAACACCCCTTTTCAAGATATCATTGCTTGTTTTGAAAATTTAGAAAAATTCATCTTGCTTTGAGTTTCTTCTGGCTTTCAGGTTTAGAGTTTCTCAAAGAAATCAGGCTCATCTTTAAGCACAAGTCCCAGGATTTTGTGCTCTTGGTTAACAGCTGAAAAGCTGTAGAGGTTCTGGAGGGAGAGCCAAAGAAGGGGATGAGGGAGGAATGGACCATCAAATGGCAGCTTACCTACTCCACCACCCATATATCAGTTCACGCCCCAGATTTTTCTTTCCTCAACCTCCAGCGCCATTCTTTTTTCCTTACCCTCAGCCGATAGCTTCTGAAAAGCAACCTGAAAAGATTGGCTGATCTTCCCACCATCAAACTTATCATCTACCCTGCTTTGTAGTACCCATTTACTCTGCCTTCCTTCTGTTGGAATAAATGATCTCTCCCTGCACATCTGAAGCCAGACCTTACCCTCGTGATCTGCATCCCTTCACATATTCAAAAATTTACTCTTTGCTCCCTCAATTGTCATCTCTCTCTTTTCTACTTCACTGACTTCTTTTTCCACTGGGTCATTCCTTTAACACATGCCCTTTCTAAAGTATACATCCATCTCTGCCTACTTCTCCATATCTGCTCACTCGAAGAGTTGACTGTGCTTTCCTTTATCTACTCTGGAGTATGTGCATACTCACCATTCCATAGAAGTTACTCATGTCAAGGTCACCTGTGTCCTTCATTGCCCAAATCCAACAGATAATACCCCATTCTCATCTTATACAACCTCTCAGCACCGTTGGACCATGAACACTCCTTCCCTCTTCAAACATTTTTTCTCCTTTGGCCTCATCTTAAAATTGGCCTCCTAACTCATTAGCTATTCCTTCTTATTCTCCTTTGCTGGACTCTCCTCTTTTTCCTGACTTTTAATTGTTGGCTCGCCCCAGGACTCAGTTCTGGGACCTCTTCTCTTGCACATACTATGGATGATTTCATCTCATGGTCTACCTCTATGCATGTATCTCTAGCTCCTTGCCTTTGAGCTCTGCTATATCTCTTTCCCCAGTATCTTGACTTGGATATCACATGGATATTTTATTCCTTGATAGGAATAAAATACTGCTCTTGATTTTTCTTTCCAAAGCTGCTCCTGTCTAAGCTTCCTTATCTGAATAGCTTGTACTATCATGCATCCTGTTGTTCAAGGTCCGAATGTATAGATATTCTCGACTCCTCTCCTTTGCTGATATCTCATATTTGGTTAGTCCATCAGCAAACCTTTTAGCTTCTATCTTCAAAACAAGCCTGGGATCTGACCACCTCTCAACACTTCCTCAACTACCACCTGTGTGCAAATTACCATTTTTCTCAACTGCCTGTGCAGTTGTGTCCTCAGTGTCTTCCTGTCCTCAATCTTGCCCATCTGTTTCTCCATGTCAATTCTCCATACAATGGCCAGAGTAATTTTAAAAAGTGTTTTAATCAAATCACGGCTCTTCCCTGCTCAAAATGCTCCTTTTGGTGGCTTTGAGCAGCACTGAGAATAAGTTACAAGTCCTTATTGTGGTCTGTAAGGCTATTAGCTGCCTCTCTGCCGTCATCTTGTTGCCCTGTTACCCTTACTGGCTCCATTTCAGCCATACTTGCTGCTTTTTTCACCAGCAACTCCATGCTCCCATCTACCTGTAGGCCTTGAACCTGCATTTCTCTGCCTGGAATGCTTTTCCCATGGCAATGAGCATTCCTCACAACCTCCTTCATTCTCTGATTATGTGTTACTGGTTATGTGTCACTTCTTTGGTGAAACCTTTTTAATATAAAATATCTCAAGTAGCCATCCATTCTTTGCCACTTTTTATCCACTTTTGCTCTATTTTTCGTCATAGTTCTTATCACTACCTTATATCATATGTTCTATTGTTTATTATCTGTCTTGTCTACTGGATGGTGCCATGAATTCAGAGACCACATCTCCAGGGTCTAGAATAATATCAGGCACAGAATATGTGCTCTGTGAATAATTGTTGAATGACTTAATCTACTCAGGAACACAGGGGCAAGATGTACAAGTATTAATGACAGTTCTGGGTAAATTACATGAATAATTTTCATGTGCTCTCATATGCATAATCTCATTTAATCCTTACTTAAGATCAGTGCTATCATTTTCCCTATTTTAGAGGTGAGGAGAGAGCTATAGTACAGAGATATACCTTCCCCACATCACATAGAGAATTAGTGGTGAAAGCAGGATTTAAGCCCAGATCCTTTGATTATAAATCCTGTCTATTTCATGTATGAGAGACAGTAAGTGCTTTGGGAGTTGGAGAGAAATTTAGTTTACCAAGAGATATGGGCTCTTGTGGGTGCTTTGTGGAAATTTTAGAGTCTTTATATCTGGAGATTTGAACATGGGATTGGACATACGTAAATAAAGAGTGAAGGGATTCTGGATGTTGTAAATGGCATGAGCAAATGCAAAGAGGCATGGATGTGTGTGGTGAATTCACCCAAGGAATTCAGACAGTGAATCACACACATATAGCAGATTCCTTGATCAGCAGTCTAAGGAGTAGGGCTTGAGCTCCAGGCAGTAGGAAACATTTGGAAATATTTAAATCAAGACTGCCATAGCAGACAGGTATTCCAAAGATCCCCCAGCTTGGTCAGCAGTGCAAAGAGGAGGGAGAGAAGGGGAACCAAGGGGTGTAAGCACGAGCAAGGGCCTAGGTTGGAAGGACTTGCTCTGAAAGAAAGAGGCAATTCTCAAAGGTAGAAAAAAAAGGTTAGAGAAGATTCTGGTAGCTCCCAAGATTTTGGAGAATGATCTTTCTTGTGTCTGACGATGCCAAACTTATCAAAACAAGACATTCTTTTAAGAATATAGGTAGAAGATTAATCAAGTCTGGGGGTTGGGGTTTTGAGTTGTTAGTAGAAATCTTTAAAAAGTCATCATGAGAAAAATAACAAATTATAGAACAGCAACAGTTAGATCTTAACTCAGACTGAGAAGCATGTTTTGAGCTCCTATCATATGTTAGATCTAACTTTTTTTTCTTTTTTTTAAGATTTTATTTATTTATTTGAGAGAGAGCAAGAGAGAGAGTATGAGCAGGGCGAGGGCAGAGGCAGAGGGAGAAGCAGACTCCCGCTGAGCAGGGAGCCCGAGGCGGGGCTCCATCCCAGGACCCTGGGATCATGACCTGAGCCGAAGGCAGACGCTTAACCGACTGAGCCACCCAGGCGCCCCATAGATCTAACTTCTTAATAAGAAAATATTTCTGTATTTTTTTGTTTTGCTTTTTAGACTGTGCTTATCACATTGTGGTAAAGTTACTGTGCATCGTGACTTTAGGCAAAGTGAAGTTTTATTTTAGAAGCTGACTCACTTTGAACTGGTTTTTAATAAATGTTCTAGGATGGTGGAAAGATCTGGGTGGAAGAGTGCTTAATATTTCAAAGCGAGCACTTGAAAATCTATTTCTGCTTCTTAGTAATAGGATCTCTGAAGTTCCAGAATTATTTTCGAATTGGTTCACTGGTTCTTGGGGGCCCTGCTATCCCAGGTCTGTGGAACTGGAGAGGATTTTGATGTGATTGCTTTTGCACCTGGCATTTGATGAAAATTGTTTTGGGGAATTACTTAGTCATATATCTAAGAAATATCTAGTGTTTATCCTCTTAGAGATTGGATTTAATGGCCAAATGACTTGATTTGACCCTATGCGTGGCTCAGAGCTACTTAATTATTAAAATTCCTGACTGCTGAGTTCCTCAATTAAATTGCAAATTTAAATAAAACATGTGTGTTCTGTATCTCTATTTTGAAGCCGTCTGTGATCTATTTTTATGACTTATTGATTCCAGCACTGTGCTTGTGTTCTTGGAGCTTCCTTTGACTCCACACACATCCCTCCTTTCTCCTTGCCCATCTGAGCTCATCCCCACTTTTCAGAAGACCTCTTTAATAGCCCCTTCTCACTTGCTTTGTTTCACTTCTCTGAACATTTATACGCAAGTACACTTGTAATTTTTCTTTCCTTAACGTCACTCTAAACTGGATGCTGTGTACTTTTTTTTTTTTACTTCCTTTATGGTTTAAAATATTCTGCAAAGAGAAAGCAAGTCTGTGGGTACAACATGCTCCACCATTTTTTTTTTCCCAAGAGAAGCAATAAAAACCCTTTGTCGTTTAAATATTAGCACTTCTGATTTTTAAATTTGGTGGTTTATTCACATTTTTTAAAAACCAATGACCAGTGGATGCAGTATGATAAAGGCCAAACAACCTGTGTGAGGGCCTGTTTAGTCCCCCAGGCTAGGAGTTAGCCAGCTCTATAGAAAGCTGGAGTTTCCTAAGCTTCCACACACCAGAGAATGTTCACAAAAAGAGGTCTTAGTCAGACAGACTGGGAAATGCTAGGTTATCGCCCACTGGAGGATGTCTGCACACATTAGTCTGTTACTAGCTCTGAGAAGCTCAAAGTTGAAAAAAAAATACATTTTTAAAAAACACAGCATTCCCCAAACTTACTTGACCATGGAGCCTTTTTTCCACATCACGTGTCTTAACATCCTGTGGAGCGAGGATTCTGTGGGACCCCAGGAAATGCTTCTATAAGTATTTCCTTTCTTGGGTAGGCCAGAGAGTCAATGTGAAGGCCAATCCCCGTGAAATAATAACTTAATGCCCCTAAAGACATGATGTGAAGAACAAGTATTATCTTGGCATTTTAACTCCACCCAGTGCCATACAATGCCAACTCAGTAAATTCTGGTGAATAGATTTCTGAAGGACCTGCCAGTCCCAAGATTGGGAGAGGAAATGTGTGCACTGTTCGCGGGCTGTTCTTTGAGATGTTGGGTCTGTTCCTTTGTTTTTCATCAGGTTTGTCATTGTGTGCAATGGCATATCCCAGTCCCATCACTGCCGGCGTGCTGCATAATGGATGAGGCTAAAGAGATGGAGGCAGCAGGTGTTCTAGCAATTAAAAAAAAAAAGAGGAAGAAAGAACAGAGCTGTTGATTGTTGCAAACAGCATTAGTCCTCCCTCCTTCCTTCTACAAACAGCAGCTCTCTGTGTCAATCAGCAGGGAATAGCAACTGGTCTGCTTTGCTAGTTCTTATTACCTCCTAGTGTGGTCAAGGCTCTGGCTTGGAGAGTTTGTGTCCTTATGTCAGAGGTGAGATGCGTTTTTCCCTTGTCCTCTAAAAGGTTATTACAACCTGGTAAATGTTCACAAACTTATTTAATTAAAAATTTTATTGCTGTGGAGCGCCTGGGTGGCTCAGTGGGTTAAACGTCTGCCTTCGGCTCAGGTCATGATCCCAGAATCATGGGATTGAGCCCCGCATCGGGCTCCCTGCTCAGCGGGGAGTCTGCTTCTCCCTCTCCCTCTGCTGCTCCCTGTCCACAAACTTATTTAGTTAAAAATTTTATTGCTGTGGGGCACCTGGGTGGCTCAGTGCATTAAACGTCTGCCTACAGCTCAGGTCATGATCCCAGAATCCTGGGATTGAGCCCCGCATCGGGCTCCCTGCTCAGCGGGGAGTCTGCTTCTCTGCTTCTCCCTCTCCCTCTCCCTCTGCTGCTCCCCCCACTCATGCTTGCTCTCTCTCTCTCTCAAATAAATAAATAAAATCTTTAAAAAACATTTTTTTTTATTGCTGTATGCTAGAATGGATCCAGGAACAATGACTAGCTTAGCTATCATTCTTGGCTCTCCTATGAAAGGAAGAGGTAGAAATACATCTTCAAATTTAGGACGAGAGAGGGTACAAACTTTCGAGGACCTGATCTCTCTTCCACAACTCAGAAACATTTACTGCAGGAGAACAAAAGTAAAATCCTTATATTTGATTTTAAATGCCTACAAAAGGCCTGTTCTTTGGGTTATTGTTACTGCTCCAATTTTCAAGAATTTAGTGGAGACCTTTTGCTTTGCTTGCCTGTAGCCAGAAAACTGGAAACAGGTATCTGAAAGGGTAATAGATTTATATCATCATAATAGTTGTGTGTTCTATAAGATGTTGATTATTTTCATACAGGAGTATATGCAAGTTTAGAAGCATTTAAATTTTCATATAGTCCTATGCTTTGTTTTCGATTATTATTTGATAAATTCTCCAATATCATGGATATTTAGAAATGGTGATACATTTAAAATGCTGTATTTAACTGTTAGCCTCATAATGTCTGTGTAATACAGATCGCAAGTTTGCAGGGGTATTTTGGAGCCAGCTTATTAAGAGGCTCAGGAGAGAAGATTGTGCGTATCTGCCCCTCACCATGTTCAGTGACGTCAGGTTGAGCTTGAACTCAGCAGTGCTGGGAATTTTTACACCATGGAGATTGGCAAGTGCTACATATCAGGGCTCCCCCCGCACCATGAAAACCAATTATTAAACCTTTAGCAAAATGCTCTTGGTTCTAGGCCATCTCGGAGGACATCTTGATTATAAAAGGTTTTTAAAATTTAATCAGGGACCTCTTAGAACATAGCACTAGTTCTAACAATAACAGTTACCTTTTTTTAATTTTATTTTATTGTGTTATGTTAATCACCATACATTACATCATTAGTTTTTGATGTAGTGTTCCATGATTCATTGTTTGCATAGAACACCCAGTGCTCCATTCATTACGTGCCCTCTTTAATACCCATCACCAGGCTAACCCATCCCCCCCTACCCCCTCCCCTCTAGAACCCTCAGTTTGTTTCTCAGAGCCCATAGTCTCTCATGGTTCGTCTCCCACTCTGATTTCCACCACTTCATTTTTCCCTTCCTGCTATCTTCTTCTTATTCTTTTTTTAAACATATAATGTATTATTTGTTTCAGAGGTACAGGTCTGTGGCTCATCAGTCTTACACAATTCACAGCGCTCACCATAGCACATATCCTCCCCAATGTCCATCACCCAGCCACCCCATCCCTCCCACCCCACCCCCCACTCCAGCAACCTTCCATTTGTTTCCTGAGATTAAGAGTCTCTTACAGTTTGTCTCCCTGTCTGGTTTCATCTTATTAACAGAGTTACCTTTTAAAACTTTTCTCATTTCTTCTTCTCCCCAGTGTTTTGGTTACTGTTTTTCAAGATGATGTGTGGGCAGAAGTTCCCATTGCTGGTTTTGTTGTGTTTTTGGTAAATCTAGCTCTCACCTATTGGGTTTATAAAGAATAGTCTTCTTGTGTTTTCTTTAATTGCCCTGCAGTAGTCCTGTGTTACACTGTTTTCTTACAGTTCTTTGTAACAGCCTGAAGACAGGACTCCTTCCTTGTTGATGTGCCCGTTATTTGTGCAGGAGAACGTAAGGAGAGCTAAATACACAGCCTGAGCAACGCTCACTCTCCTTGAAGCCAAGACGGCTGCTGCTTCCTCAGTCTGGGGCACTCATTATACTGCCATGTCATGAGGCCCAGTGATGAACGGCGTTTTAGTGGGCTGGGATTTCCACCTGCTGTCTTCATCACAAACCAGCCAAAAGAACAGGTTTCCTGCCATAATACGTTATTTGTAAGTTTAAAGAACCAGAGGAAGATAGATAGGGAAATATTTTGTTGTAGAAATGCCTAATGGTCTTAAATGAGGCATCTTGCCTTCCTGCTCATCCCCTCCATTCCCCATTAATGGATATTTATTTTTCCTTCCATAGGGGGTCAAGTTGTATATAGGATTATTTCAGTTTGGATTCTTTGGATATTTGTGATGATT
Organism: Halichoerus grypus; assembly: GCF_964656455.1. Lineage (NCBI taxonomy): Eukaryota > Metazoa > Chordata > Mammalia > Carnivora > Phocidae > Halichoerus > Halichoerus grypus. Next base: position 34,085,955 of record NC_135714.1, read on the forward strand.
CTTTGCATACGGAGATAAAGATCCAGTACATCATAGGCTTGTTATGATTTTACCCCCATGGTATTGAGCGAATGTATAATAAATGCACAGACATCTTGACATTTTTCTGGATTTGGGGGTTTATTTTCCTATTCCACAGTGTAAGGAAAAGGCACACTGAAGAGAGAAGAAGGTGGCACAGATAGTGGGAAGTCAGAGATTTATTTACAACTCAACTGATAATAGGGGAAAGAATCGTGGGGACACGGACGTATTTAGGCAACGTAGCATACTGCGTTAGGAGCATGGGTCAGGAGCCAGACTGCCCAGCTTCGAGTCCTGACTCTGCCCCCTACTAGCTATATGAAATTGGGCAAATTACTTACTGGTCTGCACTTCAGTTTCTTTATCTGGACAGCAGGGATAAAAATAGTACTTCTATCTGATAGCGCCTTGAGCAATTTTGTGTAAACTCAAAAAGACATCTCAGGGTGGACTGTCTCAGCTTGGGTATAGACAGTGGCTTTGTGTGAATTAGGAAAACATGACTCTTCTTGTAGATGAGTTGGTGTGGTTTGACAAAGAGAGCCCAGGCTGGCTCTTAGTCTCAACTTGTCTCCTCAGCTGGGCACCCTTGTTCAGGGCACAACCTGTGTCATCAGCCCCGACAATGTGACTACCACACTGGGCAACTGAGGCATAAATGAGTCCGTTTTGGTTCTGTAAAAGGTGCTGTTTCTATTATCAAAATTTCAAGGTGGGAGGCTAGGGTGGAGGAGGGTTCAGAAGGCCTATAGATCTGTGTAGGGCTATCTTAGAGAAGGGAGGTGATTTGCTAGAAGCTGTTGCTTATTGGCAGAACTGTGGCTAGAACCCAGTTGTCTTGACTTTTGGCCTCCTATGAATGCTGAGTAGGTGTCGCTAGACGACTGTGTGATTCAAACAAAAGTACCATTGATAGAAGATGAGGGTGAGGGGCACTATGGCCTTTCCCAGCACCAAGTGCCTGCCCAGAGCCATTCACATGGCAAACTCACAGATGATATGTCTTATTTTCCAAAGCCAAACAGTACATTGGTTCCTTTGTCTGATATCTAAATATTTGTTTTAAAATATACTATGTAGAGGACATGTATAGATCCCAGCCACCATTTTTTTTATGTTCAGTTAGCCAGAATATAGTACATCGTAAGTTTTTGATGTAGTGTTCAACGATTCATTAGTTGCCTATAACACCCGGTGCTCATCACAACACGTGCCCTCCTTAATACCCACCAGCCACCATTTTAATGGAGGATTCGAGGAATATTATTATATGGAGGTGTCCTTCTGTTGCATTTGAATGAAAAACCTTTGAAAAGTGGTATCTTCCCATTCCAAACTTTTTTGAGTAAAACCAAATGGAAAAATGGTTTTGTTACTAAAGAGAAAAAGGAAAATGAGGTTGAGTCACGATGGAGGTTGGCCTATATATTCCCAGTCCTCCCTTTAAAATCTTCTAAGTTGTAAAATATAACACAGTTCCAGAAAACCACATGAAATAAACACAGAGCTTAGTTAATTATTGAAGGTGAACAGTCTTGGAATCACTGTGTCAAGAAGTAGATCCAAATCCAGGAGCAGAATTCACCACCTTGGAAACCCTTCTTGGGCCCCCTCCCAGTGAGAATTCTTTCCCTCCTCCTTCTCATTTTCTTTTGATCACTTCCTTGGTTTTCTTCATAGTTGTGTTGCCCAAGTCATACTAACTTTTTAAAGGATAGGCTGTGTGATCATCCTATCTGGGTAATGAGCATTTCACCATTTTTAAGTATAATCAACATACAATGATATATTCGTTTCAAGTGTACAACATGGATTTGATGTTTTTATATGTTACTCACGATAAGTGTGCTTATCATGAGAAGTGTGGTCACCATCTGTCACCATACAACATTATGACAGTATTATTGACTGTATTCCCTATGCTGTGCTTTTCATCTCCATGACTTACTTATTTTATAACTAAGAGTTGGTACCCCTTAATCCCCTTTATTTATTTCACCCATCTCCCCTATCCCACTCCGCGCCCCCCCCTCCCCCCCCCCCCCCCCCCCCCCGCCCCAGCAACCCTTAGTTTGTTCTCTGTATTTAAGAGTCTGGGTTTTTCTTTTTTGTTTGTTTGTAGTTCCCTTGTTCTGTTTTTTATATTCCACATATAAGTGAAATCATATGGTATTTGTCTTTCTGTGTCTGATTCTTTCACTTAGCACAATGCCCTCTAGGTCCATCCATGTTGTCACAAATGGCAAGATCTTGTTCTTTTTCACCACGTTTTATTTTCGTTTGGTAATCTAATAACTTGTTTGGGTGAATTCTAGTAGTTTTCTAACTTGACTTGGATGCCTTTTTAAATGCCAAATACCGGTGAAATACAACAGTTTTGTGGTTACTTTGGATTCTTGGCTAAAAATTATTCAGTCATTAGAATCTCCAGTGGTGAAATCGACCAGTTCTTCACACAACTCTACAACTGTCACAGGACTGTGTGTACTTGGCCGACCCTCTAGTTCCAGTTCTTTGCCCCAAATCAGGAAGCCAAGGGGCTTGACCTCCCTTTCCTTCCCATCCTCAGTGCTAATGTCATGTTGACTTGATGGCTGGCAAGTGCCATTTATGTGTAGTGAGCAGTTGAGAGAGAGTGGGTTGAATATAAATGAAATGACCAGTAGTAAACTGGTAAGTGCCCGATAGTGAACTGTCATCAGTGAAAACAGATAAGAGAAACTGCTCCAGGAAAATTATTGAATGAATGAATGAATGAGAAGGCACTGGTCAGGTTGTTGACCTGAGTACTCTGCAGACACTGCTTAATGACTTTCAGTCCTAGCCCCAGGCAACAGTTTATTATGAATATTTTGAAACATTGAAAGAAAGAAAGGAAGAAAGGAAGGTAGGAAGGAGGAGGAAGGAGGGAGGAAGGAAGGGAGATAGATTAGTTCAAAGAAACCCATGTACACCACACCTAGTTTCAATAATTGCAAACATTTTCTGCATTTACTTCTTACACACACACACCCCAAGTATTTTTTCAACCATTTCAAAATAAATTGCAGGCAACAGACCTCTTTCCCTCTAAATACTTTAGCGTGCATCTCCAAGTTCTCCTATGTAACCAGCATGCCGCTGTCAGTCTTAATAAAGTGAAGTAATGCGCTAGTATTATCAAATGACCAGTATGTATTCAGATTTTCCCAGTTGTGCCCAAAATGTCTTATAAAGTTTCATTTGAACTAGGGTTTCCGTAAAGAGCAAACAATGCAGTTGTCTCTTAAGTCTTTCATTTTATAAATAGCAACCCTCCCCTTTTCTTCATGACATTGGCTTTTTGAAGGTCAATTTTCTTATAAGATGTGTCATATTCTGGACTTGCACAATTGTTTCCTCATGGTCTCATTTAACCCAAACACTGCGTGTAGGAGGTTAGCACATTGACTTCCCTGTGTGGTTTTGTACCCAGCACCTACAAACCTGTGTAGGAGGTTAGCACACTGACTTCCCTGTGTGGTTTTGTACCCAGCACCTACAAACCCAGATCCATCTGGCTAATGTGCCTCAGCTACACTCTTTCTCCTGAGCACTATTTCCGAAAAAAATTGCAACCACCTGGTTTAGACACTGAGGTTGTGGATTTTTCCCCCTCCTTGGATATATGGCTTGGGGGAAAAAGTAATAGAACTTCCAAGCAGTATTAAATATCCTACTAGATGGTTTCCACTTAGGATTTGTAACCTCTCCCAACCTCATAAAACAGGCTCCTGTTTTAAAGACACGGGAACAGGCTTGGAGAAATAAAGCCATTTGTCCAGTGTCACATAACTCCTGAGTGTCAGACCTGAAATTTGGACTCAGATTTACCTAATTCAGAGGTTTTATACTTCAATGTGCTGAGGACCGGATGATAGTTCCATACACTGATTTGCCAAAATTAGCCTGAACTGAAATATTTATTTAAGGAACAAAACATGACACCCAGGTAAAAATAACACCATGGCTGAAGCATATCTCTGCTCCTTGCAGTGGAGACAACACATATAACCCAGAAGCACTCCACTAGCCCACTTTCTTTCTGGACTCTTCTTTCTCTTTGCTCTCAAATCAATCACTAACACTTGATGTTGTGTTAAAGCTCACTTTGAGTGTTGTCTGTCTTTGCAGCTTCTGTTCTGTGTCTTCATAAGGCCGGGACAACTTGAGGATGTGCAAACACAGTTCCTGCTAACCCCACTCACATGTTCCTGGACTGACCATTTTCCATGCCTACAGCGTACAATGGGTAGATCAGAGGATTTAATGCTCCCAGGGTGCTTTTGAGCGTGCCTGGATTCTTAATTAGATCTCTCTCTCTGTTTTTTTTTTAGTGGAGTCTGTCAATCTGTGGCTATAAACAGCCGCCTTCTGGTTTTCTGATGACATGATGAAAATATAAATGGATTCTGCAGATTGCATTTTATTATCCTCAATATTAAGCAGTTAGATCTAGTGCTGGAGAGGATCATGGTCTGATCATGTTGATTAAATCATCCCAGGCCTGGACTTCTGTGCTGTTTCTTTGCCAACCCAAACTGAATGGATAGAAGAAGCAATTGTTATTAGAGAGAGTATAGCGGTGTAAATGCTGCAAGAAGACGTGCCTTCCGAAGGCAGTGCGGTGGGGCAGTGAAGCCTGGATTCTAGTCGCATCCTTGCTGATAGCCAGCTGCATGACCTGGAGCAAGTCACTTAATGGGCAGGACATTATTTGTCTCATCTGTGACATGAAGGGGTTGTGGTTATGACTTGGACTTATTTTGGTGTTGTGAGAAGGGACGCAGGATGACTCGATGGCAACATTGCTGGATGCTGCGTGGGAGGTGGCCTGGGGAGGGGCCACGGCAGGAGCAGAGAGGGCAGGGGGGCAGCTGCTGCTGTCATCTCGCCGAGAGGCAGCCGAGACTCAGGCTAGTGTGGTGCTGCAGAGACAGGGGGAAAAGAGCAGGTCTAGACTGCATTTGGAGGGACAAACCTTGCTCTTCTCATTGCTCTCGGGTCAGGGGACCCATGTCACCAATTTTGTTTTGATCTTGGTAAGTGTGAAATGTGCATTAGGTAAGTTATTGTATGTGACATGTTTGAAGGCATGGGACTGCCCAGGGGAGGGGAGTGTGTGGCTAGAGAGAGGCCAAAAGCAAAGCGAGGAAAGGAGAAAAGAGCCATGTTGCACAGGTAGGCAATGACTGAGGAAGACATATGTACGGCAACAGGGAAGAGCTATTTTACCGAATGAGGTAGGAGGAAAAGCAGGGGTGTCTGGCCGTGGGGGCGGCCTACAAGATGCAAGTGGTCCAGGCAGGGGGGAGTGGTTGACTCTCAAGCTACTGAGACCTTGATGCCCATCAACTGAGGTGTCTCTGTGGATCAGACAATGTGGTGATAAGAGAATTCAAGGGGAGAACCAGGAAAGCGTGGCATCATCCACGGTCAGGCAGGAAAGACCTGTAAAGAGTATTGGAAAGAGAGAAATCAATAATGGGATCTAATTCTAGTATTGTTGCCAGTGTCGACGATGAGATTTATTGAACTCTGGCTGTGGCTCAGGCACTGTGGGAAGGGTGTGGCAAACACCGATTCATTGACTCTTGATGCAAACCTTGGGGATAGGTACAAGTATCATTTTGTACGTAGGGAGGCTGAGGGTTGATAGAAGTTCATTAATCTACTTGTAATTTAGCTTGTGCTTGTGGAGCTCAGAGTCAGACTCATGGGTCTCAACTCAACCCTATAAGAATTTTCAGGGAATTAAAAGTGGATAGCTTGGAGGCCCCTGAGCTATGGTGATTAAGGGCAATGGGTGCTAGATACTCATTCAGGGAGTTTGGACTGTGAAAAGAAGGAGAAAAACAGGATAGTTAAAGGGGCTGGTTTGAATTAGGGTTCTTAGGAAGAGAGGGATTGCATGCTACCGGCAGGGAGATGAAGACTGCTGTGGGCCAAGGGGTAAGGTAAGGACCCGGGGGTGGGAAGGGATGGCATCCAGAGCCTTGACAGAGGAAAGAGAAAGTGTATTTCTTCCTTTTGAGGAAAGGATGAAAAGATAAGGGTAGAAACCATATACAGAGGAATGTGTATGGGGTTAGGGGCAGTGGTCCTAAAGGTTTGGCCAGACAGTTTCCATCACACTATGATTACAAAAGTGAGGTCATTGTATATCAATGGGGATGGTAGAGCCCTCGAGGAAGTAATTGAGAGCAACAAGCAAAATGTCATTTTGGGACTGTCTCTTTAGGAATGAAGAATTAGTGGGGAATGGGGAGAATGATTGCCAAAGAACCGCTTCCTTGCCCCCATCTTCTGGGGTGTCTTTTTGTTTTAGGATCAAGGTCAACCCATAGCTCTGACACACAGATCCTTTACTTCTGGGCCATGCCCACCCTGACACCTCATGCCCTCTCACCCTCTCCACCTGCCTCCTTGCTGTGCTCAGCCCTTAGAACTTTTCCTCTTTGCTCAAAGAAACCTTTGTGCAGGTGTTTGTCTTGGGCAGAGAGAGTTCATTCTTTTGCTCAGATGCTGCACAGTATCGTGCTTAGGAATAGGAACTCTGCAGTCACACTACTTGGGGTTCAATCCTGGCTCTACTATTTGTTAGTTTTGTCTCCTTCAGTACCTTACTGAACCTCTCTGTGTCTAGGTTTCCTTGACTTGACAGTGGAACTAATAATAATAATAGGATCCACCTCACTAGGTTTCTATGAGGATTAAATAAAACAATATTTGGATTTGGCAAGCTTTTAGAACAGAGAGGACATATGGTAGTTGGTATATGAGTGTGAACTGTTAACATGCAACTGTTCCTTCAGTCATGCAATTTGTGTTAATTGCTCTTGTAGATCTGTGTCCATATTTCTCTTCCAACACCTACTGTACCGTTTGATCTTTCCCCCCTGGATTGTGGATTCTTCCTGGGTAGGGTACAGATTTTATTATTTTGGTCTCACATGCACACCTATGACATTGCCTGGCACGAAATGGGTATTCAGTAGATGATTGATTGGTTGATCGCTAATTCTATTTCAGATGAGTATGATTTATGATTGTTTATGAAGAGTTTCCATAGAAACTTGATTTGATTTTTCTAGCAACCCCACGAAGAAGACAGAAGTAGCAATGGATTTATTTCCCAGTAAATGTGAAAAATAAGAGCAACTCTGTTCTGCTTTATTTTACAGTTTAAGTGTAAAAATATGCAGAAATGTCCTTTTATTAAATAAGTCAAATATGATCAGAAGAGAAGGGAGTATAATGAGCCACAAGTAATCTTCTTCAGTGAATTTTAAAGAGGTATTATTTTTCATTTACTGTTTATAGGAGGAAATCACAACCTTCTGAAAGCATACCTTTTTTTTTTTTTTTTATTCAACAGATATTTATTGAGTATCTACTGTGAGCCAAGTACTTTTCTAGGCACAGAGTATACAACAGTGAAGAAAACAAGTAAAATTTCCCACTCTCACGTTACTGGGTGGAGTTGGGCAATAAACAAAATAAAAATGTAATATGAAGTGTACTTATTTTTGTACAATTTAGAGAAAATATCTATGTCTTTCAAAAGTTAAGTCAAAATATATTAAATTCTATATTTTTTTCAGTTGCTTGAACCCAGGGACCATCATTTTGTCAGGTAATAGAATCTCCTCTCTTAAGATCATTATAATAGGGTTTCCAACATTTATTTAAAATCCTCTTTAGACCTGCAGTTTATTGGTGGACTGCAGTTTGTCCGCCAGATTGCTTTAAAAAAACAACAACTGAAGATGAATGAAAATGTTTCTGAAATACAGTTTGTATAAATGATAATGAACAGGCTGAGAGACTGATTCTTGGCAGTCTTTGACTATTCATGGCAATTACTTAATAACAGTGGTAACAAAGTAATTAGCAAAGTGTAGCATTTTGATATAATGTGTTACATTATAAACACATCATGAAAATATTACCATAAATTTGTGTGGTTTTTTTTATTAGACTGTTTCTTTTCAGTTCTCCATATTTCAGTTATTTGAATGGTTTAGAGCAGTGCCATTGACATGAACAGACTCAGAAACATAATGACCTTTTAGTTCATTGAGAAGGAAATCAAATACAGATGAGCTTACTTAATAATTACTTGCATAAAAATAGTGTGATGACACATTGTGATGTCCTTTTGCTTCTGCTTTTGGTTTAATTGCTAAAGTAGGTGAAAGTGTTTCTTTTCCTTTAAAACTATCAATGTTCTGGTAAGTTATCCATTCTTGAGTATTTTAATCTGACACTTACAGCATGTCCCTCCATTGCTGTAAATAACAAATATTTTAGATAGTAATGAAAGTGAATTAAACCTGAACCATAAAGCAAGGAAAGAAATCTGATATTGGGCTTTACTGAATGACACACAAGGCATGGTTGGTGACATAGCTACCACCATAAGTTCTGAGGATCTCTTTGAATGGGGAGATGTGCGCAAGTTCATTATGGCCACTCTTGAAATCGTGGTGTCCAATGGCTTGGTCAATATGTTCCTATTAGTTTTTTGTTTGTTTGTTGCTTGCTTGCTTGTTTTTCTGGTGAATGCCTTTAAGGAACGGTAGAAACTTTGGCTTTTACTATGAGTGAGATGGGGAGGTTTTGGGGGATTTTAAGTGGAATAGTGGCACAATCTAACTTTATGAGATTACCCTGGCTGCTCTTTTGAGAATAGAGGGAAGGGAGGCAAGGGTGGAGCACTGAGGCGAGTTAAGAGACTTATCCAGGTATAAGATGATGGTGGCTTGGAGTAGGTGGTAGAATGAGAAGTAGTTGGATTTTGGCTAAGTTCTGAAGGGAAAGTCAACAGAATTTGTTGGCGGGCGTGATTGGGTGTGAGAGATATGGGTCAAGTATCACAAAGCTGAACAGCTGCAAGGATGGAGTTACAATAATTAATTGATCAGATGGGTGAGGACCAGCAGGGTGTGGAGAGCAGGATTCGGGGGAAATGATAAAGTGTTCTTGACATTTCAAGCTGCTCTTCCACTGCTAGCCCTGGCCACTGCTAGCCCTGGATGCTCCTGAACCTGGGCTCTCTCCCCACCCATTCCACTCCCAGATCCCCATATCAGGCTCTCTTTAAGAGTTTTATTAGATCTTCCCATCCTGCTCAGTGTCCTTGGAGGGTCATCAGGAGCTCATGGCTTGGCTAGCACCTTGTCTGCAAGGTTACTGAGAGTCCTTAGTTGGGATCCAGGTGGGAAGGTTAGTGAAGAGTTTGGGCGGCTATTGTTCACTTCCCCTGCTCATGGACTTTTGGTAATGGTGGTTGATTCTTGGCAGCCATATTGTTTTTTTAATAGCAATGGCTTATGCTGTCATGAAGGGAACAGTAATTAACAGACTTTAGAGTTAAAATATACAATGTGTGACATTATAAACACATCATAAAAATGTTGTTGAGACAGGACATCCAGAATCCTGATCCCAGTGGATGGTCCTCCTTTTCTGATTCCGAACTGTTGGCTTGCTTTCTATGCTAGATCAGGGCTTTGTGAAATTTACTTTGCATATGAATCACATGGGGATCTTTTTGGATGCTCGTTCTGATTAAGTAGATCTTGTAGAGTGTAGGAGGAAGACTGATAGTCTGTATTTCTAACATTAATTTCAGGTGAAATTCTGCTGCTATTAGTCTAAGGACCTAACTCTTCAGTGGCATGGTCCTTGTTGAATTTCTGGAGTCTATTCAACTGTCGACCCTCTTAACCAAGATCTAGACACCTCTATGCTAAATAACTTGGGCTTGGAAGAAAGGATGGCATTAGGGTCAGTGGAGAGCAGTGAGAAGGCTATGCTGGGACCTAATGGACACAGGAGCAGGGAAGAAAGCAGAGGAAGAACAGAGGCAGAAATGAGCACCTTCTTCCATTTGCATGGTGCCTGTTCCCATCTCCATAACTGGCAGTCTAGGAAATTGAATTTAATCATACTACGCCTTGGAGGATGTTAATTAGCAGGCTGACTTGGGACTGTTAAATCTACTCGAAATTTTTTACTGGCTATGCGTCACATACAATATAATTTTAAATAGTACATGAGTATTTTTTTTAAAGATTTTATTTATTTATTTGACAGAGACAGAGATAGCGAGAGCAGGAACACAAGCAGCGGGAGTGGGAGAGGGAGAAGCAGGCTTCCCCCGAGGAGGGAGCCCGGTGTGGGACTCGATCCCAGGACCCTGGGATCACGACCTGAGCCGAAGGCAGATGCTTAACGACTGAGCCACCCAGGCACCCAATAGCACATGAGTATTTTAAGTAGTCGATGGACCACCCATATTTTTTATAACCTTAATAGTCCTGTTAACTTCTGTTTATGGTATGAATTTGGTTATCTGCTTTCCTCTCAGTCTGTGAGCCTTCTGCATGCAGTGATCATGTCTCATTTGTGTTTTGGTCTCTAGGCCCTGCGCATCATCATGGCTCAATAAATGGAGAGGGGCCTGGGTTATCTTGGCCAGAGATTCTGTAATAGATGTAGGTAAACTCTCTTGGGTCTCAATGTTAGCATCATTGGTGCTAGAACATAATAATTTTAACAAAAATATAAAGACCTGGGGGGAAAATGTTTTCAGAATCTTCTAATCACTTCTTGGTGAATAAAGGTTAGTTTTATAGATAATATTAGTGGTGCTTTGAGAATATAAGTTAGGACTAATAGATTCAGGAAAGAAAATGCTAAATTGTTCAAAGTCTGCATTTAAAATCTTAGCTTTTTAAAGGAGATCTTTCCTAATTTCTTTATTTTAGGAAAAAAGCTAGATATTTGCAAACTGTAAATACAAACTACTTTTTATCCTTTTTCTCACCTTCCCTTAAGTAAGAATGAGAAGATATTAACAAAGGACTATTTTTCTTTTTTCCCTTTTTCTTCCTTTCTCTTCCTTCATTTCTTTCTTTCTTTCAGGAAAGGTTTAGGAAAATAGAGAAAATTTAAAGAAGAAGATAAAAATCACACCTGCTTCCCACCATGAAGAGATTGTCATATTTTCTGTGTGTGTGTACGCATGTGTGTACATGTATCTGAATCTGTCCATTTTGCAAAATTTTTGTCTGGTTTTGGAATCAGGGTAACACTGGCCTGATAGAATGAATTGGGAAGTATGCTTTCCTCTTCAATTGTCTGGAATAGTTTGTGTAGAATTACATTATTTCTTCCTTATATATTTGTTGTAATTTACCAGATAAACCTTCTGGGACTGACATTTTCTTTTGGGAAAGTTACCCATTTCTTTGTTGAATGAACTTGGGTTGTTTGTGTCAAGAAATTTATCCAGTTCATTTAAGTTGGTAAATATATTGAGATGAATTTATTTATAATATTCCCTGTTATCATTTTAATGTCTATAAAATCTGTAATGATGTCATCTCTGTCATTCCTTATGTTGGTAATTTCTGTCTTTCTTTTTTGTCTAAAAACCAAAGGTTGTCTGTTTTATTAGCTAAAGATTTATCAACCTGGCTAAATGTTTCCCAGTTTTATTGGTCTCAAGTAAATAGCTTTTGATTTCATTGATTTTTCTCTATTGCTCTTTGGTTTTCTATTTGATTTGATTTCAACTGATATAGTTTTTTCCCTTTTTTTCTACTTAATTTGGGCTTAATTTGCTTAAGGAAGAAGGAAAATTCATTGATTTGAGATATTCTTTTCTGATATAGGTGTTTTGTGCTATGCATTTCCCCAAAATACTGATTTAGTGTCTTTCCATACATTTTTACATAGCCATATTCTTTCACTACAAAATATATTCTAATTTCTTTTTATTTCTTCTTTGATCAGTGGGTTGTTTTTTACATTGTGTTACTTAGTTTAAAATTATTTGGAGATTTTTTCCCAGAGATGTTTCTGTTGTTAATTTCTAATTTAATTCCATTGTGGTCAGATGGCATGCTTTTTTTGTGAATTGAATTCTTTCAAGTTTATAAATAAAATGACTTTCTCTTGTTTACTGACACAGAAGTTGTTCTATCTCAGTACATGTTCATTGGGAACTTAAGAAGAAAAAATATGTATTCTGCCCTTGTAGGGTGAAGTATTGTTGAAATATAAGTTAAGTCAATTTGGTTGACAGTGTTGTTCAAGTCTTCTATATCCTTATTGATTTTTTGTTTGCTTGTTCTGTAAGTTATGGGAGAGAGATAATATATTTCTGCCTCTAGTTTTGAATTTGTCTATTTCTCCTTGCAGATCTGTTTTGGCTTTTGTATTTTGAAGTTTTTATTACATATAAAAATGTTTAGGATTTTTTGATCTTCCTGATTAGCTAAACCCTTTGTCATTATGAAATGACTTTCTCTGTCCTTGGTATTCTTTGTTCTAAAAGTTTCTTTGTTTGATATTAATACCCAGTTTTTAAAAATTAACATTAGCAAGTTATTATCTTATTCCTTTCTTCCATTTTTAACCTATTTCTTTTTTTTTTTTTTTTTTTTAAGATTTTATTTATGTATTTGACAGAGAGAGACACAGTGAGAGAAGGAACACAAGCAGGGGGAGTGGGAGAGGGAGAAGCAGGCTTCCCGCTGAGCAGGGAGCCCGATGCGGACCCTGAGATCATGACCTGAGCCTAAGGCAGACGCTCAATGACTGAGCCACCCAGGCGCCCCTAACCTACTTCTATCTTTATATTTAAAGTGCATTTCTCCTAGGCAGCACATTGTTCGGTCTTGCTTTTTTTCCATTATGACAATCTCTGTCTTTTAACTGGGGATGTTTAGGCCATTTATATTTAATGCACTTATAGATATGCTTAGGTTTAAGTCTATGGTATTGTTATTTACTTTTTATTTATTTCATCTATTCTGTATTCTCTTTTCCTCTTTTTTCTTTTTGCCTTTTTTAATTGTTAAGAGTATTTTTGGGTCTCCTGGGTGGCTCAGTTGTTAAGCGTCTGCCTTCGGCTCAGGTCATGATCGCAGGGTCCTGGGATCAAGCCCTGTGTTGGGCTCCCTGCTCCGCAGGAAGCCTGCTTCTCCCTCTCCCACTCCCTCTGCTTGTGTTCCCTCTCTCGCTGTCTTTCTCTCTGCCAAATAAATAAATAAAATCTTTAAAAAAAAGAGTATTTTTTATGATTCCATTTTATCTCCCTTCTAAACTTGTTAACTATAACTTATTTTGCTACTTTAGAGGTTGCTTTAGGGTTTTATAGTATGCATATTTATCTGGCATACTGCAGATAGTCAATATACTTATTGAATGAACCAATGAGTGCCCTGGTGCCTAGGTCAAAGGGCTGCTGAGAGCCAGAGGTATCAAGAATCAGTCCTATGCTATTAGTCATGCTTTTCCAGATTTTATTTTCCTCTTTCACACCAAGTTATTATGGATATTGGCTCTAGTATTCCTGTCTTGATGTTTGTCTTTTGAGGTTAGGTGTCTGTACCTACCCGCATCTGTCCCCTTAATGTTTTAACAAATAGATACTTTATCCTTAGGTGGAGCCTTCTGCAGGCTTTTTTGAACGTGTGTGTTGAGGCTGTGACCTTGACCTATCGTGGCCAAGCCCCAAAAGTAACTTCCTTATCAGGAAGAACAGACACTTTTTGAGCTATTGGGTAGGAAAAAGCTTCAAAATAATGGTCTAAATTTAAGATTAGCTGATCTCAGCAAACTACACAAGGAAAGGAAATTCAGACCTAACAGATTTTCCCCATTCTTGGAATGCCACCAATTATTTGAAGCCTCTTAAATGTTAAAAAAAAAAAAAAAATCATTGATCTTCCTGATTAAAAAAGAAAATTTTATGCTTTTTCTCTCTCTCTCTCTTTTTTTTTCCAGCAAGTAACGGGCAGAAGTTTTGGTGATAAAGATTTTCGGACAGGATTAGAAAATGGAATCCTTCTCTGCGAGTAAGTATAGCCTATTATTCAGTTGGTTTTAGTCAAGAAAAATCATTAATGCCATTCAGTTCATCTGTAAAAATTTGTATTTCATTTCGAATTTATTCACAGTTTGATTCTGAAATTTTTAAAAATCACTGGGCTAGGCAGTACACGTAAGTAGGTGAGGGACTTTTAGTGTATAGTAGGGAGTGGTGGGGACTGTGACAATTTCTAATTAGATAAAGAAGTATCTGGTAACTGCTGCTCAGCTCCAGCCAACATTTACAATGTAGGAATCTGGGCCCCAGGTAATGGGAAGGATGTGGACCCAACTGTAGTAAAAGTAGCAGCTTTTCTCCCCCTTTCCCCCCAAACAAAAGCAGTTTGTGCCAAGTGAAAGCAATGCATCTACTTACTTACAACATCTTAAAACATGACAGATGATACGCCTCACTGGGCTTGCTCCCTGATGTATTTTGGATATATTCAATTTGTGCTATTGGCAAATTTCAAACATGAACAATAACTGCAATGTTTAGTTTTTATGTTTTGAACCCTGATTTTGTCATAAAGTACTGCTGTGATGATGGATTCAAGAGCTTTCTGTGAAGTGGTTCTAGACACAAAATAAGCAAACACCTTAACACTTACAGGTGGATGAACATATCCTTTAAGATCTCAAATTTTGAATTTAATAGGTTCTGTAATTTGGATCGTACCTTTTGTTCTATTGAAGTGAAATGTACACACAGGAAATGCACAGCTCCAAATACACAGTCCGATGGGGTTTGAGAACTGTGTCCATGCATGTAGCCGACACCCTGATCAAGAAAGAGGACAGCAGGTGCCCTCCCGTCCCTTCCCAATCCATCTCCACCACCTCTAGAAAAGCACTGTTCTCATGTCCATCACCATAACATTTATTTGCCTTATATCTTGAACTTTATGTAAGTGAAATTACATAGAATGA